>NC_088866.1:56539270-57139270 GCF_032884065.1 Artemia franciscana | reverse complement strand
TTGTCCGATCGGGCTGAAATTCACAAGTTAAGGTCCCCTACGGCCCAGGAGCTTATCCGCGAAATTTCAGCTCGATCCGATAACTCCTTCCCTGTTTTCCAGAAACCACGCATTAGCTACTTAATTAACCCATTTCTCTCCATAAGAGCCCATGTTAATTTGAAATTTTTAAAAGTTTTTGAGAAGTTATATTTACACACATGCAAGTGATTAGCTCAGTCGGTAGAGCGTGGGACTTTTAATTCTCTGGTCAAGGGTTTAAGTCCCTTACGGGCGGTTTTTTTTAACAACATCAAAATAAAAGTGTATAATTTTGATAACACCTGGACAGCTTATCAATTGAGAGATAACAGAATATTAGCTTCTTATGAGCAAAAGAAACATTTCGGTCATTCTATCTATTTTTTTTTCTATTTTATACAATGATTTAAAAGCGGGGGGGCGGCAGCCACCCAAGTTCCTCTCCTAATTCCTGTACGAGGAGTACAGGAATTATTAAATTACATCCACCATGGATTGTAGAAAAACGTACAGAAATAATATGAAAAAAGAGTTAAAGAGGCTGCGTCCCAAATTCGAACCTTAAAACGTACAGGAATTAGAAGAGGCAGTTGGGGGGCTGCCACCCCCCAAACCCCCAGCTTTTAAAGACTCTTTTGTACAGGTTTTTGTTTTTTTGCTAACCCCCTGCTCTTGGCTTCGGAAAGGCCCTCTTTTAATTAACAAAAAATTGAAATGAATGAATAATGGAATAACTTCGAAAAATGTTAAACACAAGAGGACAGGAGAACCATTGCGCCGAAACTAGTAATTAGTAACAATGAAGTCCCCCCACAAAAAAAACCTGTACAGAAGAGTCTTTAAAAGCTGGGGGTTTGGGGGGCGGCAGCCCCCCAACTGCCTCTTCTAATTCCTGTACGTTTTAAGGTTCGACTTTGGGACGCAGCCTCTTTAACTCTTTAAGAAAACGAAGTTTTTTTCATATTATATATATATATATATATATATATATATATATATATATATATATATATATATATATATATATATATATATATATATTTTTAACTACGTAAAACATGCGAGTATACAACATTCTTCGCTGTCCCATTGTCTGTGCATATAAATAGGTTGTCAGGTTTACTGACTCTTGAACATGCAACATA
This sequence comes from Artemia franciscana, assembly GCF_032884065.1. Taxonomy (NCBI): domain Eukaryota; kingdom Metazoa; phylum Arthropoda; class Branchiopoda; order Anostraca; family Artemiidae; genus Artemia; species Artemia franciscana. The sequence continues at coordinate 57,138,104 of NC_088866.1, read as the reverse complement.
TAATTGTCCACGGGAAAAACAATCCGTATTCATATCTATACCTCATTATTCTAATGATGTGCCCCTGTGTCCCGGTCATCATTTATATTCCCTGTGTCCCGGTCGTCATTTGTGTCCCGATGTCCCAGTTTGTAATTTCTCTTTGAGTGTCCCGGTCGTCATTTATATTCCCTGTGTCCCGGTCGTCATTTGTGTCCCGGTGTCCCGGTATGCAATTTCATCAGTTGACAAACATGACGTCAGTCGACAAACAACTTCATGACGCATACAGCTCAATCCTTATAATGACGTCAGTCGACAAACATGACGTCAGTTGACACACAAACATGACGTCACTCGACACACACACACACAGACAACTTATTTTTATATATATATATATATATATACTAGCTGTTGGGGTGGCGCTTCGCGCCACCCCAACACCTAGTTGGTGGGGGCGCTTCGCGCCCCCCCAAGCCCCCCCGCGCGCGTAAGTCGTTACGCGCCATATTAGTTACGCACCATTGTAGTTGTGTCCCTGTGTCCCACCTGTGAATATAGATAGATATATATATATATATATATATATATATATATATATATATATATATATATATATATATATATATATATATATATATATATATATATATATATATATATATATATATATATATACATATATATATATATATATATATATATATATATATATATATATATATATATATATATATATATATATATATATATATATATATATATATATATATATATACATATATATATATATATATATATATATATATATATATATATATATATATATATATATATATATATATATATGGTTTTAACTACGTAAAACTTGCGAATATACAACATTCTTTGCTGTCCCATTGTCTTTGCATATAAATAGATTGTCAGGTTTACCGACTCTTGAACATGCAACATATAATGGTCCATGGGAAAACAATCTGTATTCAGATCTATACCTCATGATTCTAATGATTGCCCTTGAGCTTTGTTGATGGTGATTGCTAATCGACCATTCCCTGTCCCGGTGTCCCGGTCGTCATTTACATCCCCCTGTTTCCCCCGGTGTCCCCGTTGTAGTTGTGTCCCTGTGTCCCGGTCGTCATTTATATTCCCTGTGTCCCGGTCGTCATTTATATCCCGGTGTCCCGGTCTGTATATACATTCGTTTTTTAGTTTTGTTTTTCTCCTTTATTTTTTTCCCTTTTTTTTTCTTTTTTAGCTTATTTAGATTTTTAGATTTTTTAGTTTTTTTATTAGTTTTTAGTTTTTTTTCTTTTTAGTTTTTTTGTCCCGGTCGTCATTTATGTTAGCTTATTTTTCAGTTTTTTCCTTTTTTTTTAGTTTTTTTTTATTTTTTATTTTTTTTAGTTTTTTACCTTTTTTTTAGCTTTTTTAGTTTTTTTAGTTTTTTTAGTTTTTTAGCTTTTTTACTTTTTTTTTATTAGTTTTTAGTTTTTTTGTAGTTTTTGCCTTTTTTTAGTTTTTTCAGTTTTTTTTTAGTTTTTTATTGGTTTTTACCTTTATTTTAGCTTATTTTTCAGTTTTTTCCTTTTTTTTAGTTTTTTTTAGTTTTTAGTTTTTTTAGTTTTTTACCTTTTTTTAGTTTTTTTAGTTTTTTTAGTTTTTTAGCTTTTTTATTTTTTTTATTAGTTTTTAGTTTTTTTGTAGTTTTTGCCTTTTTTTAGTTTTTTTAGTTTTTTAGCTTTTTTATTAGTTTTTAGTTTTTTTGTAGTTTTTGCCTTTTTTTAGTTTTTTTAGTTTTTTAGCTTTTTTATTTTTTTTATTAGTTTTTAGTTTTTTTTGCAGTTTATAGTTTTTGCCTTTTTTAGTTTTTTTAGTTTTTTAGCTTTTTTATTAGTTTTTAGTTTTTTTTGTAGTTTTTGCCTTTTTTTAAGTTTTTTTAGTTTTTTAGCTTTTTTATTTTTTTTATTAGTTTTTAGTTTTTTTTGTAGTTTTTGCCTTTTTTTAGTTTTTTCAGTTTTGACGTCACCTGATCCAGTTTTTTCAGGTGACGTCACCTGATCCATCCATCCACAGACAGACAACTTATTTTTATATATATAGATATATATATATATATATATATATATATAGGTATTGTTTTAAAATCATTACATTTTGATCAACACTATCACATACTTCATTGTCTTTTTTCCAAGCCACAAATTATCTCGATGAAATTATTTGGGATTTTGAATAATGCAATAGCTTATTTCAATCTTATTTCAAGAAACACTACATTTTGAACAACATTATCGTATATTTCCCCTCATCTTACTTCAGACAGTAAAATACTTTGAAGAAAATATTTGATATTCTGATTAATGTATTTTCTTATTTTCATCTGATTTTAAGAAACAAAATATTTTGAGCAGTGTCATCGTGTTTTTCTCATTCTATTTAAAGCAGTGAAACATTTTCAAGAAAATATTTGGTCGCTTTTATATTTCATTTGTTTAATACAGTTTGGACAAGTCAATTGAATATTATGAAGGAAATGTATAATATTGTGAATAATTCTTTATCTGACTCCTATTTTAAACCAAGAAATAAACATTTTGAACAATACCATTGCATATTTCTCTCGTCTATTGTAATCAGAAAAAATTTTGACAAATATATTTGATATTTTGAATAATTCTTTTGCTTATTTCCATATTCTATCAAGAAACAATACACTTTGAGCAAAACAATCCCATATTTTTTCATCTTATTTCAAGCAACAAAATTTCTTGATGGAAGTATTGTGTATTTTAAATTATGCATTTGTTTCTATCCATTCTTATCACAACAAAAAAAACATTGTGAGGAAAATGTTTAATATTTTTGAATATAGTATTCGGTTATTTCCATCATACGTAAAGAAACAATACATTTTAAGCAACAACATCGCATATTTCTCCATCTTATTTCAACCAGCAAAACATTTGTTTAAAATATTATGTATTTCGTATAATGTGTTTGCTTATTTCAATCTTTTTCAAGAAACAATACATTTTGAACAACATCGTCGCATATTTTCTAATCTTATCTCAAGCAGCAAAATATTTTGATGAAAATATTTGATGTTTTTATATTGCATTTGCTTCTTTCAATCGTATTTCAAGAATAACACATTTTGAGCTACAAAAACGCATATCTTTTCATTTTATTTCAATAAGCAAAACATTTTGATGAAAATAGTATGCATTTAAATAGTATTATTTCAATCTTCTTTCAAGAAACAATACATTTTGAGCAATATAATGTTTTGACTCATGTTATTTCGAAGTAACTAAACATTTTGATAAATGCATTTGTTATTTTGAATAATTCATAGACTAATTTCCGATTTTATTTTAAGAACCAATACATTTTGACCAACACCATCACATGTTTCCTCATCTTATTTCCTAGCCACAAAATATTTCTATGATAATATTAGTATTTTGAATAATACAATTGCTTATTTGTGCCTTATTTCAAGAAACAAAACATTGGGAAAACTATTATTGCATATTTTCCTTCATCGTATTGAAAAAGTTAAAATATTTTGAAGATAATATATGGTATTTTAAATAATACATTCTCTTAAAAAAGGATAAAGGATAAAGATCCTCCAGAGCCATTGCCGGCGCGTAGGGCGTCGAATCGACGTTTCAGTTGCTGGGTGTTTTTTACAGGGACAAGTAGCAAGCTTGTCGCCCAACCTTGCTGCGGCAGGGATCGAACCCTGGGCCGCATATTCCCGAGGAAGAACATCTATCCACTGTGCTACAACAGGTTACATTCGCTTAAATCCATAATATCAAGATCATTCGCTTATATCAAGAAATTCTACATTTTGAGCAGCATCATCGCATATTTACTTGTCTTATTTCAAATGTAAATAATTTTGATGAAAATATTTGACATTTTTAATAATGTGTATAATTATTTCCCTATCTTATTTTAAGTAACAACAATTTTGATGGAAATATTTGGTATTTTGAATAATACGTTTCGTTTTTTCCATATTTTTCCTTTAGAAACAATATATTTTGAATAGCACCCTCCAATATTTTCCCATTTTATAAGAAAACCAATACATTTTGACCAATACCATCACATGTTTCCTCATGTTTCTTCAAAGTTTGAAGAATAATATTAATATTTTGAACAACGAGTTTCCTCATTCCCACCTTATTTCAATAAGCAATATGTTTTGGGCAACATCATTGTACATTTCCTTGTTTTCTTTCAAACAGCAAAACATTTTGGAAGAAAATATTTGATATGTTGCCATATTACATTTGTGCACATTCATCTTAATTTTATTTATTTAAGAATTAACGACGCTTCTTGACTACTATGGTCCCTGCGTCGGCCCTGCAGTGAATTCCTGCAGCGTGGTTCAATCTCTGGGTCCCGTATTACCAAGCTAAGGTCAAATCCACTGCGCCACCACAGGACACATCCATCTTATTTCAAGAAACAGCACATTTGAGCAACACCACCGAAAATTTCCACATATTATCTGAAGCAGTAAACATCTTTATCACTCCCGAATTGATTTTCTACTTTATGATCGGAGTGCACTTCTTTTTTACGCCCAATATTGCTTTTCGACTTTAAGTAGATCTCAAAATCAATCAGTAGTTTTTAATAATGCTTCAAGAAATCATTTAAGAAATAATTTTTGTCTTGGGACCTAGGTTTTTTGGCCTTTTAGGGGGTTGTGTCGTATCTAAAGCTTATTATTTGATGTTTCGTGGTTTAAGTTGTCTGAACTTGTGAATTTGATTAGTTAGTTGCCTGTGGGGGTTCTTGAATTAAGTATTTGATGTTTGTAGATTTGTCGTCTCTGTTGCCTGAGGGGTTTTTGGAATTAAATATTTGATTTGTTGTGGATTTGTCGTCTCTAAGGCCTGTTAGTTGAGATCCTTTCTTTGGTAAAGAAAACTAGTTAACCTATCTTAGACTGTACTACACCGCCTTTGGGCCTGGTAGTAGTGCCTGTGTCTGAAAATTTCTGTTGTTGAATCTGATTTTTGAAAAAATATTCTAAATGTTGAAGTCGTTAGCATACTCTAAGAAATAATAGAAATATAAAAAAGCAATGCACTGATATATTTTTATTGAAAAAATACCATGTACAAATATTACATGTTATTAATATCCTCATAGAAAAATTTAATGTTTGGAACTCATTTCATAAAATGCTGCATCCTAATTTCTCTTGATATGGCAATTATTCCATTTTGGGGTCTTACACAGCTTTCATATTTTTAAACCAGAGGTTTGATATACGTTTATCCATTTTTATGATTGCGACATTCATTGTATCTGTTGACAATCTGTCTCTGTCACTAGTAACAATTGCTGGCCCTTTGTTTTTCAGTGATTTGGCTTTATATTTATTGGTAATCTTATCTGCCAGTGCCCTTTTAATTTTAATTTCTCTTTCTATTCCCACGTTATATTACACAGGTAACAATTTTGACATGTAGACAAGATATGGTCAATGATATTGATAAAGCAGTATGTCTTTCTTTTTCCCTTTGCTTTCATCTGAATGCTAATATTAGAAAGATGGTAATAGAATTTATCAGTGAGTAATGTTTTACCAGAACTATAAGCAACAAGCTTTCCCTCTTCATCAACTATTATTTTTAGGCTTGCATTTTTCTATAGTGCCACCATCTCTGCAGATGTTACTCTCGCATATGCACCATCATATGAGTTGAGTTTTTTCATAATTCCAGAGAAATTTAATTTCTCACTGTTCTGACAATACAGACATACATTTTCAATAGTGTCACCACTAGTTCTTGTTTCGTACTTGTTTGTCTTTGTTAGCATTCAATACTACGGCAACTCTCATGTACAAACACTTTCTTGAAATATTTCATCCTCACTTTTTTAAACTAAGATTTAAGCTGCATAAAAATAATCCAAAAAACATGTTTGTGAAAGGGTTATGTAAAAATGTCTGTCAAATCCACATTCATTGGGCAAGCAATTTGACTGCCTGGTAATTTTGTATGACACTCATAAGGATCAATGTAATCTTGCAATCCTTGATAAGATTTTGATAATACCCGATAAACTAAGATTTCATATTCTAAAAATATCAACCTTATTTTCTGTTATATGCAATAACAGATATTCAGTGTTATTTAAAGACTTTAAAGATAAGCTGAAAAAATTCCCAAGTTTAAAAAAAAGAATTTTCAGAATAAAATTAATAAGACTCTTCTCAAGAGCTGACATCATAAGCCACTCGATTGATCTCTCAGATTCGACAACAGTCCATGGATCAAATTCAAAAGTTTAAAAGGAAGGTTGTTTTTTAAACTAAAGACGATATAATTCAGTAACTAAAAGGATTGTAAATGTGTTTTGGTAAAAGAAACTATGCGAAAAAGAAATATTTAGATTACGAACCTCTTCCGATGCTGTACTAGAATCCTTATCAAAACTTCTTTTGTTAGATATGTTGACAATTCAATCACTTTTCCATTAATGATAATAAAATATACCAATTACAGCATGTTTGGCATCTAAATCTGTACGTAATGCATGTGCCCAGAAAAAAATATCTAAAAAAAGTAGCAATAAGACCAGATGCTATATGGGTTTTCAGTATAGTGCTAGGAAATTCATGGACACATAATTCTCAATGGCATAGCAAGTGTTTTTCTATGACCAACTTTTAGAGATAGCCTATTCTTAATAATAGCTATTCATAAACAATGTATTGATAATATTCACAGGTTTAGTTGGCTCAGTTGACTAACTCGTCGTCCATTTACTAGAGAAGATCTCGGGCCTTGCGTTTGATTCCCACACCTGACCAAACTTTTTATGAATTCAATTGAAAAATTGTTTAGAGGCAAAACAAAACGGGTCGTTGGAAAAGAAAACATATCACACTTTCTAACTGTAGTAGGAAATATTACCATCTATGAGTTCAGTTAGGCTGATTGCAGCACTAAAGAATCATCGTTAACTCTTCTTCATGATGTTAAATCTCTAAGGAAGCAAAGAGCGGTGACTATGGGCATTACAGGACTCGTTGAGGCATTACTATTAGCTTCTAAATCCATAGGATTTGTATGGAAAAAACGCACTCATTACGCAGAAGAGCTATTAAAAAATTAATCTTACATGAATTTTGAATGTTAAGGAATCTCTTGACACATTCTACAATTTGTTTAAAAAATTTCTATTAGACTGGCAATCTTGACCCAAAAGTACAATTTTTGAAATAGTACCTTGTGCTATTTGTATAAAGTGAAACGACAAAACTAAATTTTCATCGTCAACATATAGTTTTGCCTGCTTTTCTTACCTACTCTAGCAAAAAAAAATCGTTATTGGAACTTCTTTATTCTAGGATGCTCTAAATAAGGTGAAATTAAAGCTGGTTCAAAACGAATACGAAATTAGAAGGTTGAATCAACAGATAGAAGCTGCGCAATTCAAACTCAACAAAAGTGAAACTGGCCGTAAATCCTTGGAACAAGAATTAAATAGAGTGCAGAAGTTGCTCCGGGACAAGGAAATGGAGTATCAGGTAATTCAGAATAGAGTCAACATATCTTCAAATACCTCAGTAGTATTTATATATTTTGTTTACTTATACAGGAATCTTGACTAACTTAACATTAATAGATGTAAGGTATTTCCTTCAGGAATTAACACCAATACACTATTAGTAGTATCCCCTCTCTACTTCTGATCAAGCCCAAAGGGGGTGTACTACTGGAGATACTAGTCGCTCAAGATGTCATTACTCGCACCTAGATCCCACGCAATACTGTAGTGCATCTGTAATGGTCTATTAGACCTGTATCTTACCTAAACCGACTTGTTTACTCTTGATTGCTGCATAAGAGGGTTTGTTTATTTCAAGAAATAGGTGTTTGTGACTGAATAAGGTTTATTTGCTTTTTGTTGCTAGGTAAAAGGCCTTATTTATTTTCAGTTTTTACGTTAAAGGAGTTGTTAGAGTCCGTTAGTCAAGATGCAAAAGCACGCACTACCTAATAGTTTCTTTGATTGTTTAAAAGCCTACCCAGGCTAAGAAGAAACCTCCAGACTACGCTAGTCAAGATGCAAACGTAGAAATTAAATCAGAGCTTCTTTGATTGCTTAAAAAACTTACGAAGGTCAGGAAAAGCATTCAATGTCAACTAGTGGGGGACCTTCAAGGCGCCAGGCCCTAGTAAGCAATTCCACCGAGTCCATAGCAGCCAATCCCAATGAAGTCCTAGCATGGGATCTGGTATCAAATTTCAATGTGTCCCTAACGTAGCCAGCGGGGCCCTACTATTCAGTTTTAAAGGGGAACCTAACAATCAACTCCGGGGGATCCTAGTAATCCATTCCAACGGGGGGCCCTTGTAGTCAATTCCAATAAGGGCCCTAATAACCGATTCCAACGGGTACCTAGCATGCAATTCCATTGCGCTACAGTAACCAATTCTAATGGATGTCCTAGCATCAAATTTCATCGGAAGAGGCTACCTACTATCCGATTTCAACGGGCCTCGAACCCAACCACTGGTACCCCTGGCATCCCATTCCAATAGGAATGGTGCCCTAGTAACCATTTCTGACGAGGGCCCTAGTATTCAATGCTAACAGAGCCCTAGTATCTAATCCCACTGAGGCCCTAGTAACCATTTCCAACGCAAGGTCTACTAGTGAGTTGACGACACACTGTCGCTTAACTTGTTTCTTCAGGGCCCGTAGGGAATCATCGCTTGTGACTGAAGAAGACACACGTGTAGGACGTTACATAATAACGATGCACACGTGGTATGTTACGTAATACTTTAAGAGATTTTTTCTCCAGGATTTCATTTTCTTTTAATGTGTTTTTCTTCCTTTTATCTCAGAAAACCCTCGTATTCCGAAGATTTTTGTCTGCATTAGGATTCGAATGAGATTTAGACCCTCACAGGAATGGAATTTTAGACTGCTAGACCGAAAAAGGCTTTCTAATATTTTTATTTGGTGGATACTTTCTAAGTTGTAGCCTATTCCACGCATGGAAAAATCCCTACTCGTCTTTCTAGAATGATTAAATGGATCGCGTGTTTTCTTTTGTCTTTGATAACTAACATACAGGGGGGGGGGGAATCGATTAATAGAAATTGGTACATTTGATGTGCACCTGCATATTAATTATTGTTTTGACGATATTATCAGATAATATTGGAGATTACTGTTAGTGCATTCTTTTAGTACCAGAGTTTTTGTTTTACTCTATTGGAATTTGAACGTCTTATCAGAGATGAAATAAAAGCGAGCATATCATTAGGGCCAGAATAAGGTACACCTTCGTGTACGATCGCACCTATGTACATATCTACAGGATGCTGAAATTGCATTAGGAAAATATTTTGAAGTTTTATCCTATAGCAACAAGTCTAACATAATCATTGCTTTTTGCACATATCAGTTTTATTAATAAAACAAAAGTTATAAGAGTTATTAAAATGATTTATTCCTAGGGCAATAAACAGGTAGGAGGGAGATGTTTTTAAATTGAAATTCGTTAAATCGAACATTATCAGCATAGATACTGAGAAATTTGCCATAAGTAGATCCACAACATCAAAATTACAATACTGCATGAAAACCAGTACTTTTAACCAATAAATCTACATCCGTTGAGAGGAGGGGTTGACTTATTAGAGGTAAATTCAAGGGGGAATTGACATGTAACTTAATTCTATATTTGATTCTTTTTTTTATTTTGGTATTATTTTCTGGTCTCGTCGGAATTCCAAGTCGGTGACACTCAATGGCTGACATACGGCATCCCCTGGCAAGTATTATTACCCATATGACATTTTCAGGTATTTTCCTGCAAAATAATTAATTTACACTAGAATCGATCGTCTAAACTTCTTTTAAACATAATAATCCCAAATAACTTTTCTTCTGATGACTCCTGGTAAGTATGACAATATACCTTCCTATTGGCACCATCTGGTACCCGTCATCATCACTTGAGTGTTTTCTGAGATTTGAATATCTAAATAGATTATTTTTATTTAACTGCTAGAATATAGCATTTCATTATTATATCGTAACGGTATAAGGCAGTTGCCACCACCATGGTAATCTGAGGATTACACACGGTGTCCTATGGTACCATCATCATTCTAAAGACATTTTCGTTTAGATATTTTCGTGATAAAAATATGTTTAAATTCATTGATTTCTGCTTAAAGATTTCACCCACAGTTGGATAGGCTACCCCCATGCCAATTTACGCCACCGTGGCAAATATAAAAATCTGGCACCCCTCATCATTTGTGAGATATTTTTGAGGCATTTTTTTAAAGAATCATCCTTTAAATCAATTGGACCGTGTTTTAGCAATCCAATCCCAACGCAATGCCCCCCATTTCCACTAACACCACCGTGGCTAACAATGCGTTGCACACGACACCCTTTGGCACCTCTCATGATTCCTAAGACGTTTTCAGGTATTTTTCTTGTTACAGATATGCTTCAAATTCATTTGATCGTGTTTTTGCAAATCACCCTCGACGTGATACACCGTGTAAATTCAAACCACCTTGCCATTTTATGACTGGACTTCCGGCACCCCTTATTATTCCTGAGACATTTTTCAGGTATTTCCTTGTTAAAAAGTATATTTTAAATCCACTGGTATTTGTTTTCGCAAGCCATACTAAAAGTGGTACACCAGGTCAATTCATGCCACCGTACCACACATAGACTGGACTTCTGCACCCTCAAGAACTCTTCTTTATTCCTAGGATATTTTTAAGAGATATTTATTTAAAAATCATGCTTTAAGTTCTTTGGTTCATGTTTTTGCAAGCCAATCCTTCGTAATACACCACTTCAGTTCATGCCACCATGCAAGACTATTACCGGCTCTCTGGGACCCTCTGGCACCCCTCGTTATTCCTAAGACATGTTACAGATATTTTCTTGTTAAAAATCATGCTTTAAAACTACTGGTTTGTGCTTTTGCAAGCCACTCTCAACGTGATATATTCTGGAAATTCATGCCATTGTGCCACACTATCACAGGCCCTCTTGCACACTCTGGCACCCCTTATCATTCCTAAGACATTCTTTGATATTTTTTCAATAAAGCGATATTCAATTCATCCTCCCCCTCGCTTCTACCCCCTGTTAAAACGGTTTCACCCCCGATTCTGCTGGCTTTCACCCCGGTTCAACCAGATCAAGTCCAGATTCCAGCAATTATGGTTCCTTCAATTCCGATTCTGCCGCTTCTTCCCCCTGATTCTTCTGTTTATAGATCACAAATTCCGCTCCAAGGTCCATCATATCCGGTTCCAGCCCCAGTTCCACCAATTTTGGTTCTGTCAGTTCCGGTTCCACCAATTTTTCCCCCCTCCAGATTCCATAGTTCTCATTAGCTAAACCTTGACTAATATAATGAGAATATATATATTGTAATATCAAACCATACACGGTCCGAATCATGCAATTTATTAACAAAATGTTACAGGGTATTATCATAATCTCTCAAGTTATTAACGAAATATATATACCAACAATCAAAACGTGACTGCTATTACCGAAATCAAATATGATGCCATTAAAATCATTTTACCTATTAACGAAACTTGACATACTACAATCAGAACCGCGTCTACAATTATCAAGATTATCAAAATCTAGTCAAGTATTATCAAAACCTTACATGACACTATTAAAGTCTTGCATGATATTACAAAATCTTGTCTTGTATAATCAAAGTCATGCGAGCTAAAATGGAAATCCTTTTGTGCATTACCTAAATCCTGCAAGGAATTATCAAACATTAAATGGTTCTAGAAAAATCATGTCTGTTGCTATCAAAATATTATCAGACATTACCAAATCTTATGTGGTATTGTGAAAATATTTTCTGATATTATCAAATATCTCTCACTGTGTTATCAAAATCTCACCAGATATAACGAAAATTTTCTATTCCGTTATCAAAACCTGAAGTGGTACTACCAAAATCATACAAGCTATAAACAATCCATGGATTGCATTATAAAAAAAATTTTTTGGAAGTATCATAACGTGTAGGATATTGTCAAAATCTAAAATGGTTTCATCAAAATCATACCCGCTATTATAAGAGTTTAACTTATTAATATGAGACTGTGTCTACTCTGATCAAGATAATCAAAATATTGCCCAGCATTACCAAAGTCTTCTATGATATTACCAAAATCTTGTCTGAAATTATGAAAAACCTTGCACTACACTATCAAAATCGGGACTGATATAATTAGAATCATTTATGGCAGTATCAGAACCACACACGATACTATCGGAATCATGCAACCTATTTACAAAATTTTGCGTGGTATTATCATTATCTCAAAAGTTATTAGCGAAAAATACCTTCAGCAACAATCAAAACTCGACTTCTATTACCAAAATCTAATATGGTACTATCAAAATCATTTCATCTGTTAACGAAGATTAACATAGTGCTATCAAAAGTGTCTGTGGTACTATCAAGATTACCGACATCCTATCAAATATTATCAAAAACTTACACGATATTATTCAAGATTTGCATGATATTATTAAATCTGGTTAAATATTATAAAATCTTGTCTTATATTATCAAAGTCGTGTGATATATCATGAGAATCCTTTCGGGCATTACCTAAATCTTGCAAGTTATTATCATAATATAGAATGGCTCTAGCAAAAATTGTGTCTTTAACTGTCAAAATATTATCAGGTATTACCAAAATCTTGTTTGATATTATCAAATATCTTGCACTAAACTATCAAAGTCTCACCGCATGTAACAAGAATCCTTTACTGCATTATTAAAACCTGGAGATGTAGTATCAAAATTATGAAAGTTATTAACAAAATCTTGCACTGTATTATCAAAATTTTACTTGGCATTAATAAAATATTTTCTGGTACTATCAGAACGTGTCTGCTATTTTCAGAATAAAAAATATTGTCACCAAAATTCTGTTTGTTATTACCAAAATTTGATATAGTACAATGAAATTGTATCTCCTATGATCACGATTATCAAACTCTTCCGAAGTATTATCAAAATGGTATGTGGTACTATAGACCCTCATTCCTACATTATGAAACATCTTGCACTACATTATCAAAATATCGACGCATATAATGAAATTTCTCTATGGTATCAACAAAACCTTACATGGTATTGTCAAAATCTTGCAAATGATTAACAAAATCTTGCACGGTATGCTCAAAATATTAAATGACATTAACAAAATATTTGCAGCTACAATAAAAACGCGTGCGCCATTATCAAAACCTAATATGGTGCTATCAAAATCTTGTGACTAATTAACAAAGTTTAACACAGTGCTAAAAAAAATCATGAGTGTTATTATCAATATTGTCAAAATCTTGTAATACATCATCAAAACCTTACATGGTTTTATCCAAGTCTTGCATGATATTGTTAAATCATGTTTAGCAGGGCCCCATTGTAATTGGTTTCTATGTTCCCTGCTGGAATTTATTATTAGGGCCCCACCGTTGGAATTTACAACTACCCCTCCCCTTGGAATTGGATACTAGTGCCTCCTGTCAAATTGGATGCTAGGGCCCCGGTGCTTATGTAAGTTTAGGGACCCGGTGAAACTGGATGTTAAATACCGCCGCTGGAATTGTGTGTTAGGGCTTCGTTGAGATTGATTACTAACGGTCCAGTGGAATTCCTCACTAGGACCAAGCGTCTTGAAGGTCCACCACTAGGAGGTTTTACCTGGCCCTCGCAGGTTTTTAAACAATCAAACAAAATATTAACTAGCGCGCACGTTTGTATCTTGACTAACTGACTCTAATAAGGCCTCTTAAGTAACCACCAAAAGTACACTAGTCCTATTGCGTAATTAAATAAAAAAACAAGTGAGCGACATTAAAACATAAAACGAACAAAAATTATTCTGTATATGAAGGGGTTGTCCCTTCGTCGCTGCCCCGCTCTATACGGTAAAATTTGACTCTTTGTCATAACTCTGCTTTTTAAAACAATAAAAACTTTAGCATAAAGAGCGAGGCATCGAGGAGCGGACAAACCATATAAGGAACACTATGGAATAATTCATATAAGGAATAATTTCCTTTCGTTTTGAGTTTTAATCTTGCACCTTACTTTCAGTTGAAAAAACTTATTTTATTTTATTATATTTCTGAACGTTTTTGAATTTATGCATGCTTGATTTTGCTTGACCATGCATGAATAATTAAAACGAAATTTATATATATATATTTTTGGCTAAATGGCTTTCTCATAGTTTTGAACGCAAAATTTTGATAAGAAAAAAGGGTGAAGGAGGAAGCCATGTTGCCCTCTAAGTTCTGGCTATTTAAAAAGGCAACTAGAACTGTTTTTGTTTGCAAATATTTTTATTAGTAATAAACATACGTATTTAGTAGGGGAAGTATTTAGTTGTGACGGAGCACACACAGTATGTTTAATTATTTTTACTAAAAAAAAGGAGAAAATTGCTTTTGAAGAATTCCTAGGACTTGATAAACAAAATGCTTGTTTGTTTCTTTATTATATTGGCAAAATACCATTTTTCAATCAGAAAAAATAACTTAGATATTAGTTAAGTTTATTTTGCATTTAAATTAATTATCCAAAAGGAATCTCTTTTATTAAATAAATGAATTCATTATTTTATTTAAAACCATAAAATTAGTTTAATAACTTTATCTAGTTGCTTTCAATTTTTAAACTGTGTTTAAATTAGTTCATATAATAATGAAAGAGAATCGTTATTTTAGACTATGTTGCTTCAAAATTAAAACTTGAAAAAGTATAGACATTACTAATATAGAATTACTAAAAGGATCAATGGAATTCATTTTGTAGTTTAATTATTTAATTATTATGATTTATTTTTGTTAAATAATTTCTTTGAATTAATTCAATAAAAACAGCAGAATTAATTTGTGATTTAATAGTGTAACTTTTTCCATTGTTTTTAGTTCAGGTTACATAATAATTAAAAAAGATTGCAGTGAAAAAACGAATCATTCTATTTCTCCTTTAAATGATGGACACACTAGAATTTGTGTTCTAAGCTTGAAGTTCGAATATTTATCCTTTTTTTTGTTTTTAAATTCATAAAAGCCTGTTCGTAGAACTTAGAGAATTCTTGATTTCATCCTAGAATTATAAAATCGCTAGAGAATGACCTTATTTAAAATGATTAAATATAAAGGAAAAAACTTCAGAAAAAGCTAAGAACAAAGAGCATTCTATAGTTTGTGATGGCTCTATATCAGACTTTTTGTTATTAGAAATGATGCTCGAGTATTTTCACATAGTTTGACAATATGTATGATAATATGACTATATATAAACCTGGATATAGGTTGATAGTTGTCATTATATAGTCTATTGCTAAGTTTTCTTCATCCTCTTTTAAGAAACGATGGTTTTAAGATAATTCAGTCATTTTGTTTTAGAAGTTGTAATTTTTTTTACCCCCTCTCCCCTAGGTAGAGTAGCATTATAATTCTTCGGAAGTTTGATGTCCGATATGTTGTAGGAAATTTACGAAGTTGCACAGAAAGCTACCAATCTCAGCAGTCTCTTGTATTTCATAACATTATGATTAAATTTGCTTTTCGAGTTAGTCGATGTTTATTTTCTTATGTCCAATTTTATTTTAAGGTTTAGTTTCTCTTCAATTTTTTTCTTATATACTTCAGGAGTACCGCATATTTTTTTTCATTATGTGATTCTAAGGGAATTATTATCCAATTTTATTTTTAGGCTTAGTTTCTCTTCAATTTTTTCTTATATACTCCAGGAGTATCGCCTATTTTTTTTTTTTTTCATTATGTGATTATAAGATAATTATTATTACTAAGATTGTTTATCGTGTGTAACTTTTCTGTGGCAGTTGTGCACATACTTGTCCAGACATGACCTGGTTATACAAGATGGGGTCAGATACCTAATAGTTTTAAGTGAATGTGTAATATTTCCATGATTTCAGGCTTTGCAATCAAAATCTGAGTGTCTCCAACAGAATATAGTGCGACTTCAAGAACGCTGCGACACTCTTCAATCCCAAGTGGATAAACTTCAAGCGTCAGAAGAGATCTACAAAAATAGAGAACTTAACCTTAAAGAGCAGCTCACCCGGTTAAATGTATCTGCTTCTCAAGAGAACTCTGCTTTAAGCCAATTGAAGGAGCAGACTTTGGAGTATCAAAGACAACTGACATCAATGGAAGCAGAAAAGAGGGTTACAGAAGAACGACTTGAGATGATGCGAAGTGGAAACAGTGAATTAAGACGAGAAAATTCTCATTTGCATGAAGTTATAGCGAGCTTGAAGACTGAAGTCTCATCCTTAAAGACCAAAGTTGTTGTTCTTGAAGGAGAGGCTAAGAACACCCAGTTGGTACGTATCAATTAAATGTATTTCAGGTGTCTTTCAGCCAGATAAGGTGATACAACTTCAATGAACTTATGCTACTGACTACTCAGTCAATTCAATGACTTTGAATTTAAATTTTAAGCAGCTTTGGTTAAGCCTTTATTTGTCACAGATTTGAATGAGTTGACAGCTAAAGATAGATTAATAAGTAAAGGGACAAGTTTTCGTGTTAAAACAGCTTGAATTCTTTCGGCCTTTCACGCAATGGTCGCTGGAATGATTTATGGTAAAAAGAAGGTATATGAAAAGCTATTGATTTTGATTTTAATGCTTTCCCTTTTTCTACAGTAGCCATTCCAAAACTTTTTAGCCGCGTCCAAGCGCAAAGTTTTGAAATTTTTGGCTACCACCTTACGGGAAAAGATCAACATATATTATTTGTTTGCTTATTTCATACCCAAAAAATATCGAAGTAACTTTTTATTGAAAACCCAGCAAACCTTTCCCATGATCAAGTGCCGGGTTTCAACCCACACTTTTGATATGCTTTCCTACAGCCTATAGTCCTATAGCCTATATGTCCTCAAATTCCACATGTTGCTCCTCAAGGTCATTTTGGTAATTAAGATCCGACGGTCCCCTGGATCCTTGAACTTTGAAACCTGGAGTTGTTTTAGGATTAGCTTGTGGTTTTGATTTCTTAGTAGAGATTTTTCTTTGCAATAAAGCTTGGTCAGGAGAATTGGAGAATTTTGCTGTTGTACATTCAACTTTAATACCAACAATTCTCATCTCTAAATCCAGTGTAGCCGGTTTAAACAGAGTTGGAGAATTAACAATAGTTAGAGTAGCGTGGAGACATCATACTCTGCCGTTTAATAAATATATAAAAGAAGATAAATAAATATAAGAAGAAGTGCTAAAAATAACCCGTACCTAATACTTGAGATAAATTGAACGCAACACAAGAGTTAAAAAAGAGCAAAGGTTTTATTTTTAAAGGAAGTTTGGTTTTTGGTTTTAGTAGAATCATTTTAAGAAGATAATCAAGAAAATCAAAAAGAGTTTTATAACTTGTAATATAAGTACAATCTTGCATAGTCTTTATACTTAAATAAGAATTTTAAGATATTAAAATATACTAACTACTAACTAATGTGTGAACGAAAAAAATGTTCCAAGGTATTTAAATTATTACAGCTAGATGTAATGGTTTCTACTTTTTACGCTGTGGAAACCAGTAAGTTTGCATTATGAGATTGAGGAGGAACAGTTTGTTGTACTCACATCTAAGCTACCCACACTCGACAAGCTCCCAGCATCAACTACCCTTTCCAATTTCTTACACCAGACCACGCTCTAGTAAAACCTTTCTAATGGTTGTTTTGATGTCATCACAAATCGTTGTTTCTTTCTTTCTTCCTTTCTTCTCTCCAAGTCAAACTGTGGAAGGTATTATATAAATACAAGCTTATATATGTATATATTTAAGTGAAGCTGAATTGTATTATTTACTCTTATGATAGAAAGAGTGTTGTTTCGAATTTTCCAAGTTATTATTTTCCAGAAATAACAAGAGCTAAGAACTCATATGGCACTTGTGAAGAGGTCGGAAGAGCCAAGACCCAAGAGCTCATATGGCATGAGCTCTAACAAAATTCTAAGAATCAATATATTAATTTAAAAGGAAAATCGGAGGCTTAATAAGATCTCTGAGACACGAGGTCCTTCGAAATATCAAAATTCATTAAGATCTGATCACCCACTCTTAAGTTACAAATACCTCATTTTTTCTAATTTTTCCTCTCCCTTCAGCATCCTAGATAGTTGAGACTTTATCA
Organism: Artemia franciscana; assembly: GCF_032884065.1. Classification (NCBI taxonomy): domain Eukaryota; kingdom Metazoa; phylum Arthropoda; class Branchiopoda; order Anostraca; family Artemiidae; genus Artemia; species Artemia franciscana. Next base: position 57,119,848 of record NC_088866.1, on the reverse strand, counting down.
AGTCGATTTGTGAACTGATTTTCATCGTCCTAGCAGGCCCAGAAGCACCGAAATCGCCAAAGCACTGGATCCCCCTAACTACCCAAGGAGAGTGAATCACGTATCCACGACATTTGCTTATTCTACTCACTGAGTTTCATCCTGATCTATCCACTCTAAGCGTTTTCCAAGATTTCCGGTTTTCCCCTCCGACTCCCCCCAAAGTCGCCAGATCTGGTCTGGATTTAAAATAAGAGCTCTGAGACATGAGTTCCATCTAAATATCAAGTTTTATTAAGATCCGGTTACATGTTCTTAAGTTAGAAATACCTCAATTTTTTATAATATTTCCGAATTAACACCTCCTCCAACTATCCCAAAGAAAGGGGATTCAGTTTGGTTATCAAGAACTTGTGCTTTTTTTCCACCAAGTTTCATCCTGATCTCTCCACTCTAAGTGTTTTCCAAGATTTCCGGTTTCCCCTTCCAACTCCCCCCAACATCACCAGATCTGGTCGGGATTTAAAATAAGGGCTCCGAGACATTAGTTCCATCTAAATATCAAGTCTCATTAAGATCCAGTCACCTGTTCTTAAGTTAGAAATACATCAATTTTTAAAAAATTCTCCGATTAACACCTCCTCCAACTCTCCCAAAGAGAGTCGATTCAGTTTGTTTATGCTAATCTATTATCAAGGACTTATGCTTATTCTTTCCGCCAAGTTTCATCCTGATCTCTCCACTCTAAGCGTTTTCCAAGATTTTCTGTTCCCTCCCCCCCCCCTACTCTCCCCAATAATACTGGATCCGGTCAGGATTTAAAATAAGAGATTTGAGTTACGAGATCCTTCTAAATATGAAATTTTATTAAGATCCGATCACTCCTTCGTAAGTTAAAAATACCTTACTTTTTCTAGTTTTGTATAACTAACCCTCTCCCTAACTACCCCAAAGAGAACGAATCCATTCGGATTATGTCAATCACGTATCTAGGTCTTGTGCCTATTTTTTCCCACCAATTTTCATCCCTATCCCTCCACTCTAAGCGTTTTCCAAGGTAGTTTCCCCCTCCAACTCCCCCACTGTTACCGGATCCGGTATGGCTTGAGCTCTAGCAAAATTCTAACATTCAGTAGATTGATTTAAAAGGAAAATCAGAGGCTTAATGCTGTTCAGAATTTAAAATAAGAGCTCTGAGACACGAGGTCCTTCTAAATATCAAAATTAGAATTTACGCCCACTCGTAAGTTAAAAATACCCTTTCTTTTAATTTTACCTCTCCCTTCAGCCCCCAGATGGTTGAATCGGGGAAAAGACTTTATCAAGTGAATTTGTGCACGTCCCTTACACGCCTACCAATTTTCATCGTCCTAGCACATCTAAAAGCACCGAACTCGCCAAAGCACTGGAAATCCTCCCCCCCAACTCTCCTAAAGAGAGCGGATCTGTTCTAATTATGTCAATCACGTATCTAGAACGTGTGCTTATTCTTCCCATCAAGTTTCATCTCGATCTCTGTACTCTAAGTGTTTTCCGAGATTACCAGTTTCCAAGATATGTATTTCCCCCCTCCAACTCCCTATGTCCCCGGATCCAATTCGAATTGAAAATGGAGCTTCTGGGACATAAGATATTTCTATATATCAAGTTTCATTAAGATCCGATCACATATTCGTAAACCTAATTCGTAACCTATATTTTCACTTTTTCCAAGATTTCCGGTTTCCCCTCCAACTCACTCCCAATGTCACCGGATCTAGTCAGGATTTAAAATAAGAACTCTGAAGCATAAGATCCTTCTAAATATCAAATTTTATTAAGATCTGGTCACCTGTTGACAAGTTACAAATACCTCATTTTTTCTAATTTTTCCGCCTAACCCCCCCCCCCCCAACTCAACCAAAGAGAGAGCAGATCCGGTCCGGTTATGACAGTCACGTATGTTAGACTTGTGCTTATTCTTCCCATCAAGTTTCATCCTGATCTCTCAACTCTAAACGTTTTCCAAGAATTCCGGTTCTCCCCTCCAACTCCACCCAATGAGACCGGATCCGGTCGGGATTTAAATTAAGAAGTCTGAGTTACGAGGTCTTTCTAGGTATGAATTTAATTAAGTTCCGATCACTCCTTCGTAAGTTAAAAATACCTCGTTTTTTCTAATTTTTCCGAATTAACTGTCCCCACTCCCTCCCAGATGGTAGAATTGGGGAAATGACTATTTCCAATTTAATCTGGTCTGATTCCTGATATGCCTGCCAAATTTCATCGTCCTAGCTTATCGGGAAGTGTCTAAACTAGCGAAACCGGGACCGACAGACAGACAGACCGACAGAATTTGCGATCGCTATATGTCACTTGGTAAATAGCAAGTGCTATAATAAGCATAAATCTAAAGTTTTAAAATTGTAGAGTGCCTCAGTGTTCGTCAAGCATATCCGCGGGATTTTTCCGGGGGGAAGGGGAATCATGTTTTTTAAATAAATATGGAATTCTCAAAAATTAGAAATTTTTAGTATAGCGGCGGTGGTTCCCAGTTTTGGATGCCTTGTATGCTTAGTTTAACATTTTGATTTTATATTCTGTCCTTCCCAGTGCTAGATTCTCGTCAACACCTTAATTTTCATGTTGATTTTAGGATGAATTGAATATTTAAAAAAAACGGGTTTTTTCTAGCTGAAAGTAAGGAGCAACATTAAAACTCAAAACAAACAAAAAGTATTGTTTGTATGAAAGGTTACCCCCTCCTCAATACCTTGCGCTTTATGCAAAAACTGTTAGCACTTCTATAAAAGCTTCCTATTCTTATTAAACGATACATATGTTTCAGTAGTGTTCTTAAGAAAATGGGACAAAGAGTTGAGCTTTAGCCTAAAGAGCTTTAGCGTATTCATTTACGGAACACGTTTCTGTTTGTTTTGAGTTTTAATATTGCTCCTTACATTCAGTTAAAAAAAAAATTAATTTAAACTCTGTCTTTTTCAAGCAATGAAGGCAAATCCGGTTTACCCTCCATGAGATATATCCTCCCTCCTCACGGGAAACTCCTCCATTAAAGAAGGAATAAGAGATTCAATAAGGCTAAGTTCCCTATTAGGATAATTTCTCCCTGCTAAATTCCATCCAGACACTTCTATTATTGCTGAAAATTCCCCTCCCGCAAAATTTCTTGCGGACAATTCAGCATGAAAGACTATGCTTAGCATACTTTCCTTTGAAAAGGACTTTAGTCTATAATCAGTTCCTTGATAACTCTAGAAATGCCCCCTTCCGTAGTATTTATTTTCTGGAAATCAAATGACAAGGAAAATAGCCCGTGGATATTTCCTCTGGAACATCTACAGATTCAAAATTGAGATGGCGAAGAGAATATAAGACTATTAAAAAGAATTTCGTGTGGTATTTCTTTTAAATCTCCCTCAGTGTAAAATTTCCCCTGAAAAATTCACCCGCCTCCCGAGAAGGTTCTCCGTATCGGAATCCATCCCAAGCGAAAATTCCCCCCTAGCCCCGAAAAATGTCTGTGTACTTCCCAATAACAAATACTATACGCAAGCAATGGGGAACTTTCATAACTTGCAAGCCTTTCCCCACGGACTCTGGGGGGGGGGGGATTTTACTCCTAAGGTCATAGTTGTTTGATGTTTCAATTATACTGAACACAATTTCTTTCTCAAAATTTTGATCAGATAACTTAGGGAAATAAATGGGCGTGGGAGGAGGGCAAGTTGCTTTCAAATCTTTGAGTTTCTTCCGATGTGCCCTCTCCTGATCTTCTAGGACCATTATTTCAATATGATCACCTCTGGACAAAAAAAAAGAAAATACAAGAAATAAATACACACGCATCCGTGATCTGTCTTCTGGCAAAAGCAAAATTCCACATTTTTGCACATAGGAACTTGAAACTTCCACAATAGGGTTCTCAGGTACTCTGAATTTGATAGTTTGATTTTCAGCAATGTTCCTTGTTTCTTAGGGGGTGTATTCCCCCCCCCTCTATTACGAAGATAAGACAAATTTTCTCAGTCTCGTAACTTTTGATGGGTAAAATTAGATACTGATGGGTCGTTACCGCCATCTGTTTGAAAGCTACCGTGCATATTTTGTTTTCTTAGCCACAGGATCTAACTGACATCCTTTTTTCCATCCTACTCTTCCTGACAGTTACACTGCATACTTGTCACCTTTTAAGGTCAGTTGCCTTAGAAATTATTTTAGTTTTTATCTTTGTTTTTCTTTTTCCTTTTTTCTTCTACTTTTCTTTTTCCAGTTTGTCTTGTTTTTATTATACTTCTCCACAATTTATAAGTTTTATTTGGCTTTAGTTGAAGACCTATTAGCTATAGCCTGCATACTTGAGTTATTAAAGCTATTGCGTGGAAAGTTGATTGTGAAAACAAATTTAAGTGAGATATTTTTTTTCAATTTATCCGGAACTCTTATTACTAAAACTATTAAATGTATGCTATGGAATGAAGTTTTTTAGCTTTACTTTACATAGTCCATAAAAACGATTTACCTAGATGGTTTCAAAACACGACACTTTGCCTAGGTTACGTTATTGCCAATGTTAAAGAAAATATGGTTTTTACTCGCATGATTTTAATTATTGTTTGAGTACTGAAAATGAAAAGCACCCGGAAGAGAGAAAGAAAGAGAAAGAGATTGAGAAAGTAAGAGAGAGAGAGAGGGGAGGGGGTTAAGAGGGATATAAAAAGAAAATGGTAGGGGGATCTTTAAGAAAGAAAGACGTGGAGGAAAGGTTAAAAGAAAGAAGCAAAGGATTTATCGACTACTACGTTTCCTTTTTTCTTTCAGTCATAAAAAACCTTTTTCCTTGTGAATTTTTGTATGTTCCTTGTGAATTTCTCTTTCTTTCATTGAATAAGGAAATCAGTGGTGTTTCCCTAACGTAAATCTGGTTTTCCTCTTACAATTCAGGGAAGGGTAGTGGTTTTGTATCTAGGGTTAATGCTACAACCATCCATCTGGATTACACTGATAAAACTAAACGAAATAAATTAGCAGGTGGGGGAGTGGGGCATGAATAAAATGTTCCCTAGGATTTACTGTCATTTCTCCAGGGGAGTAGTTCCAGCATTTTTATTGAGGGAAGGGTAAGAAGGGTCCATATCAGGATATTTAAGAGGCACCGGCTATATAATATGTTTTCCAAAATATTAGGGGGGAAGACAACTGCCCCCTTTCCACCGGCAAAACGACAGCCCTGCAGTTCTCGATGGTATTGATCTCTGTGACACCACTTGGTACCTCCTTCAAATCCTTTCTGGCTAAGTGTGGGATTTTAAAATTTTTACTCTGTTTTTATTTGTGGCCTTTTTTTTTCATTCCTTAGAATTTACAGTCTAATCAAGAAAGAACGGGTATGGTTGAATCAGATACTATGCAAAGACTACAGAAATCAGTAAGAGAAAAACAAGATCTTCAGGAAAGAGTGAATATATTAACAAGACAGCTGTCTCAAGTAGAGAAAGAGAAATGGGATATAGCAAGACAATCATGCTCCTCCAAGGTGAGTCTGATAAAGAATTAAGTTCTTTTTTATTAAAATGAAGAATAATGATTATCTGAGAAATTCAAATATCAGTAAAACTGAATACATGTTAAAGTTAAATTTTCTCAACTGAAAGTAAGGAGCGACATCAAAACTTAAAACCAACAAAAATCATTCCATTGATGAGGGGGGCTAGTCCTTCCTCAATCTTCACTCTGTACGCTAAAGTCCTAAATTTTTTATAAGCACCTATCATTCAAATTCATCAGTCCTTGTGTTTTATGAGTCGTTCTTAAAGAACTGGGACAAAAGTCAATCTTTAGCGTAAAGATCGAGAACTGAGGAAGGATCAGTTCCCTCTCATGTACAAATAATTCCTGTTTGTTTTAGATTTTAATTTTTTCCACACTTTCAGTTTAGAAACCATATTTTTCTTTTTTTTTATTTCTGACCGTTTTCAAACCATGCCAGGAAATCCCCCCCGTACAGAATTGCATCTGAGAAGTTTCCGCCGAAAAAAATTCTTCTCTACGGAAAGTTCTACCCCATCCTCCGTAGAAAATTTCCTTTAAAAAAAATTCCGGGTACCCAGTGACAAGAATTTAAGAAGTTTAAGAGAGAGAGAATGGGTTTAGTTCAAATCAAGCAGTGAACAAAACAAACTAACAAAAACATTAATCAACAAAAAAATTCTGAATATTTCAGCTCCACATCCGAGAGCCTTTGTCAAGGGTAAAGTAAAACAATAAAAGAAGAAAAAGAAGAATAACTTAAATAATAAAAAAAATAAAGCAAAAAAACAACACAACAAATAGGAGAGACTAAAAAAAGAACAAAAGCCAAAAAAAACAAAAAAACTAACATTTAATAAAACTTCCTCAATTGAATACTGAAACTTCCTCTATGATGATGTTTTATTAAAATATCAGCTTTTGTTTATTTGTTTGTCTTGTTCTTTTTTTAGTCTCTCTTTCTTGTTGTGTTATTTTTACGTGTGTGTTTTTTCTTGTTAATTATTTGAATGATTTTTGCCTTTCCTCCTTTTTATGGCACTTGGTATTAACCAAGTGACATATAGCAATCGCCAATTCTGTCGGTCTGTCTGTCGGTCTGTCTGTCTGTCGGTCCCGGTTTTGCTACTTTAGGCACTTCCAGGTAAGCTAGGACGATGAAATTTGGCAGGCGTATCAGGGACGGGACCAGCTAAAATTAGAAATAGTCGTTTCCCAATTTGACCATCTGGGGGGGAGTGGGGGGCCGGTTAATTAGGAAAAAATAGAAAAAAATGAAGTATTTTTAACTCATGAATGGGCGATGGGATCTTAATAAAATTTGATGTTTGGAATGATATTGTGTCTCAGAGCTCTTATTTTAAATACCGACCGGATCTGATGACATTGGGGGGAACTGGAGGGGGGAAACCTAAAATCTTGGAAAACACTTAGAGTGGAGGGATCGGTATGAAACTTGATGGGAAAAACAAGCACAAGTCCCAGATACATGATTGACATAATTGGAACAGATCCGCTCTCTTTGGGGTAGTTGGGGGAGGGGGTAATTCTGGAAAATTAGAAAAAATGAGGTATTTTTAACTTACGAACGGGTGATTGGATCTCAATGAAATTTGATATTTAGAAGGAAATCGTGTCTTAGAGCTCTTATTTTAAATCCCGAACGGATCTGGTGACATGGGAAGGGGGGGAGTTGGGAGGGGGAAACCTAAAACTTGGAAAACACTTAGAGTGGAGGGATCGGGATGAAACTTGGTGGGAAAAATAAACACAAGTGCTAGATACATGATTGACATAAACGGAACGGATCCGCTCTCTTTGGGATAGTTGGGGAGGGGGGGGGGGTTATTTCTGAAAAATTAGAAACAATGAGGTGTTTTTCAACTTACGAACAGGTTATCGGATCTCAATGAAATTTGATATTTAGAAGGATATCGTAGCTCAGAGATCTTATTTTAAACCTAGACCAGATCTGGTGACATCGGGGGGGGGGGAGTTGGGAGGGAGAAACCTAAAACTTGAAAAAAACTTATAATGGAGGGATCGGGATGAAACTTGGTGGAAAAAATAATCACGAGTCCTAGATACATGGTTGACATAACCTGAACGGATTCGCTCTCTTTGGGGTAGTTCGGGGAGGGGTTAATTTTGAAAAATTAGAAAAAATGAGGTATTTTTAACTTACGAACGGGTTATCAGATCTCAATGAAATTTGATATTTAGAAGGATATCGTGTCTCCAAGCTTTTATTTTAAATCCTGACTGGATCTGGTGATGTTGGGGGAAGTTTGGGGTGGGGGAACCTAAAATCATGGAAAACGCTTAGATTGGAGGGATCGGAATGAAACTTGGTGGGAAAAATAGGCAGAAGTCTTACATACGTGATTTTCATAATTTGAACAGATCCGATCTATTGGGGGGGGGGGGTTAATTCTGAAAAATAAGAAAAAATGACGTATTTTTAACTTGCGAAGGAGTGATCGGATCTTCATGAAACTTCATATTTAGAAGGACCTCGTAACTCAGATCTCTTATTTTAAATCTCAACCGGATCAAGTGTAATTGGGGGGGGGGCAGTTGGGGGGGGGGACCGGAAATCTTAGAAAATACTTAAAGCGGTGAGATCAGGATGAAACTGGATGGGAAGATTAAAAACCTGTCTAAGATACGTGACTGACATAACCGGACCGGATCTGCCCTCTTTGGTGGAATTGGAGGGGGGGGTAATTTTGAAAATTGAGGTATTTGTAACTTACGAAAGGGTGACCAGATCTTAATGAAATTTGATATTTAGAATGATCTTGTGCTTTAAAGTTCTTATTTAAATTCCGACCAGATCCTGTGACGTTGGGGGGAGTTGGAGGGGGAAATCGGAATTCTTGGAAAACGTGAAAATTGGGGTATTTTTATCCTACGAATAGATGATCGGATCTTAATGAAATTTGATATTTAGAAAGAATTCATGTCTCAGAGATCTTATTTCTAATCCCGACCAGATCGTTTCACATTGGGGGGAGTTGGAGGGGGAAATCTTGGAAAAACACTTGGAGTATAGGAATCAGGATGAAGCTTGGTGGATAGAATAAACAAATGTCCTTGATACGTGATTGACATAATCGTACTGGATTCACTCTCTTTGGGGGATTTGGGGGGAGGGGTTCATTGATTTCGCGAGTTTGGTTCTTCTGGACGTGCTAGGACGATGAAAATTGATAGGCGTGTCAGGGAGCTGCACAATTTGACTTGATAAAGTCGTTTTCCCAGATTCGACCATCTGGGGGGGCTAAAGGGAGAGGAAAAATTAGAAAAATTAGGTATTTATAACTTACGAGTGGGTGATCGGATCTTAATGAATTTTTATATTTAGAAGGACATTGTGACTCAGAGCTCTTATTTTAAATCCTGACCGGCATTAAGTCTCTTATTTTCCTTTTTAAATCAATCTATTGATTCATAGAATTTTTTTAGAACTCATACCATATGATCTCTTGGCTCTTAGCTCTTCTCGCCTCGTCACAAGTGCCATATGAGCTCTTAGCTCTTGTTTTCTTTACCGTTGATAAAGGCTTCAAGATGTATAGTTGAAATTTTCGGAATTTCTTTTTATTAGTTAATGTTTTTTGATGGGTCTTTTAAGTATGTTTTTTCACAGCTTTATTTAAATTAAACCCTTGTTCCCCTCTTAAAGTTTCTTAGATTCTTGTAAATAGAATAGTAGTGTCGTCTAAGAAATTATCCCTAAATGATGAATACTATATGTGAACAAATGGCGAATTGTGTAACTTACAGCCCTTTTCGGAGGCTTGTTATTTGACCATTCGAGTATGCTGAACTTAATGGCCATCTCAAAGTCTTAATCGGATGTCATTAGGGAAAAAGGGGCTTGGGAGGATGCTAGTTGCCCGCCAATCTTTTATTCGTTTAAAAAAGGGCATTAGAACTTTTAATTTCTGTTCAAATGAGCCCTCTTCCCATATTTTAGGAGAATTGGTTCGATATAATAGCCTCCAAAAACATGCATCCCTGCTTTCTCCGTGCAAAGTTTCAAAAATTCCATATTTTTGTAGGTTGGAACTCTAAACTTCAATACTAGTGTTCTCTGATATTCCGAATCTGTTGGTATGTTTTTTGTTAAGATCCCTCGATTTTTTAGGGATGTTCACCCCTTTTCCGAAAATCAGGATAAATTTCTTGTGCTACTAGCTTTTGACGGGAAACATTAATTTTATCAAATTTAATTACTTTCATATACTTGTAATCAGCATAAAAGAAAATTTTTTAGTGTTTAATGGTTATCGAAAACTCTTTTCCAGAATTTCGGCTACTAATGGGGTCAGTTCAGGCAGTTCCTTAATAATTCTGGTACCCAAGAAATTTCTATTTATTAATTTTTAATTATAAAATTTAATAATTTAAAAATGTGAATTAAAAAAGCCCTTTTATCCCTGAAGCTTTGTGATATGACTAATATCTAGTTTTGTATTAGTTCGTATAAATTTCAAGTTGCAATTAGTATTTATTTTTAAAAGCAATACATATAAAGGAAATACTGGTTGGTAATTCTGATGCTTAGAAAATTCACTAAAGTAGTTTAAAAGACATGGCATAATTCCTTCATGTTTATGGGATATTACCATTACTTGCCCAAAGCGTTATGATAGGAAAACAGAAGTCAATAGTATATATAAAAGAAAACTCGGGACCTCCATTGATGCACATTTCCAAGACATTTCCAAGGAATGTCCTTGGAATGAAGTAAGGGAGGAGATTACCATTAAATTCATGTGAATTTGAAGTGGGCTACATAATTAAACTAGGATGAAAGTGAAAACATCTTTTGATGTTTTTAATGCTTAAGTGCTCAATGCTTCGATTTTTTCTGGTGAAATAAAATTTTGTGGCCAAAATTTTGTTGAGCGAAAATCACGAGGCAGTCGATCAACTGATTGAAGAATTGAAAGGCTGTTCAAATAGCCCCACAGTTTTCAAGGTCACACTTGGGTGAGGTGGCGTATTCATCCCATAACAAATAGAAAACCATTATTATTGACGGTTGTCTGTGGCGTGGAATTTGAAGTATATTGCATTAACTGCACACCAGCTATTAGGATGGCGATCAAGGAATGTCTTTGCGGGGATGGAGGGGAGGAGTTGCTTAAAGCTTCTAAAGTGCATTTTTAGGCTCCATTTCCAAGTATATCCTTGCTTCATTTGTAAGAATATATTTGGGTTAAGTGTCTGATATGGGTGCAAACCTTATCTTACAGCACCTCTATTAAAACAGACATAGTACTTTTTTAAGGGGAATGTTAGCTTTTAAATGCTGAAGGAGAAAGAGTAGAAGCATGAAGAGTGGTGGATTGATGAGAGGGATAGTCTCCAGCTTATTTACAAAACTTTCTTTGATTTCGAAAAGTATTTATTTATTTCTAAATGAACCCCTTTTACACTTATTTCCAAATGAGCCCTTTAAGGTATTGTATATGATGTTGTTGTTATTTTTAGGTTGTTTTATGGTTTTGTGCTTTTGCATTTCTGCACAAAAGTTAAACTACGGTGTAAATAGCAGGGGCAAGAGGGGAAAGTAACCTCACTCTTGTTTATAATAATCTTGAATATGGTAACTAACATGACTTACTTGACTTGACTTGACTAAGTGTCCTGCCGGGCGCTGCTTGGCGTATAGAGTGATGTCTGCCTCCTCCATCCACTTCGGTCCATTGCGAGTATTTGCTCTTCGCACTGTCTGATTTTTGCCATCGTCAAGAACTCGGACAGGCTGTCAGACCAACGTTTCTTCGGTCGACCCCGAGGTCGCTTTTTATTATAGAAGCATGAACAAAGAAGTAATCCTCTGTTTCAATAACTGAAAGTGCTATTTATGAAGACTTCAAATATGATATATGATCAAATTGAAAAATATTATCTTTTTTTATTATCTATATCTTTGGTCCCTCTGTAGCTGAGCCTCTGGTGATGCCCCCCATAGCTATTAGGGGCATCGACTCTTAATAATTCAGGGGATGCGACAAAATATATTTTTCAAAATCTAAGGGGTAATTTTTCGTTGAAATTTTTTTTTGATGAAAATACCAAAATTTGTTTTTTCCAATGATAATTGTGTTCTTTTTTTAATCAAGTGGAGAAAAAAAATCCTAGAAGATAGGTAATTAACCATCTCCCCACATTGAAAACCCATGCCCCAGCTCTCTCGTCATTGCTTGTCTTTAAAGTATCACGTGTTCAAGAAATACGTTAAATTGAATGCATTAAATTGAACTGTCTCTTAAATTTAGTTTGATATAAACAGAGTTGGATCGGAAGAGGAGAACTTTCTTGTCCAGTCATTAAGACGAGAGATTGCCAGAATGGCAGATCGTTTTCGAGAAATGGAACGTGATCATACCGCATCCTTTGAAGAGATGAGAAAGCGCCACAAGCAAGAACGCATGCGAGATGCTGAGCGTATGCGAGAATTACAGATATCTGCACAACGACAGGCAGAAGCTCGTGAAAGAGCGTTGAAGACACGAACCGAGGCTCTAGAAAGACAGGTATTGTCTCATCTTTATTTTAATAGTTTGATAAACCACTCCGTCTTTCTATATATAAACAAAATGAAAATAATGAAATATATAGATAACAGGTAAACCGTTTAATCTAGACAGTTTTTCAAAGACATATTTTTCAATTGATATGACGTTTGTCAGATATAATGGGAAGTGATGTCTGAAGGAGCTCATCACGAAGGCTAGCATTAACTTTATGTAGAAGCTGTGGGCTCTTTATATTTTCATTAGCTACTTTCTCCAGTTTCATAATTAATTAGCTAAAGAGTCAATTCCACCAAAAGATGCTTTCAAAGGTGGCTATGGATCTCGTTTGGTGAAGTAGCTCTGACAACAGCAGCAGCCCTAGGTCTAGAGTTGAACTCAATAACTTTGCTATCAGCCGTCAGCTTCTGCGTGACCGAGATTTACTGACTCCAATGGAAGAGGGACTATCTGTGAAAAATAAATTGCTAGTTAATTCAATAATGACTTTGCTCTCTCCTTCAATAATGACTTCAAGAATGAGATAGAGGTACTTACGATTACGAGTTTGACATATGACACACTGGTGGTAAAGTGGGAGGATAGCTGGATAGCAGTATTGCAAATGTAGCAAAATATTACCTTCGCCTCTAGCCCCTAAAGCCTGTTGAGAGAAGAGTGAAGTGGGAGAAGGACAAGATGCCTGTTTATTGACCGAATCCTCTGCATCAGTCCTGTCAGTGCACCGGTTTTTCGATCTCATTGCTCGATTTGTCGGCAATTATACCATCAAAAAAAGAGTAAAGGGCCTTTATTTGTAAACATTTTAGATGTGGCAGTGGTGACTGTACAATATCCTCCCTCTAAAACATGGTAGTAGATATAAGAGTCCAGATAAACCTCATGGAGCTCTGGCATGATATCTAAAGGTCATTGCTAAATTAAAGCATGGACGAAGCAAAACTCACTCCTAGTCCTTTGAAGGAAAGAGACTGGTGCCTCCCACTTCTAACTCCAGGTGCGAATGCATGGGACATTTTTTGGTGGGACGAGATAAGCATTGTTGATGTCAACGTGAAGCCTGCTGAGGAAACCACTTAACTTTTACAAGAAGTGCGAGTCTTGCAACTTACCACAAGCAGTTTTAAGCATTTATGAACGATTGTGCTGCTTCTTTTTTTTCGAAAACCACTTCTTGCAACTTACCACAGACAGTTTGAGCATTCATGAACGATTTTGCTGCTTCTGTTTTTTTTTTTCAAAAACCACTTAACTTTTACAAGAAGTAAGAGTCTTGCAACTTACCACACGCAGTTTTGAGCATTTATGAACGATTGTGCTGCTTCTGTTTTTTTTCGAAAACCACTTAACTTTTACAAGAAGTAAGAGTCTTGCAACCTACTACACGTAGTTTTGAGCATTCATGAACAATTGTGCTGCTTCTGTTTTTTTTTCGAACATTAAATCCTCATCTTGTAAAATAATTTCTTTTCAGATATAGTGTTTACTCAGTATCTTGTATATTTTCACGTCAGAATAAATTTAATTTCCTCTCCAGTGTTTCCTCGGTAAAAGGAACAGCCTGTCTAAAGGACTTCACAAACCCCCTGAAAAAATTTTCCGAATTTAATTAGTTAACTAAGATCAACTATTTTCTTAAGCCTTAATGAAATTTAGAAGCTAGTGCACGTAGCAGCATCTTTTCTCGATGGCCTAGCTAATTTCGAAGACAATACTGCCTTTCCACGACGATAAATAACAGTTCAAATATACTGGATATTTCGATCTCTGTGTTTCGATGTGATTGAAATGTCCAGTATATTTTTCGAATTTTTTTTTCACTGTCTAATAAAAGGATCTATCTCTATTACAGGTTCACAGGCAATATTTTCATGGCTTGTTCTTTTTCTTATTAGTGTTATTAAGTGGATCATTTTGTTTTTCTTTTTTGTGTCCGTTTGTTATCTTTATTGAAACCATGCACCGAGGTTTATTTTGTTTTTAATGACAATGGATAATTATAATAGTGATTGACGGAGCAGTAGCCGTCTTAATACTTTGCAAGCTTCTAATGTAGATTTTGGAGGTATATTTACTGAGCAGCTGCATCGGAGCTATGACATTGGGGTAGCAGGACATTATAAATCTATTAGTTCCAAATATTTGGTTAAAGATGGAATCCAATCTGAGTATGGAGATACGAGATGCCTCAATGTTTCTCCATCTTAATTGCAAAGGGCTAAATTCTTCGTTTAATTTTTTAAAAGAAGTATGTGATCTTTCGGTTTTTCAGGTTACCGGTCTTACTGAAACCTGGCTGAATGATCACAACTCCGATCTTTTAAATATACCAGGGTATAAATTCTACAATAGGAATCGACTTTTTAGGCAACTTGGAGGAAACGGTGCATATATTCGAAGCGATATTGAGGTTTTGGTAAGAAATGAGTAAGTGGTATACCAGGAAATGGTTTTAGAACCATTTATTCTTCAGCTTAGGCTGAAACCTAAATATGCATTTGTTATTATATTGCATAGGCCGCCATCTGGCTCCATACCAATCTTTATGGATCTTTTGGATAAGCAGCTGGAGAAACTAGCAACTAGTTCATATCCATTTATGATGCTCGGGGATTTTAATATTGACCTCCATGAGCTTGATGCGAGTGTTTCTATGGATTTTTTGCAGCTTTGTATGTCCTATGGTTTATTTCCAACTATAAATATATGCACACGAGTAACCACCTCATCATCAAAGCTAATTGACAATATTTTTTCAAATTTGTTTTTTTTTTTCAGCTCCAAGAGTTATTATTACAGATGTATTCGATCATTTTGGGATTTCAACAAGATTTGATCTCTGTATTCCCCAAAAGCCACCACCAATAATTCCTAAGAGTCGAATTTAAGCAGGCAATTGCAGAAGTTGATTGAAATAATTTAATAGACCTTACGGATGATATAAATACGAGTTTTCAAAGATTTTACGATAAACTAATCTTGTTATTGACCAAAACATGTATAATGGTTCGTTCGCCATCAAGGAAAAATAATCCTAAGAAACCATGGATGTCGCCTAGCTTGTTGCGCTGTATTAATAAAAGAGATAAACTTTATAAGAATTCCATAAATAATGGAAATGATTCGATTTGCTTAAGAATTTATAAAAATTATAGAAATGCCCAGAAGAAATTACTGAGAAATGTAAAAAAAATATTTCGTAAATAAATTCACTGAGAATTGTGGTAACCCTGCAAAAACATGGAAAATAATTAAAAGTGTGATATCGACAGAGAACTCTACTATTCCCGGTGAAGTATTAATGCAGAATGGCCTACCAACGAGGAAACCCGAAGAGATATGCAATGCTGTTTCAAAAACATTTGCTAATATTGGCGTAGATTTATTTTCCCGTAAAGTATCTTCTGATGATGATCCTCCCTTGGAGTTTTTTTATGAAGATTCCAATTGATGTTTCTATGTATATGAGACCCTTCTCTCGTGATGAAGTAGAGAAAATTATCTTTGGGATGAAAAATACATCGGCAGGTAGTGATTCACTCAATCTTCTGGTGTTAAAAATAGCGTTTCCTTATGTTGCTGATATTCTTACTTCCCTCATTAATTTGTGCTTGAAACGGGGAACGTTTCCTGATTGCTTGAAAATTGCTAAGATTACCCCTGTTTTTACAGGCGGTAATAAGAATGATCTTGGAAATTATCGGCCTATCTCAGTCTTACCTGTTATTTCTCGTGTGCTTGAAAAGTGTATTAACACTAGAGTTTATGATCATTTGGAACTGCATAATCTGTTCAATTCAATTCAATTTGGCATCAGGAAGGGGAGAACCACAGAGATGGCATTATCATATATAACTTCGGTAATCAATGGAGCTCTTGATAATAAGCTTAGAGTAGCTGGTCTGTTTCTTGATTTCGTTAAGGCATTTGACACTGTTGACCACCAATTACCACTTCAAAAATGTGAATTTTATGGACTAAGAGGGACTTTAGCTTTGCTTTGTGATTATCTCCAAAATAGAGAGCATTATGTTCACATTAATGTATTTTCTTCAAGTAAGAGTCTTGGTAGATTTGGTATCCCCCAGGGTTCTGTGTTAGGTCCTACTCTTTTTTTGATTTTATCAATGATCTGCCAAATGCTGTTGCAACTATTTGTAGAATTAGGGATCTAGTGGATCCTGCATCGTCGGGATCCAGGATCACTACACCCTTATTTGCTGATGATGCGACATTGATGTGTGTTGCTTCAACTGAACAACAACTTATCTCAATAATTAATGCAGCAATGACTAGGACATGTCTTTGGTTGAAGATAAACCGGCTTGGCCTAAATATAAATAAGTCAAATTTTGTTATCTTTTCACGATCCCCAAATTATTGTCCTTGGATTGCGGAAATAGGTTCACCAAAGGGAATGGTTAAAAGGTCAAGTTCCGTTAAGTACATTGGGATCATTAAGTTAAGTACATTAATATGCCAAATGCTGTTGCAGCTACTTCTAGAATGGGGGATATAGTGGATCCCGCACCTTCGGGAACCAGGATCACTAACCCTTATTTGCTGATGATGCGACATTGATGTGTGTTGCTTCAACTGAACAACAACTTACCTCAACAATTAATCCAGCAATGACTATGACATGTCTTTGGTTAAAGATTAAGCGGCTTGACCAAAATATAAATAAGTCAAATTTTGTTTTCTTTTCACGGTCCCCAAATTATTATCCTTGGATTACGGAAATAGCTACACCGAAGGGAACTGTTAAGCGGTCAAATTCCGTTAAGCACCTTGGGATTATTATTGATGAAAGTTTATCATTTAAGTGACATGTAAAAGCTATAAGTAGAAAATTATCGCGGAATTTAGGGATTATCCGTAAACTAAAACATTTATTTCCTTCAAATGTTATACGGTTATTATATTTTTCTCTGATTCACCCGTATATTTTGTATTGCTTGTCTGTATGGCTTGGGACATTCCCCTCAACACTTCGCCCAGTCCACGTACTGCAGAATAATGCCATTAGATCACTTTGTGGAATAGGGAACTGGGATTTGGTCAGGTCAATGTACAGCATGATAAATATAATGCCTGCAGCTAGATTGCGTGATTTTTATACACTGGTTTTTATGTATAAGTACCATTATAGGTGCGTTCCAGAATGTTTTACAGGAATTTTTCGGGATAGATCTAATATTCATGATCACAGAACTCGAACAAGTGGAGATATTGAGGTTCCTCACCTAGTTTCAAGAAGGACTGCTTTTTCAATTATTTATAGAGGGGCTAAGCTATGGAATAATCTTGTTCCAAGTATCAAAGAATTGTCCATTAATCAATTTAATGCCGTGCTGCGTGTCGGGTTTCTTGGTAGGTATACCTTTGAAATAGATTGAAATTGATTGATTTAATATTGGAAATAATTGTTTTTTGTTTTTTTTGTGTGTTTTTTTTTCTTTTTTTCCTTCGGGATCATGATATTATGTTGTTTGATTGTGTCTGAATTATTTATGTAATTTTTTTTCTCGGTAAAGGGTTTCACCTTTCTGCTCATTTTAGATTAACTCATTGTTTTTGTTTTTTGTTTTTTTTCTCTTCTATTTTTTGTTCTTTTTTTTAGTAACACACCCTCGCAAGCAACGCTTTTGGTGTGCTACCGATTGATTTTGTCTGTGTCATTTCCTTTGGTTAATAAATTAATACTACTACTACTACTACTAATATTCTAGCAGTTATTTGCTGTTGATGGCCATTTTTAATGTCATGTGTATAAAACGTTGGAAAACTTTCTGCTTTTATTTCCAACGTTTTAACAGAAAGAGGTGCAGTCTGTCCAAAGGACATCGCAAGCCTCCCGAAGAATTTATCCAGGCTTTAACGAGTTAACTAAGTTCAACTACGGCCTTAAGCTCTAATGAAATTTAGATGTTAATTTGTGTGGCAGCATGTCTTTTTGAAAACCATTCTTAGTCCCATCAATTCCGAAAGTAATCATGATGGATGATTGAAATTCGACGAAAAAATGGCCAAAAAAATTTAAAAAGGTAGTCCATATTGATGGTCATATATTATGTAACTGATTCGATCGGTTTGTAATTTATTGCATAATACTACTACTGCTGCTATCAACAATCCACTGCTGTGCCAAGCCTGAGAAAGACATAGCTACACACCCTCCTCCTTCATCCCAATTTTTTGAAAGCCTCTTCCTTTATGCTCTCTCAAGAAGTTCCAATATCCCTTAAATTTAATGAATTTCTGTTTTTGATGCCTAACCGCACTAATCAAATACTTTTGTATTTACTGTACTTTTGTGATATTTAAGAAATTCAGCGACGGAAAATAAGTAAGTTAAGAATGGGTTTCTACCAAAGGGAAGGCATTTTATTTTAACCCAGTTTACCATTTTGTAAACTATCAAAGAAAGGATGCTCAATTCCAAGAGACACCTAAAAATTAAAGTTGAGCATTTTAAATTAATTTCTTATTACAATTTAGATTTTTAGAGTCAATTAAGATGTAAAACTTGTAATATCCGTATTCATAGAGAAATTGAAGGAATGTGAAAACTTGATTCCTGCTGTGGTCTCTTCTTTTTCTTCCGCTTTTTTCTGCAAGAATCTCTTGAATACATTTTTGTATAGCTGGTATATAGTCACTAAGAGAAATTAGTTATCTGACACAAAATCATGGTTCCTAAAAGGTCTCTGAAGTCTTCTAAAAATGAAAAATGAGAATTTCTTTGCCTCCTGTGCCCATCATAGATCTATTCAAGTCTGAGTTGACGACAATCATATGAGGTATACTTTTGGAGCTACTTGCGCCTCCAGATGCTATTACGTACATCTGGGTCTTACACAATACTATATTGGACCTCTATATCACGTAAAAGTACACCTGATTGTCATGTAATAGGGTTTGCTTACATACGCAAATGATTTCTTTGGATGTTAAGTAATAGGACACGTTAGAATCCGCTAGTCAAGTGGAGGAGCCTAACTTATGGGGAATGTTTACTTATGTTGAGGGTGATGTAATCTTTCGTGACTTGGTAGATTTATTGAGAATGGCGCAATCTTACTTAACATGTTAGATCTCAAGAACCACTAGTCAAGCCGATAAAGCCTACGTGATATGGAATGTTTACCAATGTTAAGGTTGATGCAATCTTGCGTGATTTGGTAGATTTATTGGGAAACACTTAATCTTGTATAACTTGTTTCTTGGGGGGCCCGTGGGAATGCCCACTTGTAGCTGAGGAGGGCATATGTATGGGTATTGCGTAATGATAGTGCACACGTGGGTACTACGAAATGGAAGTGAAAAAGTGGGTGTTACATAATGGTGGCACACACTTGACTGTTACGTAATAACTGTGCACACATGGGATGGTACATAATGACGATGCCTACATGGGATGTTATACTTTAAGAGATTTCATTTTTTTCAATCCGTTTTTCGTTTTTTCTCCGGAAACCTTTATAATCCAAAGATGTTTGTCTGCATTAAGATTCGAAAGATATTTCCCTTCAACGGAATGGTGCATTAAACCACTGAACCAAGAAAGCCTTCATATATTATTATTTGGGGAATACTTGCTAATGGAAACGTTTCGAAAAATCTAGCGATCACGTGTTTTCTATCGCTGGAATAATTGACATGCGGGAGAGAAAATCTATTATTGGAAATTGGCTATATTTGATGTGCATCTGCTAATTATAGTTTTATTAATTTTCTATCGTGCCCTATGAAGGTTGAGTTAGGTATTGAATCAGTGAGATACTACATAGCATTGGCTTTAGATATTTCACTGTGTAAATGATAACGTATTGAAGATCCATACTGGAGCCAGAAATATAAAAGACCCAAAATTTTTATTGTTCATAGAAGTTTTATTAATAAAAAAAATATTATAAAATCATGAAATAAAAAAAAACAATCAAAATTCAACAAAACGAAAATCAAAACGTGAAAACAGCTGAAATAGGATGAAAAATAAGCCAAAACAAGTGTTATATGAAGAAAGGTGGGGCCCTAGCAACTATTTCCAGGGTGAGAGGGGAGGATTGGTATTAGAAATAAATTTAAGCAATATTAAGAGATATTTCTGAGAGGTTTTAATGAAACTCCCTTGTTTCCTTGATCAAAGACTGTGCAATTTGGTTGACAAGCGTACTTTTGAATAATATTCTTCTTTGTATTTCGCATAATCTCGTTAGAGGTAAATTTAACCCACATTAAGAGACATTTTTGAGCGTTTTTGATGAAAATACCCGGTTTCTTTGACCGAGTGTTGGATTTCACTCCTCCTCCATGAAAAAATTCTCCTAATACCTCCCAGATTAACTTCAAGCTGTAAAACATGCAATTCGAAGGTAATTCATGCCACCACGGCAAATTATGGATGACACACGGCATCTTCTGGCACCTTTATCATTCCAAAGGCATTTTTCAGATAAATTCATAATAAAAATATGCTTTAAATCCAATGTTTCGTATTTTAGCAATCCACCCACCCCCCACTGTGATGCGGCCTATGGTGATTCGTGCCACCGAGGCAAACAACAGATGGCACATGACACCCTCTACCATACCACAGGCTTTTTTAGGTATTTGCCTGAAAAAATATCCGTTTACACCAGAATTGATTGTTGGGACTGAAAAATGCCCAAAACCGTTTCTTCTGATGACTCCTGGCAATTGGAGCTAGCGTGGCATAATGAACCATCCCGATGACGCCCTCTGGCACACGTATAACCTTTTCCCACAAACATAACTTTATAAATTTAAAATGACCATTGTTTTTTATTTGAATAGCAGAAATTTACCATTTCATTGCCAAATTGTAATGTTTCATGTTATTTCCCAGCATTTGACACTCAATGGCTGACATACGGCATTTTCTGGCAAGTATTATGGCATCTAAAGTATATCAAATGTATTTCAAACGTTTTCCTACAAAAATATCCGTTCTCACAAGCATCGATTGTTTAAACTTAATGAAAAGCCCCTAATAGTGTTTCGTCTGACGATACCTGACAATTGAGGCCAGCGTGGCACAATGTACCAACCCGATGACACTCTTATGCATACAATATCTCATCTAAGGGTTTTTCAACATTTTTCCCTGAAAAATGTCTTTATAAACTAAAAATGACCATTGTTTTTAATTGAACAGCGGAAACTTGCCATTTCATTGTTGCATTGTGAGGTTCCATGATAAATCCCTGCCTTTGAAAGTCAATGGCTGACACATGGCCCCCTCTGGAAAGTGTTATCACCAATGTGACATTTTTCAGGTATTTTCCTGTAAAAACATCCGTTTGCGCTAGAATTGATCGTTTAAACTTATCGAAAAATCCCCAATAGCGCTCTTCTGATGACTCCTGGCAATTTAGGCCAGCATGGCCCAATTTGTTAGCCCGATGACACCCTCTGGCACACATATCGCACCTAAAGGTTTTTCAACCTTTCCCACAAAAATAAAATTACTACCTAAAACTGACTATTGTTTTTATTTGAACAGCGTAAACTTACCATTTCATTGTTATATTACAATATTCCATAGCGATTCCCGCCACCGTGGCACACTGTGGCTGGCCTAGGGTACTCCTGTGGCACATACTATCATTTATAAGGCGTTCTCAAACACTTTCTTGATAAAAATTATGCTTTAAATCCAAAATCTTTTAAATCCTTTTTTTTAAATCCTTTAAAGTTGAGATCTAATTCTTTAATTTTAATAATTTTACTTTAAAAAGATTTTATGTTAAATTTTAGGGTTTTAAAGATTTTAATTTTAAAGTTTAGATCTCAAATTTTCTTCCCATTTTAAAGTTTTAGCTATAAAAGTTTTTTTCTAAAGTTTTACTTTTAAAGGTTTACATTTAAAGTTTTAGATCTAAAACCTTTAAAATTAAAACTTTAAAACTAAAATCTTATAACTAAACCATAAAACTGAAACTTCAAAATTAAAGTTTAAAACTAATTCTTAAGAACTAGAAAAGAAAAATATTAAAGCTAAGACCTTAAAACAGAAACATTAAAACCAAAGACTTTTTAATACTATTACTTTAAAACTGAAGCTTTAAAAAGTAAAACCTTAGAAAAAAACTTTTAAACCTAAAACTTAAAAATTGAAAGAAATTTATGATCTAAACTCTTAAGCTAAAATCTTTAGAACAATAAACTTTGAAATAAAATATTTTAAAAGTAAAACTTTTAAAATAAAAAAATTAAGATCAAAACTTTAAATCTGATAATTTGAAACCAAAAACTTTATGTCTTAAGACTTTAAAAGTAAAAGTTTTCAAACAAAATCTTTTAAACTAAAACTTTAAACCTTCAACCGTAAAATTTAATAAGTAATAAAAACCTTTGAAATCTACGTTTTAAATTAAGAGAAAATGAAAACTAGACTTAAAAAAAATGGAAACTTGAATATAAGAACTTCAAAACTTTTAAATTGACAATTTAAAACTAAAACTTCCTAAGATAAATTAAAACTATAAAACTGAAAATTTAATACAAAAAAAAACTTTGTAAAACCATAAAACTAAAAAGCCAAAACTTCAAAAGAAAAGTTTACAAAATAATTCATAAGCCAGAAGAAAAAAGATACTTAAGATCTAAACTTTAAAACTAAAATCTTTAAAATTATGGACTGTACAACAAAATTGACTGTAAACTAAATTGTTTAAGTTAAAATCCTAAAATTACAATTTCTTGAAACTAATCAAGCTAAAACTTTAAGAATAAAACTATGATTAAGAGTTTAAGGGAAAAAACTATTTCGAAAATAGAACTTTTAAAGGAAATAACTTTATAAACCGGAGTTTTAAACTGATAATTTAAAATTAAAACTTTAAGACTGAAACTATTAAAACTGAGACTTTGAAAAAATTTAAAAGTAAAACTTTTAAAATAAAAAATACTTTAACATCTGTACAAATGATACTGGACAAAAGCGTATAATCAAGTTCAAGTTCAAGCTCAAGGTCCATTATGTCCATAAAACAACAATAACAAAAACAATATCCCAAAGGGCTAAATGACCCGTTGTTTCGGAAATGACATAGAGTAAATAATTAATAATAAACCTTGGTGTAAAGATACTAAACAACAGCTAAATATAAATCTATGAGAAAAACAAATCAACTCACCGGCAGTCCCCACGAAACAGCGACCCTCACATCACCCGACAATAATACAATCTAAAATTTTCTATTTTGTCATCGAGGATCCAACGCCAGCAAAACAACAACCCAAGAAAAATTTAACAATAAAATACCTTATATTTACCTTTAATAAGAAACTTTTCATCTATCAAACACTTCGTGGTGACAAACTGTAGTAAGGAGCGACCCAGCTCAATAGTAACCGAAACTCTAAAAAACGGAATTTTTATAACAATAGTTACATCAAAAGAGTTGCATTTTAATGCTGATTTTAAATATATAAGTTTTATTAAGTTTAGACATACTCATCGAATGTTACGAGCCTGGGAAAATTTGACTTATCTTAGAAAACAGGGTGAAACAATCCCTTAAAGGTCATAGAATCTTAACAAAAATCACACCATCAGATTCAGCGTATCAGAAAACCTTACGGTAGAAGTTTCAAGCTCATATCTACAAAAATGTGGAATTTTACATTTTTTGCCACATAACAGATCACGGATGCGTGTTTACTTGTTGGCTTTTTTTGTTTTGTTTTTTCCTCTGGGGTGATTGTATCGACCCAGAGGTCCTAGAATGTCGTGTGAGGTCTCATTCTAATGGAAATTAAAAGTTATAGTGCCCTTTTTAAGTGACCAAAAACTTAGAGGGCACCTAGGCCCCCTCCCACACTCAACTTTTTCCCAAAGTCACCGGATCAAAACTCTGAGGTAGCCATTTTATTCAGCATAGTCGAAAAATCTAATAACTATGTCTTTGTGAACGACCTAATCCCTCACAGTCTCCGTGGGAGGGGCTGCAAGTCACAAACTTTGACCAGTGTTTACACATAGTAGTGATTATTGGGAAGTGTACAACCGCTTTTAGGGGGATTTTTTGGTTGGAGGAGGAGTTGAAGGGAGGGGGTTATGCGGGGGGAACTTTCCATAGAGAAATATGCCATGGGGAAGAATATTTCCATGAAGGCAGGATTTCTTAGCATTTTTTCAAGAACAATGAAAAAATAAATATGAAAAAGTTTTTTAACTAAAAGTAAGTAGTAGCATTAAAACTTAAAACGAACAGACATTATTACGTATATGAGGGGTTCACCTCCTCCGAATACCTCACTCTTTACGCTAAAGTAATTTTATTAAGTTCAACTATTTATTTTTCGGTTTTTGTGATTCAGGGGTCATTCTTAAGGAATTGGGACAAAATTTAAGCTTTAGTGTAAAGAGCGAAGTATTGACGAGGGGGTGAACCCCCTCATATATTAGAAGTTTATATAAATTTAGAAGTTTGTTACGTAATTTCATAAATTTAGAAGTTTGTTACGTAATTTAATTCGTAAGTTACGTATATTTTTACTAATAAAGACGTTCGCAAAAAATTAAAAGTTCTAGTTGCCTTTTTAAATAGTCAAAAAATTGGAGGGTAACTAGGCCTACTCCCCCGCTCCTTTTTTCTCAAAATCGTCCAATCAAAACTAGGAGAAATCCATTTATCCGTAAAAATAAATTAATATGCAAATTTCGTTTTAATTATTCTTTTGTGGAGAGCCAAAATCAAAACATGCATTCATTCAAAAACGTTCAGAAATTAAACATTAAAAAAACAAGTTTGTTTTAAACTGAAAGTAAGGAGCGATATTAAAGCTTAAAACGAACAGAAATTACTCCATGTGTGAAAGGGGGTGTTCCCTCCTCAACGCCCCGCTCTTTACGTTATTGTTCTTTACTATTTTAAAAAGTAGGGTTGATAGAAAGAGTCAAACTTCAGCGTAAAGTGCGGGGCGTTGAGGAGGGAATATCCCCTTTCATATACAGAGTTATTTCTGTTCGTTTCAAGTTTTAATATCGCTCCTTATTTTCAGTTTAAAAAAACTTTTTTTTATTTAATATCTTAAAGGAGTCAAGTGCTCGTGACTGCCGGATCTCAGCAGGAACCAGGTTCCAAGCACGCCCCACAGTCATGGCCAGACCGAAGGAAATGTTTGAAAACCCTTAGGTGATATAATGGGCGCCAGAGGCTATCGGGTGCCATCTATAGTTTTCATGGTGGTTTGGATTGCCATGGGGGGATCCCGTTAGGGGTATTGCAAAACCACGAACCCTTGCATTTCAAGCATATTTTTATCATGAAAATATCTGAAAAATGCCTTTGGAATGATGAGGGTACCAGAGGGTGATGTGTGCAATCTGTTAAGCTGGGAGACGTTAAAAGGATTTTTTGGACGGTGGGGGACTGAAAATCTCAAAAATATCTCTTAAATAAACCTTATTATTTTTGCAACTGCCTATTTTAGGAGGGGGAACTGGCTGACGCTCCATGTGTTCAGATTTCATCTTCACTGAACTTGGTACTTTCAGTATTCTACATTTAGGGTAGTCTATGTTTATAGTATACTTTATTTAAACTATATTTACAGGTCCACTACCTCCGTATGCAATTAGAAAAAGATGCATCCATGTCCGACCTGAAAAACGTTGTCAAGAACTCACTGAGGACCGTCGCATCAGAGCCACGTCTCGACTCTGATCTATTTAAGAGAGAAATTAGCAAATTAGACAACGCTCTTTCCCGTCACTTGTCTAGCTCAAACATGCCTTCTTAAAATCTGTTTTTATCATTTTTAGATGCTGCCATACTTTTGAGATTGTAATCTGAGATCAGTGCCCATATTGTTAGCAGGTTTCCGTTTACTGTTTTTTTTTTCTGACATCACGAGGATTTTCAGTAAAGACTCAGCGCTTTAGTCTGAAAATTCACAAAAATCATTATTTTTAGTTTTGTTAAATATTTAATAGATAATAAGCACTTATATTTTATGCTAAATGTAACCCTTAGCAATTTTAGCGTACTTATGTGGTGAATTGAACAGCTTCTCATAATCTATAAAATTGAGAACTAAATGGATCTCATGATTCAGGAATTTACCAATTATCAGACTCGGAGTAAAAAATTGGTCGGTATATCCCGTCCCCTTCCTAAAACCGGTTTGTCTTACCTTTAAAACTTTATCTACAACATCTTCTAGTCAAACAAGCGTCGTCACATGAAGAGAAAGATCATAATAATACCTCTATGATTACTACTGTGTTCCCCCTTATTCCCTTCTATATAAAGGAGTCAACTTGACATTTTCCAACAATCATTAGGTGTTTCTCCTTTTTCAAGAATCATATTCATAACCTTCTGCACCTTATTTCGATCTTCATAACCACAATATTTTCAAAATTCATTTACTACGCTATCAATGCCTGTGCCCTTATTATTTTTCAAACCTTTTAGAGCCCTCAATAACGTCTCCTCATAAGCTACATCTTTCTTCACTTCCAGATTGTTGGAAAATGTGACATTCTTCTCTATATTGAATCATACAGCTTTATCGCGGTTGAATATATTCTCGAAATATCCTGCCTCCGAAATATCCTCTTATTTTCTCTGCTTCTCTTTTCATCCTAGTTCATTAGAATGTATCGCTCGTAACTTTTTCTACAAACCTCTTTTTTCAACCGTTTTCTTGAAAATTTATAGCAGCTTTTCTAACCTTTCCTGCTATAATATGCCATTTCACCTAAGTTTATGCTTCATCAACATAGAATATTAAGAACAATCCCACACAACAAGAACAATCCCCTCCATAACCTCTCCTGCTTTTTAGGCCAAATTTCACTGTTATTTCAAGGGGAAATCATCATAACTCGTACATTAAAAACTACCTTAGACATCAAACATTTTTTCCAATAAAGAGGGGATATTTTTAAGAAAAATTGCGGTTGTGAGGGGGAGGGTATTGATTGAATAATAACAGAAAAAATCAGCAAAGATAGGTCTTCAATTTAAATTTTTGCTCCATTACAGGAATACTCCATAGCCTAGCTCCCATAACGACTATTACAAAGATAAATTAAAATCTAAACCTATTTTTAGCTGACTCCTTTACGAAAGAAAACTAGGATGAAAAACTACTACTCTAAATCAGCTAAACATAGGTTTACGGTGAAAGAGATTATAACCTACATTTCCTTTTATTATTTTATAAGTATGT
This sequence comes from Artemia franciscana, assembly GCF_032884065.1. NCBI lineage: Eukaryota > Metazoa > Arthropoda > Branchiopoda > Anostraca > Artemiidae > Artemia > Artemia franciscana. The sequence continues at coordinate 57,092,576 of NC_088866.1, read as the reverse complement.
ATCTTTTCTTCTATTGATGATGAAGTGCTGTAGGCTACTGTTGTAAATATATATATATATATATATATATATATATATATATATATATATATATATATATATATATATATATATATATATATATATATATTTTAATTATAGGCTACCATATTCAACATTTTCATGGTTTTCCTTGACAATTTTATTCTTTTGCTGCTGGTTTCTGAAAATATGCTTCGTACCTGTCAAGGACATGGAAAACACTTTAAATGTGGAATGCTTAAACTATTCCCTTCCCCGCCTAAATTATTCTTTTAGCCCTGGTATTCCCATGCTGTAGAGATATAGAGAGAGAGAGGGAAAGAGAGAGAGAGAGAGAGAGAAACAGTGAGAGAGAGAAAGAGAGACTTTCTTCTAAAGCTATCTTAAGAGCTGATTAAAATTTTTCAATTTTTAAGACTCTTGAAGATCTACAGTTAAGTCGTGTTATGTTACTCAAAATATTTTTACCCTTTTCAATCGATACTATTTTTTGAAATCAAACTTTCCATTAATTCTGATCTTTGAAATCTTAACCAGGTCTATGTGTCATGCTCATCAGTTTACTTTCTTTGTAATGGTCGTTGGGAGTCTCGTTATCAAATTTGTTATTTTCCTGTTCTTATCGCTGTTGTTTTGTGAAGAATTGACCAGTTTTTGAATAAATCTGACGGATTTTAAGTTGTATGCGGCCATAAGTTTAATAGCTAAGGTATGATGTATTTTAATTTTTTTAAATTCACTAAATTTTATTGCTAGAACAACTGGAATCACCATATTTCTACGAGGAATCGAAGATTATTTCTAAGATGCTTGGATTAATGAAATGGTAAATTCTCTTGCAGGCTATTCAAAATGACACTATTTCGGTGTTTAAATTGCATCTAGGATGTTAAAATTTTACCAACTTAAATACTTAAGTATGTAGATTGCATTATTTTGAACGTAAATCATATAAGCATGTATAATTCCTATAGTAAGGGGATCAAAGGGGGCCAAAAACCCTCTACCACCCCTCATACTTTTTAGCTCAAAGACAAGTAGCTCCTTTTTGAGCGTTAATCGTGCGAAGATTTTCAACATGACTGGCGGTGCAAAATGGGCTCGTCACTTCTCCAACACCATCCCCCTCTAAAAATATGTGGTTTGGACAGTGTTAAGTACGAAGTCGGTCCTGAATCCTTATGAAACAAACATCTTATTTCGAAATTTTAGATCTTCCTTCAACTTCACTCTGAGAAAATTTTGTAAGCGAAAGTAATTAACTTTATCACACACCGAAAAGAGTAAAACAAAAAAAAAACAGGTTAAGAAAATGTTTTATTTCCAAAAGCCCTAAGATGTAATCAATTTATTTTTTCTTCTTGCTCTCTCAGAAAATCGAAATTTTCAAAAATAAAAGTGAATGTCTTTGACCAAGCGCGAGATCTATCTACAGAGCGATGATTACTACTACTTCCAGAAATAAGGTTTATTTTAAATCGTCAGGTCTTCAATATAGGCTATTTGATGGGAGCGTTCATTGCCAGTTAGGCAGTCTGTAGAATCAATCTTAAAAAACATCACAATTTCAAGTAGGATGAGTGTACCAAAACAACTCTTGCATTGGTTCTGAGAATATATTTTAAAATTCTCTGTTTCTTTTTGATTAAAACAAATGATGAAGCAGTTATTAAGCGCCCCAGTTACCATTTGGATTGTTTTTACCAAGATGGTGATATTATGTACATAATGTATTCTTTGTCTCCTAAGTAAAGCAAGAGTCCGCGAGTCGGGCTTTTGAGACCGCTTCTATGATACATTATTATTATTGCTAAAAATTTGCAACCCATCAAAACAAAAAAAAAACATATATGAAAAAGAACCATAGGAGGAAAAAAAAAAGAAAATTCATTTAACAACGCATTATAGAATCACAGTATTCCACGAAGGGTCAGATTTAATGCTTCTAGCTCTGAATTTTATAATTCTTCTTTCGACAGCTGGTAAGAAGTCTGTGATCTGGTGCTTCTTAGATATGGTGATTATGTGGCACAGAGTGAGTCACAAAAACAACTTTTCATATATATAGAAAGCATTTTCTATGGCTGTTTCACTAGCGTTACAAAGCTTGGCACGGTAGAAACGGTTAAAGCGATTCTGTTTGGTAAGAAGTAATATGCACGATGTCCGAGGACGGGAACAGGACTGTTGAATCAGGGATGACCCATGTTCATTTAACGTAAATGAGATAGGGGATCTAGTAACATGACTGACCCGCAGGACGTGTCAATTATACGATTTATGAGTCAAGTCCAGTCACGGCAATACCCTCACATATAAGTAAGCAGATCTAACGTCTTTTTCAGTCAAATAACTTCAGGGTTTTTGGCTCTTGAGGAGTGCATTTATGCTACTATGACAAAAAGCCACAAATTTTACGCATAGACTAGAATAGCATTCCAGACTTTAAACTGGCACTCTTTTGCTGATACTTTGCACAATAAGCAGTGGTGCAGCTTTATTTTGCCGCCGCCATTCCTCGTGGCCCATTCACTTGCTAACTGAGTCATTCAATTATCGAATCGATTACTACTATTTCTGACACCCCATCGTAGCACAGAGCCTTCTGAGGCCAACACAGATGAGCCTCCTGCTCCAACCTACTCTTTTCCAAGTTTTACTCTTCACTCCTCCGCAGAACCTAACTGACCAAATACTTAAAACTAACAGTTGGGGAATTCGCCTCCCTGTGTGCCTCCTTGTTTTTTTTTTAGTTGAGCCGTTTATGTGGTGAATCCATTTCTGTTACCACTACTGACGCCTCATTGCACCACCAAGCTCCCTGAGGTCGACATAGATGTGCACGCTCTTCTTTCAACTCATTTGGTTCCGAGCTCAATTCTTTTCTCCCTCGCCTTTACTTTGCTTACCCGCTCTTTTACTTTACTCACCCGTTACTTACCTAATTAATTAAATCGTGAAAGTTAACCGAGTAGGAAAGTGACAAGAAAAAAGATTCTTTATTTTGATTGCAGCAGTTGATTGAACCTTTATGTGGCCAAATTTATAAGTTAATCAGGTGCACTGGGGATAACAAGTAAACAAATTCTCCTAAATTAGTTAAATTATCCCTGTAAATGAATTTAATGCAAATTACATGAAATACCTGCGTTAACCGATTTTGCTCATAAACAGCTTAATTATTAACTCTAAATGCTAGAAATCCAAACATTTCCCAAGAACTCAAATATCCTTATACATTCACAGAATATGTAGCTTCATAACTCCATCAGAGAAAGCAGAGACACAAAGAACTTGATTTGAACACCAAATCATGATTGCCCCCTTAGGGACAACCTAATAAAAAGTGACCCCCTACCCAGAATAACCCAAACTTAACTATTAATAGACAAAACGATACATAAACAAGTAATCAATTACTTTTTATTTGTTACATACTTATAGACATATATTGTAAATACACACATGTTTAATCACAGCCAAGGTAAAACAGGTTAAGTCGAGGTAGGTAAGTACGACCAGTATATACAAATTTAAAATATGAGACACAATGAATGTACATTACAATAGGCTTTGAACAGTTGAGATTTGACGAGGTACGAGGTTAAAAATAGGATATGAGAAAAGACAAGCAAGTAGAAGTGATAGGCTTCAGCATGAGTCCAGTCCCCCCCCCCCTTAAGGCCTGGATATTTTTAAGATTCTCCGGAAAAGACTAATATAGCCCATTTGTTTTTTTCAAATATCCAATGCCCCCCCCCCAACTAAAAATAAATTAGTACGTAAGTGCATGTATGAATGTCATGTAAAAGCCATACAATAAATCGGATCACACTCTTCTAAAATGATAGCAAGTTTAAGTTACAATTATAATATGAGATAATAATATTGGCGAAAATAAAATATTAGCTTTATCAACAAGATTTAAATATCAATACTTTAAAAATGGAAGATAAAAATAAACGATGAAAATTCCTCAGGTGCAATGTTTTAACTGAACTAATGTAATTTATTAATTGAATCACGTGACTCGTAATTAATTTAATTAAAGTATGTTACCCTTTCGATGAAACCATTCAGATATCTTTAATTTAATAAATGTCTTAATGTTTTTACCAGGTATGATGTTTACAATAACGGGCATACAAAATTATATAAGTGAGGCAAAGTCAACCAGATTTAAGTTCCAACGTAAGAGAGGTTCCAAAATGAGTAAAGAACTCAAAAACGGGAGGAGGACATTGGGATCGCGTCAACCTGTCAAAACATCGAAGTTCTTACGATTGTTGGTAAAATGTGTTATACTTTCGACACCATTCACCATTTGCGTCTTTTTTAGGGAAATTCACTTCCCCCACATCAGGCTTCTACGTACGTGCCTGTATAAATTCTATCAAAATCATTCATAAATAATCCTATAATAGTTATATCACGGTGTCTAAGAAAATCAAAAAAAAAACTTAGGCTACAACACTAATAGACATGTAACAGGGGAGATTTCGTGAGGTATTGTGTTTTTACAAGGCATTAACGAACTTTTTCCAAATAACAATGAAAGGAACTCAATGAAAAATGAAATAAAAGTCAACGAGATCAGAGTTCCAAGAAAGATGAACCCTCTATGGAAAATACAACCAACAAAACAGCCTTAAAGCTAGAATTAATCATAAAACAAGAATAACACTCTAAACGGCTAAACTTTAAAAAGTACCGCTTTCTTGATTATCATCATGAGACACTAAGGAATAGAAAGCACAGAAGAGTTAATATGACATAACTAAAATCAAATTTCAAATAAGTGGGGCATAAGCATATTTTTTACCAAACTACTATTTTCGAATTTCCTACTTCTATTATTTTATCACTTCTGTAATATTTATCAGTTATTTATCTGGCAGGAATTTCTAAAAAAAGAAATAATAATAATAAAAATAGTTTTGAAAAAACTTGGGAAGTACTGAGAGATCAGTCTTAGAACTAAGATTATAAAACTAGAAGTAATCCGTGGTAACAAAAGTTGCCAAAGATGCATTCTATAAAACAACTTTAAAGCTGGTATTAAAAAATAATAAGAAAAAAAGTAATAATAAAAAAACTCATAACTGGTAATAAGAAAATAATAATAAAAATAGTTTTGAAAAAAAGTTCCGAAGTACTGAGAGATCAGTCTTAGAAATAAGATTACAAAACTAGAAGTAATCCGTGGGAACAAAAGTTGTCAAAGATGCATTCTATAAAACAACTTTAAAGCTAGTGTCAATCACAAGACAAGAATACCACTCTAAACGCCTTTAAAAAGTGTCAGTTTCTTCATTATCAGCACGAGGCGCTAATAAATATAAGTAGAGGTGTATCTTTACAAAGTATTTTCACTAAATCATCTTTTTGCTAAATCATACATTATTGATTCTCCCCGTTAATTACTTCCACCGCTTATTATTCGTTGTAATTTCTCAGAAAAAAAACAATAATGCAAGATAAAAATTTACAGAGACAATAATAGTAACAAGAAAACATTGCAAAAAGAATAATAATAAGTTCACAGAAAAAATAATAGTGATGTTTTTCAAAATCTGGGAGAGATTGGATAATTACCGTCCCCCCAATTAACATGTCTGAAGCTATGAAAAACAAGATTAAGCGCTAATTGCATCATCATTTTGCTAGGTTTTCATTATAACTTCCTATCATCAATTGACTAAAGAAGGAAATGAAAAGGGAACCTCCTGATTTGAAATGAATCACTACTTGGTTTTTCTATTTGACTGAAACAGAACACTTAGTCACAACCATGGAGTAAACGTATGCCAAATACGTCTGTAAATTAAGGATACCCGGTGGCATTACCTGATGATTTCATTACCTCAGCTTAAATAAACCAAAAAAGCGGTTTCTTTAATAGGGTTAGTTGCGTTGGTGTCTAGCTCCTCCCCTTACAATTATGCTTGAAATATTAATGGGTTAGACACTTGTGAATATATTATTCTGGTTTGCTGCTTGCTGCGCAGTCAGTAATTTTTGCTAACAAAAAAAAAAACATTACAATGATACGCAGAATCCTGTCTTATAGATACTCTGCGGTAAGAGCTAAGATGACCACAACAAAACTAGATGCAACGATTCAGTGTTGAGACCTATTTTGAGATGTAAATTATTTCTTTTGACTAGCTTAAATATTAAATAGAATGGGAAACGAACAGTAATAAGAAAAACAGAATGGTACAAACTATTTATTTTTAGGGGTTACCCACTCTCTACCATATGGTGTACATCTCGGAACGCCCTCCCTCCCATAGGCGTATTAATTTATAATAGAATACACGCAGTATGCGTTTTGCCGAGATGCTTCCATTTTCTCTTCCATATCATCTGAGATGTTCCTAAGGCATCTCAAACAGACAAAATCCTATTTTGGTCTAATTCTCTATCGCCTCGTAATATGCAATGTTTTTTCTATATTATCTGCTATCTATTCAGGTAATATATTTATCATTCCATTAGATGATGTCTCTTCGCACCATGCATAGCGCGCACTACCTGGTATACCAGATGATTCTGAGTGGACCACCCCTGTCATTTTAAATAAGAAAATACATTACTTCAAAAAACATGTATAACCACAAAATCGAATATGTATTTGAATGATCAAATAAAACGGACAACTATAGCATTACCATACAATTAGGTTACGAAAAGAAATTTTCATTATAACAATGAAGGGAAGTTATAACAAAGACATCAATGGGTCTTATTGTTGTTATTTTGGGGATATTATTACCCATCCAATCTCTTCTCATTTAGCTATGCATTCAGTCTGTACGCAGTTATTGTGCCTTCAGGGGATTCGACACATTAAAATCATTTTGTGAGCCTCCAGTGGTAGCTAACCGTTTCAAAGACAAAAGGCCTTTTAGGGAAATCTAACATGGGACTACTCACCGTCGACAGCTATTGAGAATCTGTGGTTTGACTATGAAATTGGATTGAAAAGACCGTTAATTTTACGCCCCCTGTGTCGCTATTGTTTTCAATCAAAACGGGTAGCATCACAGGGAGCTCCTAAAGCTGCCGAATTACAAAGTATATTTCCTATAAATTAATTTTTAGTGTTTTCCTAGCAGGTGAGCTATAACAATATTATAAACCACCCTTTGCTGAACTTTAAAACAACAATTCTCCTCCGTTTAATCGAAAAAATAAAATTCACACTTTCTAATGATGCAAGTTTCGTTAAAACTGATTATCTCTATCTCCAGTACAAAACAAGAGAAATATTTTTTCTAAGATTTTTAAGAAAGTAATTGTTGGCTTTTAGTTTTGTGTCTTTTAGTCATTTCTCTTATCCAAGCTCTACAAGCTATGACAAGACCGCTCAATCAAAATAAAACTTTCCTACAATTCCCTCTATCTTTTTATCACGTAAGATCATCATAAGAGCTTGAACCTCTATCCCCATTCCACATTTTTACCTTTGAAAAATGTTGCTTATGATGAGTGCAATGAACCGAAACAACTATCTGGGTGTTTTTCAGAATTTTGCGTAACGAATGCTGGTTTTAAGCGAGCCAATGAACATTGGTGGGATGGACAATAATATCTCTTAGGGGGCTTTCACACAACCTATGTGACTTTTAATGCTAAGTAGTTAAGTTACGTTATACTAAGTATAACACTAGACACTAAAGGCCTTGAGGCCCGTGGGGTCCCGACTATACTACAAGTAAAAGGAAATAAAGTTCTGGAACGAAGAAAACCAAATCTGTTTGTTTAACGATTTCAAAGTAGAGCTATTCCATCGACGCTCCATCTCATTATTTCCAATAAGGATTTTATTTAATTAATTTATTTTAATTAATATTTTAATTTTTATTTTAATTAATTTTATTTTAATTAATTTAGTTTAAGGATTTTATCTTTAAACTGAGATATTCTAGAATGGTTGGAGGGGGGCGTCTTATTGCTTTTATTGAGACCAGAAGCTAAATATATTATTCTACGTGCGTTTGGCGGGAAGAAGGCGAGAAGTAGCCTTTTATAGCTTTTTGAAGCCTGAATTATTAATCTTGGCACTCCAGAACACGGTCGACGAATATGCAAGATGATTTGGACTAGGAAAACTACAAAAAGGCTAAATAGACAATCTTGTCCCAACAATGATTTTGCAAAGATAAACACAACACACACAAAAGAAAACACAAATATAGCCCAGAATATAACGTGCCAAAATGAAATTCAATCGAAACAAACTATTAAGCTTTCATTAGAAGAAACATCGTATTTTACTTCAATTAAAAAAAAGCCTAATGTCATCGACTCAAGGTCGTATCCAGGATTTTTTTTCAGGCAGGAGGGTTATAAAAAACTTCATAAAGCGCATCAAGAACAAAAACACTACGGATTTTTATTACATTTTTACGAGTCAAAAAAAATTCCGGGTGGGGGATTTACGGTCGCATCCCACTTGGGTACGGCCTTGCATAGATTCATCAAATTGTTTGGCTATAATTGACAATGCCCGGTCATTGTAAATAGTGATTAAAATTAGATTAGTATTTTATGCCAGGTCAATGCTGCCAATAGCAACAAATTGTTATGGAATGGGTCAAAGAATGTATAAAAATAACATGGTTGACTTTACGTTTTTTTTCGTCAAAACTCATAAACTGATGCAGATACTTAGGTAACTTTTTTTTCATTTGAAAAAATCCATTCATCTGGCTTTTTCTGTCTGTTGTTGAAGCAATATATTTTCTTTCTAAATTGCGTAAAGGGATGATTCATCAAAGTTGCCGCACAGATCTAAAAGTCATCACCAACCTAGAAAAATTGTAGAATAAAATACTTGTGATACCTATAATTTATCCAAATGAATGGGGGAAAACATTTATGATACAATCGATATGAGGTAAAGAAAAACTTCACGGGTTCAGGCCATATTTTGGTTTAAAAAAGCACAAAAATACACCGATCGCTCTATTCGGCTAAAGTGGCTCTTTCAATTTTTGAACAAGTGCAAAGTTAAAACAAAAAAAAAAACTACAAGAAATTGATGAAATTAACACTTGTGCCAACCTGGCTTTGAACAGAAATGCAGGCGAATTTGGCTTAAGTGCAATGTAGGGTGATTTAAGACAGTCAAATAGATTAAATTTCGTTACTCCCAATCCGATGACCCAGAAACTAAGAAGACCAAGAGATTTGCATCTGTAACTTTTTTGGAGAAACAAGAGCGATCAACAGTATTTATTTTTTTGCATAAATGTCGATATTCTATTTGTATTATTTTAGTTTATCTGCTAGGTCACAGATCATTAAGGCATCTTTGGTTACATACATAGTAGTATGTATGAGACCGAAATACCCAATTTTCTGTGTGTGTTTCATTGTCAAATGAAAGAAGTTTCTTTATTGAACTGTTATTTATACACATATACTGCATATTTTCAAATACTTTAATCCAAACAAGATCAACCAGGCCCATGCTCTCATATTTTGACAGGACTGGGTAGGTTTCATCTCTTATGGATGCCAGCAAATATACAAATGTGTACAAATAAACACGTAAAAGCTTAAATTAGAATTACTAATCAAGAATTCTAAAATTTAGACCCCAGCTGAACCCCCCAACAGCTTAAAACTCGGCCCAATTCGGTCATCTAATAAAAAAAAGAAGCAGAATTCTCAATCTTGGCACAGAAGTAGTATTTCTTTAGAACTACGTAAAGAAAAAAAAAACAGACACGAGATACAACAGCTTTTACTTCAAGGACAATCGGCGGTTCATAGACATGACATTACGGCCAGTGTCTTCTGGCAAAAGTTGAAATCACTGATAAACTACATAGTAAAACTTAAAGTGTTTGGGTCTTTGCGATGCTGGATGTACTCAGTGGAGTGGCAAAAACGAGGATTGCCACACACACATATCTTAATCTGGTTACATGATAAAATTACTTCATGAAATTGACGATGTGATTTCCGCTTAAATACCTGATGAAAATGTTGATAAGGGCATATACGATATTGTGGTAAAAAATATGATGCATAGACCTTGCGGTGCACTGAATGAAAAATCACCATGCATGGCCAAAGGAAGGTGCACAAAGCAATATCCTCGACTTTTAGCACCCAACTCAATTACCGGCAACGATGGTTACCCACAATATAGAAGAAGATCTACTGAAGATGGCAGTAAAACAACAATAATAAAGAAGCATAACGGTACCACCATCGAAGTAGATAACCAGTGGGTTGTTCCATATTCACCTTACATTTTATGATCACATCTAAGTGGTACCAACCCATACTCATTATCTTAAAAAATTAGAGTTTTCGCTTCCTGGCAAATCAGGATTTCTGATTCTTGTTATTTGACTTCAACACTTTAGTTGTCACAGTTCAAGATAGGAACGGGACCAAATTTTGTGATGAAGAAAGAGTTGCAGAGATGGGCAAACATTTTCGACGTTTTTTCATTTTTGTACACTTATCCTAGGAACTCACAAACGTAAGTTTCCAACCGATGATAGACAAAAAAGGCCTATTTGTGAACTCCCTAGTGCCTTCCCCTTCCTTCAAAAGAATTTAGGGCTCTGTTGGGTCAGGATTCTTGAAAGTTTTGAGGCAACCTGACAAAAAAAAAACTCTTGGGATAAGTAATGCTTTTGCTAGTTTTTGGTGGACATATCTTCCTGTTTCTGTTTTTGGGCACTGCGACCCCATGACCCATATAATTACGGATCTAAGCTTCAACTAAAAAAAACTTATTGAAACATTCTTATTTCAAACAGACCGCTCCTTTAACCTAAAATTTGTTTTGCAACTAAAGGGGGAGGGGGTTGTAAAAACTGTATCATTTTCTTAATTTATATGTGTTATATTTTTACGAGACGGATAAACATTTGAGGGGGAGGGTTCAGGCCCTCTGATCCTTAAAACCTTGAATCTCAATAGATCATAAGTGGTACTTTAGTGTAAAGAGTGGAGGATTAGAAAGGTTGTAACCACTCTCACATATACAATAATTTTTCTTCGTTTTGATTTTTGACGTTACTTTAAACTTCTTCTAGAAAAGAGTCGAATACCACTTGAACTACCACTTTGACCTTTCCCATCGATAAGATGAGTTACCCTTCCCCCTCCCCCTAAAACCCTGGTGTTTGCACTAAAGTTAAACTTTTGTATAACAATGCTTAGAAGAAGAAAATATCCCCTGTAAAATTCAAACAGTATATATTTTTGGAGGGAGGGGGGGGGGGTACAAAAGTTATTTTCGTGGTTCCACAACCAAAATTTTAACGTAATATTAATTTCAGCCATGGCAAGTGAAAATTTGATCGGTGAAAAAAAATTAACATTTGAGGTTTTACTCTTTACGCTGAAGTTCAAATTCTTTGCTCTAATTCTTTAAATGACAACTAAATCACAAAGGTCATTTAATTAGAAAAATAAAGCTCTTTGAAAGTACTAAAAATAGCTTTAGCTTAAAAAGTTAGGTATTGACGAGGGGTGAACCAATCACATACGTAATAATTTCTGTTCGTTTTAAGTTTTAATGTTGCTCCTTACTTTCAGTTGAAAAAAATTATTTTTTAACTTAATTTTATAACGTTTTTTAACATTACGCTGGGAAGTATGGCGTCGCCCTCACGCAAAAATTCCCTTCTCCCACAAAAAATTCCTCCAGGGAAAGATCTTCCAGAAAAACTACTTAACCCTACCCCCTCCCCAAACCAGACGAAATTCCCCCTTGAAAACATCTGTATACTTCTCTACAACTAATACTATATGTAAACAATGGGTGAAGTTAATAACTTGTAACCCTTCCCCCGAGGTTTGTGGAGATTAGGTCATCCTCAAATATATAGTTATTAGATTTTTTCTACTATCCGAACAAAATTTCAATCTAAAAATTTTTATCCAGTGACCTTAGGAAAAAAATGAGTACGGGAGGGGGCCTAGTTGCCCTTCAACATTTTTCGTTACTTGAAAGGGGCACTAGAGCTTTTAATTTCAGTTTGCATGAGTCGTCTTGTGGTATTCTAGGATGACTGAGGCGATACAATAACCCTTGGAAAAAAAAACAAGTAAAACACGCATTCGTGATTCATCTTCTGGCAAAAAATAAAAAATTCCGCATTTTTGCAGATAGGAGCTTTAAACCTCTGCAGCAGGGTTCTCTGATACGCCGAATCTGCTGGTTTGATTTTCACTAAGGTTATATGACTTATAGGTGATAACTCCCCCTTTTTTTGAAAATGAAGTGAATTTTCTCAGGCTCGTAACATTTTATGGGTGAGCCTAAACTTGTTGAAACTTATATATTTGAAATCAGCATAAAAGTCCCATGAAATGTTGAAATTTTAAACTCTACTACATAGATAACCATTGCTAGAGTTACACAGACTAGAAGATATGACGTGGCTTTGCTCACTAAAGTCAACTACTTAGACATATTCTGTAGACATAATATTGCATGTCTGGGACTCCTTATTGGACGGTCAGTACTAGAGACATCCCGCTTACTGCTTTCTCATTTCCAGAAGTGGTCTTCTTTTGTGCGTAGCTGTATGGTGGCAAATAAGCGGAAGTTACGGCAGTAGTTGGCATCTGTTTTTGATCGTTTTTGTTTCTTTTTCTTGTTTAAGTCACATGAATTAGAGTCTTGTGTTTCTTTTTCTTTTTTGTGCTCCATCTGTTTTTCATTGATGGGTATCAAATGCATTCATTCATTCATTTTTTTGCAAAACGGAGGCAAAACGTAACTCGTTTGCTCTGAAGTGCTTCCAGCCTAGCTTTTCTTAGAAGCAGATTGTATGACACCTTCTTTTCTTTTTAAAATTACTCGCAGGGTTCTTTTTTGGATGGATTTAATTTTTTCCGATTCTTGGCGGGAGATGTCCAGGTGCCATACTGGACAAATATATTCAAGATACAGGCGGAAAAAGATATTACAAATCCTTAAGAAATTCAAAGGGGTGACGTTTAATTTATTTAGGGATTTCAGGAGGGAGATAGACACATTAGCTCCATGAATGATATCTTTAGCATAAATTTTCCACTTTCAATTAGAAGAAATAGTAACATTAAATAACTTAATGGGATAGATTTTTGCAGGGATAGGTTAAGAAAACAGGGGAGAATTTAACCAGCATATTATTATATATAGATTTATAGGGGATTCAAAAATTCTCGTTCGATTGGAAAGTAAAAGGACCTTTTTTAATAGTCAAAAGTGATTGTAGGCTTTTTAGCTTTTTTACAGAAACCTTTAAATATTTAAGGACTTTCTTTTCGTTTAAAATTTTTGTTGTTCCTGCTTTGTTGCACCAATACAATTATAAAGAAGTAAAAAATTCGAATCATACCATTGATTATTCATGATGACCTACTTGTGCTTCAAAGTAATGTTACATTTTTGCGAAACAGCTTGTTCTTTCATATTTTTTTTTATTCTTGTTTGTACATAAAGGTATAACAAAAATTGTCTTCCTTTGGGGAAATTATCTGGGAAAAAGTATAGTTTTTACACAGTGAATTATTAACACGTTTTTTCTTCTTAAAAGTTAGAAATGAAGCCACTTAGCTACATAGATCATTAAAAATCCCAGAATATTTTAAAATTTTGCATTAAAAATTGCTTGAAATTCAGTTCTATCTATTTACTGACTTGAAGTATATATGATTACTGGAAATCTTCTTAATACATTTGGACTAAAAGAAACACTTAAAGGAAGATCCATTGTCAATTTTGAGATGTGATACTGATACCAAAACAAAGGTATGAGAAAGTTTTTCTTGAACAGCTGGAAAATGCTGGCCTAAAAATGTGCTTTCCCTTCAATCTCCCCCCCCCCCTTTGCCAGATACAAAGCTTTGACCACCCCTAGTGGTCAAACTTGTATGCACCTTTGATTTAATTGGTTCGCTAGAGTCTTGAAAATGCACAGAAGGTACGGTATTTAACACTCCACAAATAATCAAAATATTTATACTGTCATTTTGTACAACATAATTGAAAGGTCTAGTAATCATATTTCTAAGGTTGACGCCTATCCCTCAAATCCCTCAGGCCAAGGAATTGAGTTGTATTAGTTGTTTATTGTTAATATACAAGGTTTTTATGGAAGTGGTAGCCATATAAACTTCAGAGAGGGCTCATATATTTAAAAATTAGAAGTTATAGTGTACTTTTTAAGAGTCATAAATTATCGGAGGGCGCTTGCGATAGAAATTTTGAAACAGTCATTTTGAAAAAAAAATCCAAAGGTCATGTAACATGGCTTTTGAAGCTCATAAAACCTTTCAAAGGCTGGGGATAAGAACTGTATATTATGCCCAAAGGGCTTACATGGTTTTATTGAAAGGCTGGCCGTTTAAACTTTAGAAAATGTTCCCTTATTGGAAACTAAAACGTTTAGTTCTCTTTTAAAAAAAACAAAAGTAATAGGAGGGGAGCTAGCTCCATCCCAAAGTCTTCTTTTCTCCAAAAGCATCTGATCGAAGTTGTCAGATACCGATGTTGTTTCAAATAGTTCAAAGAACATGTAAAAGTCAAAACAACCAAAAATAACAGGCAGCGAAATAGTCCTCCTTAAAAAATGTGCAATGAAGGATTTCTTGTTGAAAGATGAGCCTTAAGCTCCGACAGTTTTTTTTCTTTTTACTGTTCTTGTGTCTTTATGAATTTAGTATTTTCACTTTAGTTCATTCTGTTTGGATGAATTATAATAATTTTTTTAGTTTGATTATATTTGATGTTAACTGACCGCTTTGAAAGAGCTTTATGAAACGTCTTTTGGTCAATAGCACAAGTCTTAAAAAACTAACAGTTTTTGAGATTTCAAAATTGACGCATTATAAACAAAATATGACATAGCACGGATAAATTACAGACAAAATATCAACAAAATTTGGCTGAAAATGACAAATTTCCGGGTGCTTAGGGGAGACACTGACGGACGAGAAATTTGGAAACACTGATGTTCTGATGACCGTGTCCCAAAGCTTATTTCACAAAGGATGCTATAGAATAAAGAATGCAAAGAATGTATTATTTTCGGGTGTGTTCCAGCTGATGGTTTTTCAGTTACTGCGCGGTAACTGCCCATTTTTAACTACAGTAGAGCCAGTGGGAACGGCATAGTAAGCTGACTAGCAGTAGCGTCAATTTCAAATTAATTACACGTGTTTAAATTTAAGGGAAAGTTTAATGCTGATTAGTATAATTTTTTTAATTCCTTCTGTTTCAGAGCATTTAGAGAGGTTCTAAGCCAACCATGGGCATTTGGCTGTCACAAATGATTTTTTTCTCAAATGAGCTGGTGAAAAATAAATAGAACATGTAAATTTTCTCTTTTTTTATTATTTCAAGACTAGAATATCACAAAGCTAAGCATTCATATAGCTTGATTGTATCTTAAGCAAATACAATCCCTGATGGAGTTTTTTTTATACCTGTCTTAAATTAATTTGTCTAAATAAAATGGGCCTATAGCATTTACAGGATAGTAGTGGGACAACTATAACAAGTTTTTTTTCAATTTTCTATTTTTTCTCAAATAATTATTGTTCTCTGGTAAAATTTGTGTTCCTTGCTAAGTGGTAGGCGCTCTGGGTTGGAATGCTTTGTCCAAGGGGTACAGGTTTAATTCCTGGCATTGCCAGTTTTTTTGGTTTTGGATAGGGGTTGGTGATATGGCTAACCTCAGTTAGAATTGGCCCACCTTTAAATGAGTACAGATGGAAATCTAGGGAAAATAAGGAGGAAGGGCATGCAAGAGTATAGGCTGGCTGGTCCCTAGCTTCCTATTGCACAACCTGGCTAAAGGACCACCAGGTCCTTTACTGGCCTACTGACTTAGCCATAGAAACTTTCTTTCAAACCCATTAAATATAAGTAGAAATGAAGAATACCAGTATGATGGTCCTTCCATTTCCCTGAAATGTGGATGTATAGACAAGAGTATGGGTAATGAGAGATAGCTTGTGAATGTTCTGCAAGATTTAAAAATTTATGACAGTTGCTCAGGTTGGCAACTGAACACAGAAGTATAATTTTGTTATTTGTTTTTCTTTGTGGCTATTATGCTTATTTAATGTCAAGTATTTTAAAGTTAATCTTCTTTATTTTGTTTTTAATTGCCATGGCCCTAGGGCTTAAATACAATAAAACCTACTTATATGCATTGATTTACTTTAAATAGATAGGAGCTCTATGTTTCCTAGCTTCAGTAAATTTAAATATAATTGTGAGACCAGGGATTACAAAGTAGGTGAAAACTTGTAAATGGACCTCTGGTATCAGTAAAAATTTGTAAGAAATGGATATCAATTTAAAGATTAAAAAAAAAAACTGTTAGAAAACAAAGAAAACAAATGAATAAACAAAAGTATCCCTTTACAACCATTTAATGAATTGTCACAAATATAGGTCACCCTTAAGATTGAAATGAACAAAGCTTCAATTACGAATCCATTTTCCTTTAAACAGACTGAAGGGGCAAACCTCCAAGCTTTGACAAATTCAATCTCACCTTTCCTTTTCAAAGGAAACTTTCTTTGGATGTTTCCCATCCAACTAAAAACAACAGGGACAACATCAGGTACAAATGACCTTCTACATAGCCTACATACCAAAGGGAAAAGCATGCATCTCTATACTATAATTTACCTCCAACCTGCCTAATGTGCAAATATATAGCCAAAATTATGTAGTTCCAATATATTATGTCACCTGTTACCTTTTCCCCCATTCTTGCTTTGTCACAGTTGCTTCAATTAACAGGGAGTTAAAGGTTGAGGGATAGATTGGCAGAATGAATGGGAAACATGTAACTTCAGCTATATATTTCTATATTAAGAGGGTTGGGGGTAAAGTAGAGCAGGACTGCATGTAAAATTGTGTAAGCTATAATTATTGTGCAATTATAAAAAATCGGTTTTTTAAATATATTTTTCTCTAGGCCTACAGGTCCTTTCATTTGGTTTATGCCACATCAAACATTGTATTCCCAGAGAAAAATAAGTAGCAACAAGCTATATATATACAAGCACATATTATTTATCAATGAGGACTCTAGTGCTTATCTATGACCACTCAGTAATATTGTCAAGAAATGAGCAACAGACAAAATGAAATTTTGTCTGTTGCTCATTTCCCAGCTAATGTGACTGCTGGTCACATTTTTGTCTGTTGCTCATTTCCCAGCTAATGTGACTAATCGTTTTCCAATCTAATGTGAACAGGACCAAAAAAAATGTACATCTGGCATCAATCTTCTCTTCTCTGCAGCTATGATCTGAAACCATAACTAACTTACCAATATCTTTCCCAGAACAAAACTTCTTTGTGACTTTCTCTTGGGTTGTTTCTTCCATAGTCTGCTGACTCTCAGCAGCTGCAGCCTGCTTGTATAAATCATAAAATGGTATTCCTTTTACGTCAATTTTCAAATTCATAGCTTGTTCTAATGTCCATCTTTCTAGCCCTCCTGCAATCAATGAAACATTAACAAATTTTAAACTGTAAGTCATGAAAGGTGATTACTGTGAAGCTTGATCATTCTTAAACAACAATAAGCATATAAAGAAGAGAGAATTGCCTAAGGGGTTGTACACACAACCATGCAGCTTGTCATGACAACTTTAAGCTCCCATTGTAAACAATGCACTCATAGCAACAAATAGCAGCTACATCAGGCTAAAGAACCAATTATTACAACTTACCTGGAGTTTTTTGTGCAAGTCAACATTGGATTTGTGTTTCATTCTGGTGAGAATAGAAAAAGCATAAAAGGCCTTTCTGGCTTAAATTCTGTACTTAACTCTTTGTCAGATCATCTGCAACTGTTGAAGAAGCAGTTAAGCATATTTCAAGTTTTTTGGCTCCCTAGGTTTGCTTTACTCAGGCAATTTAGCTGATATTTAATCTCTTGATGGCAATTTCAAAAAGCATTTTTTTTGCTCCTATAGAATTAGAGCATATTTAAAATTTGAAGGATGTTTTTTACCAGACAAATAAAAGGTAAAATTCTAGTTGAGTTACTTCTTGCTATCTCAGAAAGAAGTTAGGTTAGGAAAATAAAACTTTCAGGGATGGGTCTACAGGCTAAAGTATATCCTGGGAAGGTATTTTAAAGTACCCACCTCCACTTCTTCTCCCTCTAGAGAGTCCTGAAATTTGACTCCATGACAGGTCTATACCTATTGAAATTTTGACAAAACAACATTTTACCTTAATTTTCAGGTACCATTTGCCTTTTCTCTGCCTTTAGTTCTGAAAATTCAATTCCTGTTATTTGGGTAGAATTCTGAGCCATATCAACATTTTTTTTCTTCAAAATTTAGAAAATGTATTTGCATATCTTTAAAACTTTATAAATTGGGATTGAGCAAAGTTGTGAAGCTGAGAACAATTTTGTTGTACTTCATTTCAGCAGAAGATCTATTTTGTAAGGTTTCAGGGCCCTCTAGAGCAAGAATGATTAGAGATGTGTACTTTGAAATACCTTCCCAGGACATACTTTAGCCTGTAGACCCATCCCTGAAAGTTTCATTTTCCTAACCTAACCCCTTTCAGTGATAGCAAGAAGTCAGTCAACTAGAATTTTACTGGATAAAATTACCATCCTTTGGAATAGACTGAATAGTCTACCCTAGCCTACTTCTTCAATAGGATTAAAGACAGTCTCAGAATAATGATTTGGCAGCCCATAAATCCTCAACTTATCTGTAATACTTCACCTAGGCCTGTTTACAGAGCCTAAAAGGAGTCAATACTTAGAATGCTCCCATGTGGCAATTTAATGGAGCCTCACAATGTTACCTGGAAGAAGTCAATCCTTAGAATGATTCAAAATGGCAATTTACGGTAAAAATTATGCCTGGATATGCTAGAAAACATGGAAATCTTTAAATTAAATAATAAGTTTTTCATTGATTTAACCTACTTGCTAATAGATAGCCGACTACTCAGGGTGTCCTTTAATGTTGAACCCAAAATATGGCGACTTACTAACCTGGCTCAGATCCCTCTTCCTTTTGCAAAATCACCGTCCCACCTTCTTCCAAGCAAATAACTTGATATTCCATTACTTCATTCTTGTCCATATTTATTTTTTGTTGAATGAGATTTTTGTTGAAGAAGATGGATTATGAACTTACTGCGCTAACCATTCTTTTGAGCATGGTAAGAAAATCACTTACTGCCGGCAGTTACTATTCTCGTTCCCAGTGGGTTGGGCAGTAACCATTTTTCCGCTAGGAACGGAAATAGTAACCATTCGGTTACTGCAGTAAGTCTCTGGAACACACCCCATTGGCCATATTAAGAAGTGAGAAGGTGTTGGGTGCAATATATTTTCAGATCCCTTCATCAGGGATCTGAAAATATCCCTTGTGGTGAACTTATTTGAGTTCAATTAATAGGCCAATTAGGTAAAGAAGGATCCCTCCGATGGATTTGTCTTTTTTTGATAGCCTACTCTTTCCAATTATCATGGTTGTTTTCCAGACAGTGCACCCCATTTTGTCTTAGAAATAGGCAATGAAGCATCGGAAAAAATATAGATGAGTTGCTTTTTACCAAGTTACCAATCTTGAAAAGTGGTTATCCTAGGAAAATTAAACTTTCTGAAGGGAATTTAGGGCCATAAACACCCTGAAAGCATTGCCAAGCCAGTCTATTAGCCTATTTTAGTTGTCCTCTGATATCATTCATCCTAGAAATTTGACTGAAATTTTTAGCAATGTCAATGTTTTTTTTTCTGAATTTAGGAAATGTATTTGTAGATCTTGGTTGGTATGCAAACACCATTATTTGGCCAAATAGTCTATGCAAATATCACAGCTGTGTGCAAATTTTTATTAAAATCTATTCAGTCTTTAAAAAAATGAAACAAGCTCATCAATATCAACTTCTGCAGAATCCACTAAGTCAACTGGTTGGGCAACAATGATAATAAATACTTAAACTTTTTATTTAGCCTAGTTTTAAAGTATAGTGAACCAGTTGCACAATTCTAGGAGGCTGACATCTACTGCTCAATATACCTACACATAATACCTTGAACATCCTACTCTTCCAAACAAAATATCTCTTGATATTTTGACTTCATGTGTTTGAACATTGAATATGCTTTGGAGGAGGGATACTTGCACTCTTAATGTCTTTTGACTCTGAAAAAGACTGCTAAAACTTTTAATTTCCAATCAACTTAGCTTTTTTAAAAGTTTCAATAATATTTTTGCTGATCTTGGCCTTATTGCAGATCTTTAAAACCTCATAATTTTGGATTGAGCAAAGTTGTTGTAAAGCTAAAAACTGTTTTCTTATTCTTTTTTAAGCAGGGGACCTATTTTGCAAGGTTTCACTTTCCTAATGCAAATATTTTAAAGGTTACTGCTCTCTACAGAGAGAAGGGGTAGAGGTAGGTACTTCAAAATACACTCCTTGGTCCTGTGACATACTTTAGTTGGTAGACTAATCCCGGGAAATTTCATTTTCCTAACCTAACCCCTTCCCAAGATAGCAAATGTAGATAAATTAGAATTTTACTAGAATCCCTCTAAAATTCGTGTGTATATGATCATGTACATTTAATTTACCATGGATTTTTTCTATGCCAGCTCCTTTTACACTTCTACTGTGTTTTACTAGGAATTTTTTCTAATTAATAAGTCATGCATTCAGTAGGCTACTGCTTTACCGCCTGTTATTTCTGGTCATTTTGAGTTTTATGCATTCTTTGAGCTATTTTAAACAACATTGGTATCTCACAGCTTCAATGAGGTGCTTTTGGGGAGGGGTATTAGATCCCTTCATTTGAGTCACTCCTAGGCCACATTATAAAACTTTTTAAAATTTATTATACAGTCTTCCCTTATCATTTAAACTTATCTACAGAGACAACAAAAAGCTATAGCAGAATGACTCATGCTTTAATGCATAACTGAATAGCTATGTTTTGTATGGCTATGCTGAAAGACCTTCTTGAACATAGACCTCTGCTGGACAATCTTGTTAGGTTGCTGTCACAGCTAATTTGCAAAGTAGATAAGCTAGCCTATCTGAATAAACTATTCCAAGTCACCAACAATGAAATTTGTCAAAGTCTGCCTCTGGATTAATTTCTCTCATTATGACAAACAGTTTTGAACTGTCAATGAAAAATCAATAATTTTGTCCTCTTATATATTTTTTGAAAAGTTTCTTCATAGCATCAGACATTTTGATTGTGTTGATGATGTTGATCTCTTCTTCAAGTTTTTCTGTTGTTATCCTACTCTTTTACACAATTTTTTATTTGTTTAAACATGAGGCAAGCTATAAATTTGAAGTTTATAATCCTTTTCTGAAGGCTACTAGCTTTTGCTTTCGTCTTCATATCAATGTTCTTTGTCTGTTTTGTTTCATAAATAGCTGAAACTACTGTTTCAAAAAAAGTCGCTTCTGCCTGTTTGGTTTCAGCTCTAGCAGTTTAATGATTGTTCTAAGTTTTAGAGATTAAGGCTATTTTCAAAAAAAAATAATTATTCTTTAAGGGCAGCAAAATGCTCAGTAAATGAAGAAAAGAACAAGGATATGACATCCAGGATGTTCAAAAGCTTAACTACAAAGAGATGAATTGCAACCAGTGCTGGATCCAGGGGGAGGGGTGGGGGCAAGCACTCCCACAATGTGGTGGTGGATTTGTGGTTGGGACTGCTTGCTCTGGTTTGGAATGAAAGCCATGTTTTTGTAATTAGTCTCTAATACTTGAGTTTTCAATAAGTTTTTAATTATTATGACAGTTTCTTTTTGCAAATAAATCTGAAACAAGATTTCAGTCACTTTGTGCTGTCTCTTTTAGATTTTACTAATGTTGCATACCATCAAAAAGTGTTTAATTAAACTTAGATTTATCAAGGGAATCTGTCCATGTTGCTACAAAATCTTCACTTTGTAATAATTAAATAATAAAAAAAACAAGTTTTTTAAACTGCAAGTAAGGAGCAACATTAAAACTTAAAAGAACAGAAATCACTCCATATATGAAAGGGGTTGTCTCTATGCAATGCCTTGCTTCTTATGCTAAAGTTTGGCTCTGTCACAACTGCACTTTTTAAAACAATAAAAAAATGTTTAGCATAAGGAGTGAAGCGTTGTGGAAGGACAACCCCTTTCATATATGGAGTAATTTCTGTTTGTTTTAAGTTTTAATGTCAATCCTTACTTGCAGTTACCAATTTTTTTTTATATATTTAATTTCTGAATATTTTTGAATTGATACATGTTTTAATTTTGGCTCAACACACATGAATAATTAAAACAAACTTTGCATATTTTTTTTGCTAGATGGCTTTCTCATAATTTTGGTCAGATTATTTTGATGAAAATAAAGAGGAGGTGGCCTAGTTGCCCACCAATTTTTGACTACTAAAAAATGCAACTAGATTTTTTTACACATTTTTTTTACTAATGTTTTGGTTAGTAATAAACATCTGTACCTTACAAATTAACCTATGTAACAAACTTCTATATTTGTGTATTTTTAATGTATATGTGAGTGCTTATACGCCCGTGCATATGGGCATTATCGGTTGAAGGATTACCATACAGCTTTAGAAGAGACTGAAAACCTATTGAAGATTAAGCCAAACAATACAGAAACTAACCGTCTGTATAGAATGATAAAGAAGAAGGTTGTAATAGGTCATTCCTCTGAGGTTCCAGAGGATGCTGTTGTGCCTTCAGCTCCTCCTCTTGATTTGATGGACCACGTTGTGCCTTCAGCACCTCCTCTTGATTTGATGGACCAGCTGACGGGGTATGGAATGACTTCATATGATTCAAAAATCGTTGTGCTAAAGAATGACGAACTGCCCAGCCCAAGACAGACAGCAGACGAAGCAGAGCCTGGGCTGAGAACGAAAGAAGAACGCTCCCCCGAAGATGAGATCACCAAGGAACGTTTGGAAAACCTGGAAAAACGCATTTCTGAGATGGAAGAGGCGACTAATTGTCCAATTTGCTTCGTAAGAAGAAAAAATGTTATATTTTCCTGTGGTCATAGAACTTGGGAAAACTGTGGAAAAACTCTAATACCCTTGCAACAGCTGGAATTGAACCTAGGTCCCGAAACTCTCTAGACACGGCTCTATCGTCTATGCTGTCACAAGGTAATCAGCTGACGGGTTATTAATTGACTTCATATGATTCAAAAATCGTTGTGCTAAAGAATGACGAACTGCCCAGCCCAAGACAGACAGCAGACGAAGGAGAGCCAGGGCCGAGAACGAAAGAAGAACGCTCCCCCGAAGATGAGATCGCCGAGGAACGTTTGGAAAACCTGGAAAAACGCATTTCTGAGATGGAAGAGGCAACTAATTGTCCAATTTGCTTCGTAAGAAGAAAAAATGTTGTATTTTCCTGCGGCCATGGAACTTGTGAAAGCTGTAAATCCCTTGCAACAGCTGGAATTGAACCTAGGTCCCGAAACTCTCTAGACACGGCTCTATCCACTATGCTGTCACAAGGTAACCAGCTGACGGGGTATGAATTGGCTTCATATGATTCAAAAATCGTTGTGCTAAAGAATAACGAACTGCTCAGCCCAAGACAGACAGCAGACGAAGGAGAGCCAGGGCCGAGAACGAAAGAAGAATGCTCCCCCGAAGATGAGATCACCAAGGAACGTTTGGAAAACCTGGAAAAACGCATTGCTGAGATGGAAGAGGCAACTAATTGTCCAATTTGCTTCGTAAGAAGAAAAAATGTTGTATTTTCCTGCGACCATGGAACTTGTGAAAACTGTGGAAAAACCCTTAAAATTTGCCCTATGTGCCGGAAAACAATTCGTAAACGGACAAAATTCTACTAGGCTATGGCAGATCAAGGCTCCAGTGAAAACCGGTCGACCTTGCGGACCTGGCTACCAGATCTTCTCCGAGCCATGCAACCAACAAATTTTAATTGTTTTAATTGTAACCCATGGCCAGACAAATGGGTGGCGCTTCTTTAATTTTCCGTTAAAATTCAATCGTAATTTTTTGTAATTAAGCAAAGAGAAAACTGGTTTTAATTTCGACAAAGTAGGGAACAAAAAATAAAATATAAAACTACAAAACTGTAGTTTTGTAGTTAAACGGTAGTTTAACTATAAAACTGCTGTTACGGGGGGGGGGGGGTTAAGGTGGTTAGTTGGGGGGATATGCAACTTTGAACATGGGAGCAGGGTAGTCAAGGAGCATAGGCTGAGAGGGTTCTATTGACAAAACTCTATAACCATGGAGACAGAATCATTATCGTGATGTTCAGGTCTCCCGAGTCGTGCAGATTCCCTTGGTAACGATCCAACAGACAATAGGAACTGTACCTGATACCTTGACTCGTAGAGAAAGACAATTATTGACAATAGCTTTATTTTCTTACTTCGTATACAACTTCAGATAAAAATGACTTCAATATGAGCTAGCTGTACGTTGTTCATCAAAGACAGAATTTTACTGAATACCCTCCTGGCTTCTGTAATAGGCTTCAAGCAATAGAAATCTAGTTTCTAATTGGCTTTAATCAAAAGTTACATTTTTTAATTAATAAGCTGTAAATCCCTTGCAACAGCTGAAATTGAACCTAGGTCCCGAAACTCTCTAGAGACGGCTCTATCCACTATGCTGTCACAAGGGTAACCAGCTGACGGTGTATGAATTGACTTTATATGATTCAAAAATCGTTGTGCTAAAGAATAACGAACTGCTCAGCCCAAGACAGACAGCAGACGAAGGAGAGCCAGGGCCGAGAACGAAAGAAGAACGCTCCCCCAAAGATGAGATCACTAAGGAACGTTTGGAGAGTAGGAAACTCTCTAGACACGGCTCTATCCACTATGCTGTCACAAGGTAACCAGCTGACGGGGTATGAATTGACTTCATATGATTCAAAAATCGTTGTGCTAAAGAATAACGAACTGCTCAGCCCAAGACAGACAGCAGACGAAGGAGAGCCAGGGCCGAGAACGAAAGAAGAACGCTCCCCCGAAGATGAGATCACCAAGGAACGTTTGGAAAACCTGGAAAAACGCTATAGAAGGATAAAGAAGAAGGTTGGAAAAGGTCATTCCTCTGAGGTTCCAGAGGATGCTGTTGTGCCTTCAGCTCCTCCTCTTGATTTGATTGACCGCGTTGTGCCTTCAGCACCTCCTCTTGATTTGATGGACCAGCTGACGGGGTATGATATGACTTCATATGATTCAAAAATCTTGTGCTAAAGAATGACAAACTACCCAGCCCAAGACAGACAGCAGACGAAGGAGAGCCAGGGCCGAGAAAGAAAGAAGAACGCTCCCCCGAAGATGAGATCACCAAGGAACGTTTGGAAAACCTAGAAAAACGCATTTCTGAGATGGAAGAGGCAACTAATTGTCCAATTTGCTTCGTAAGAAGAAAAAATGTTGTATTTTCCTGCGGTCATAGAACATGCGAAATCTGTAGAAACACCATAATACCCTTGCAACAGCTGTAATTGAACCTAGGTCCCGAAACTCTCTAGACACGGCTCTATCGACTATGCTGTCACAAGGTAATCAGCTGACGGGTTATTAATTGACTTCATATGATTCAAAAATCGTTGTGCTAAAGAATGACGAACTGCCCAGCCCAAGACAGACAGCAGACGAAGGAGAGCCAGGGCCGAGAACGAAAGAAGAACGCTCCCCCGAAGATGAGATCGCCAAGGAACGTTTGGAAAACGTGGAAAAACGCATTCTGAGATGGAAGAGGCAACTAATTGTCCAATTTGCTTCGTAAGAAGAAAAAATGTTTTATTTTCCTGCGGCCATGGAACTTGTGAAAGCTGTAAATCCCTTGCAACAGCTGGAATTGAACCTAGGTCCCGAAACTCTCTAGACACGGCTCTATCCACTATGCTGTCACAAGGTAACCAGCTGACGGGGTATGAATTGACTTCATATGATTCAAAAATCGTTGTGCTAAAGAATAACGAACTGCTCAGCCCAAGACAGACAGCAGACGAAGGAGAGCCAGGGCCGAGAACGAAAGAAGAACGCTCCCCCGAAGATGAGATCACCAAGGAACGTTTGGAAAACCTGGAAAAACGCATTGCTGAGATGGAAGAGGCAACTAATTGTCCAATTTGCTTCGTAAGAAGAAAAAATGTTGTATTTTCCTGCGGCCATGGAACTTGTGAAAACTGTGGAAAAACCCTTAAAATTTGCCCTATGTGCCGGAAAACAATTCGTAAACGGACAAAATTCTACTAGGCTATGGCAGATCAAGGCTCCAGTGAAAACCGGTCGACCTTGCGGACCTGGCTACCAGATCTTCTCCGAGCCATGCAACCAACAAATTTTAATTGTTTTAATTGTAACCCATGGCCAGACAAATGGGTGGCGCTTCTTTAATTTTCCGTTAAAATTCAATCGTAATTTTTTGTAATTAAGCAAAGAGAAAACTGGTTTTAATTTCGACAAAGTAGGGAACAAAAAATAAAATATAAAACTACAAAACTGTAGTTTTGTAGTTAAACGGTAGTTTAACTATAAGACTGCTGTTCCGGGGGGGGGGGGGGTTAGGGTGGTTAGTTGGGGGGATATGTAACTTTGAACATGGGAGCAGGGTAGTCAAGGAGCATAGGCTGAGAGGGTTCTATTGACAAAACTCTATAACCATGGAGACAGAATCATTATCGTGATGTTCAGGTCTCCCGAGTCGTGCAGATTCCCTTGGTAACGATCCAAGAGACAATAGGAACTGTACCTGATACCTTGACTCGTAGAAAAAGACAATTATTGACAATAGCTTTATTTTCTTACTTCGTATACAACTTCAGATAAAAATGACTTCAATATGAGCTAGCTGTACGTTGTTCATCAAAGACCCTCCTGGCTTCCAGGTCTACCTTATATATCCAGAATCAACCCGGATTTCTAAATTGAGCACTGGGTAGACTGACCTCAGAAATGTTGCAATACAACTGTTCTTTTAATTATCCAACATATGGCCTAACCTCCTTGCAAAAGAATTATTACAATGAGGATTTTCACCTCTAGTTCGTTGACCAAACCAGTAATAGAAATCTGGTTTCTAATTGGCTTTAATCAAAAGTTACATTTTTTAATCCAATTTTGATAGTTTAAAAAGTATCATTTTTTGATTGCTGTAAAACTTGTGCCAAAAGCACGAATCCTTTGGGATGATGAATTTAAACTTTAACATCTTTAGACGTTTAAAATATTCTTATTTTGAAACTTTCTAAAGTGAACAAATGAGGGATTTGGTTCTGAGTTCTGTAAGTGGGAGGGGGGTTGCTGGTCCATATGTCACATATCCCCTATCCCGCTGTAGATTGACGCCCTCGTCAATCAGATCATTCCCTTTCCTTAAATGTTACCTTTCTTAAAACTCAAAATATTTTTATTTTAATTCTTTCACCTCAAAAATGTATATATTCCTACACCTTATATTGATCCTACACCTTACACTTGAAATATATTAATACATCACTTGACATGAACAAGGTTTACACGTGAATACCTGATTCCAATTGTTTTTTTTTTTTTTTTTTTTGAATTTTTTATTGTATTTAGTTTTCAATTGATCCCAGGTATTCTAACATTAAGCATACAAATACATTAAAATTATATGATAAAAATTACACTGGCACATTGACTTAATTCAAATTTAACTATAATATTGTTAGACTTAAAATTTATTTTAATTTTAAATTTCACTTTAATATTGGTATTTTCTTGTATTGTTCATCACCTATTGTTAGAATGTTAGTTTTACGCACAATCACAATTTTCTGTTTTGCCCATTTCACTAATTGAACTGATGTCTAAGGATAATGTCATTTTTCAGTCTTTCACCTCAAATCATATTTACTGCTTGAGACTTTAGCAATTGTTGAAGTTTATTTTAATTTTACGCTTTCTGACAAAATGGGAAGTGCGGGACCCAGGACACCTATCCCCTAGCAATTTAAGTACAATTGTACAGCTGGTACTACGGCTCTTCTGTTCCGTTCCCGCTCTCTTCTGCATTTGTATTGTTCTTAAAGCGTTTGTTGATTATTTTACGAGGTTAAGGTAATTCTTCAGACCTTACTTGGCAGTTGTTGCACCAGTTATAAAATTAGGATAAGTTGTTTTCCTCCAAATCTTCATCTGTGTTTGTGACGCTGCTAAAGTCGGGTTTCAAGTTGGTGCAGGCTGTACGTCGTGATGTCTTCGGGAGCGTGTGGTGGGAGTACCTTCTCGGTTGGATATTGCGCCTGCTCAGGTCTCTATGATTCAGTTAGAGGGATGAAGATGATTGCAGGACAGTAGCTGTAGCTTGTTTGAGCAGTCTTACTTTGGGCGATAATTGTCGGTTCAGTCAGATTTGTGATTTGGGCAATTTTTGGCGGTTGATAAAATATATTTCTAATTCTTTATATTCGAAACGCATGACTTTGTAGAAAAGAAACGTCATTTTATAGCGTCATAGCCTTTCCACTGTCATGTATTAGGAATGTTTCGTCTTAGGAACACAATATCGAAAATTAAAAGAGACAACCTCTATTCTCTTGTTTGTATTAAAAAAGGACAAGTGATTTATACTTTTCAGAGGTCTGGATTTTACATAAAATTTTTCTGCCAAATATTTATTTATTTTTGATGTAATTCCGCCAAAAAGAAATGCAATATATTGCCTTTTAGCCTTTTAGCTAACTTACACCAACAATATTTCTTAAGGTGGGGACGGGATATAGGAATATACGGGAAAAGACCTCAATTTTCCTGTATTGTTATATCCTCCAATTATAATGGCTTAAATATCATCAGGAGCTGTAGGGTTTAATTGATGCATTTCCTGTGCCTCAATTGCATCGCTTTTTGTCCTTTTTCGTCTCTAGAGCTTTCCATAGTTTACTGTGAGTAGTGCTCTTATTGTTAGAGATATAAGAAATACCATAAATATGGTGATTATGATATTGTACCATGAATTTGGTGAGAATAATCCTCACAAAACATATCTTTTTTTTCTTGGCAGGCTTGCTTACCCAGTTTAAAAAAAAATAAGATATTTTAGTATATGACTAAGTGTCGGTTAATTTAAAAAATAAATTCTGAACCCCTATTTGACAATATGGAAAAGGAAATCTCATGGAAATGGAAATTTCCAATTAATACACCACAGAGAAATATTGAGCAAATATACGTTAACGAATTGGCCAGAGGAGAAATTACATATAATTCGAAATTAGACTATGCGCATTGCCTAGTCGAGAGTCAAGAACGTGAAAATTTACTGATTGGGATGAAAATTTTAGAAGGACTTCTCTTCAATTGTGACAAGAAAAAGGAATTTGAGTGCTTATTCGCCCGTGCATATGGGCATTATCGGTTGAAGGATTGCCACACAGCTTAAGAAGAGACTGAAAACCTATTGAAGATCAAGCCAAACAATACAGAAACTAACCGTCTGCATAGAATGATAAAGAAGAAGGTTGGAATAGGTCATTCCTCTGAGGTTCCAGAGGATGCTGTTGTGCCTTCAGCTCCTCCTCTTGATTTGATTGACCGCGTTGTGCCTTCAGCACCTCCTCTTGATTTGATGGACCAGCTGACGGGGTAATGATATGACTTCATATGATTCAAAAATCGTTGTGCTAAAGAATGACGAACTACCCAGCCCAAGACAGACAGCAGACGAAGGAGAGCCAGGGCCGAGAAAGAAAGAAGAACGCTCCCCCGAAGATGAGATCGTCAAGGAACGTTTGGAAAACGTGGAAAAACGCATTCTGAGATGGAAGAGGCAACTAATTGTCCAATTTGCTTCGTAAGAAGAAAAAATGTTTTATTCTCCTGCGGCAATAGAACTTTTGAGAGCAGTAAATCCCTTGCAACAGCTGGAATTGAACCTAGGTCCCGAAACTCTCTAGACACGGCTCTATCGACTATGCTGTCACAAGGTAATCAGCTGACGGGTTATTAATTGACTTCATATGATTCAAAAATCGTTGTGCTAAAGAATGACGAACTGCCCAGCCCAAGACAGACAGCAGACGAAGGAGAGCCAGGGCCGAGAACGAAAGAAGAACGCTCCCCCGAAGATGAGATCGCCAAGGAACGTTTGGAAAACCTGGAAAAACGCTATAGAAGGATAAAGAAGAAGGTTGGAAAAGGTCATTCCTCTGAGGTTCCAGAGGATGCTGTTGTGCCTTCAGCTCCTCCTCTTGATTTGATTGACCGCGTTGTGCCTTCAGCACCTCCTCTTGATTTGATGGACCAGCTGACGGGGTATGAAATGACTTCATATGATTCAAAAATCGTTGTGCTAAAGAATGACGAACTACCCAGCCCAAGACAAACAGCAGACGAAGGAGAGCCAGGGCCGAGAAAGAAAGAAGAACGCTCCCCCGAAGATGAGATCACCAAGGAACGTTTGGAAAACCTAGAAAAACGCATTTCTGAGATGGAAGAGGCAACTAATTGTCCAATTTGCTTCGTAAGAAGAAAAAATGTTGTATTTTCCTGCGGTCACTGTCCCTTGCAACAGCTGTAATTGAACCTAGGTCCCGAAACTCTCTAGACACGGCTCTATCGACTATGCTGTCACAAGGTAATCAGCTGACGGGTTATTAATTGACTTCATATGATTCAAAAATCGTTGTGCTAAAGAATGACGAACTGCCCAGCCCAAGACAGACAGCAGACGAAGGAGAGCCAGGGCCGAGAACGAAAGAAGAACGCTCCCCCGAAGATGAGATCGCCAAGGAACGTTTGGAAAACGTGGAAAAACGCATTCTGAGATGGAAGAGGCAACTAATTGTCCAATTTGCTTCGTAAGAAGAAAAAATGTTTTATTTTCCTGCGGCCATGGAACTTGTGAAAGCTGTAAATCCCTTGCAACAGCTGGAATTGAACCTAGGTCCCGAAACTCTCTAGACACGGCTCTATCCACTATGCTGTCACAAGGTAACCAGCTGACGGGGTATGAATTGACTTCATATGATTCAAAAATCGTTGTGCTAAAGAATAACGAACTGCTCTGCCCAAGACAGACAGCAGACGAAGGAGAGCCAGGGCCGAGAACGAAAGAAGAACGCTCCCCCGAAGATGAGATCACCAAGGAACGTTTGGAAAACCTGGAAAAACGCATTGCTGAGATGGAAGAGGCAACTAATTGTCCAATTTGCTTCGTAAGAAGGAAAAATGTTGTATTTTCCTGCGGTCATGGAACTTGTGAAAACTGTGGAAAAACCCTTAAAATTTGCCCTATGTGCCGGAAAACAATTCGTAAACGGACAAAATTCTACTAGGCTATGGCAGATCAAGGCTCCAGTGAAAACCGGTCGACCTTGCGGACCTGGCTACCAGATCTTCTCCGAGCCATGCAACCAACAAATTTTAATTGTTTTAATTGTAACCCATGGCCAGAAAATGGGTGGCGCTTCTTTAATTTTCCGTTAAAATTCAATCGCAATTTTTTGTAATTAAGCAAAGAGAAAACTGGTTTTAATTTCGACAAAGTAGGGAACAAAAAATAAAATATAAAACTACAAAACTGTAGTTTTGTAGTTAAACGGTAGTTTAACTATAAGACTGCTGTTCCGGGGAAGGGGGGGGTTAGGGTGGTTAGTTGGGGGGATATGCAACTTTGAACATGGGAGCAGGGTAGTCAAGGAGCATAGGCTGAGAGGGTTCTATTGACAAAACTCTATAACCATGGAGACAGAATCATTATCGTGATGTTCAGGTCTCCCGAGTCGTGCAGATTCCCTTGGTAACGATCCAACAGACAATAGGAACTGTACCTGATACCTTGACTCGTAGACAAAGACAATTATTGACAATAGCTTTATTTTCTTACTTCGTATACAACTTCAGATAAAAATGACTTCAATATGAGCTAGCTGTACGTTGTTCATCAAAGACCCTCCTGGCTTCCAGGTCTACCTTATATATCCAGAATCAACCCGGATTTCTAAATTGAGCACTGGGTAGACTGACCTCAGAAATGTTGCAATACAACTGTTCTTTTAATTATCCAACATATGGCCTAACCTCCTTGCAAAAGAATTATTACAATGAGGATTTTCACCTCTAGTTCGTTGACCAAACCAGTAATAGAAATCTGGTTTCTAATTGGCTTTAATCAAAAGTTACATTTTTTAATCCAATTTTGATAGTTTAAAAAGTATCATTTTTTGATTGCTGTAAAACTTGTGCCAAAAGCACGAATCCTTTGGGATGATGAATTTAAACTTTAACATCTTTAGACGTTTAAAATATTCTTATTTTGAAACTTTCTAAAGTGAACAAATGAGGGATTTGGTTCTGAGTTCTGTAAGGGGGAGGGGGGGGTTGCTGGTCCATATGTCACATATCCCCTATCCCACTGTAGATTGACGCCCTCGTCAATCAGATCATTCCCTTTCCATA
This sequence comes from Artemia franciscana, assembly GCF_032884065.1. Lineage (NCBI taxonomy): Eukaryota > Metazoa > Arthropoda > Branchiopoda > Anostraca > Artemiidae > Artemia > Artemia franciscana. Next base: position 57,060,129 of record NC_088866.1, on the reverse strand, counting down.
AATGTTACCTTTTTTAAAACTCAAAATATTTTTATTTTAATTTTTTCACCTCAAAAATGTATATATTCCTACACCTTATATTGATCCTACACCTTACACTTGAAATATATTAATACATCACTTGACATGAACAAGGTTTACACGTGAATACCTGATTCCAATTGTTTTTTTTTGTTTTTTTTGAATTTTTTATTGTATTTAGTTTTCAATTGATCCCAGGTATTCTAACATTAAGGCATACAAATACATTAAAATTATATAATAAAGATTACACTGGCACATTGACTTAATTCAAATTTAACTATAATATTGTTAGACTTAAAATTTATTCTAATTTTAAATTTCACTTTAATATTGGTATTTTCTTGTATTGTTCATCACCTATTGTTAGAATGTTAGTTTTACGCACAATCACAATTTTCTGTTTTGCCCATTTCACTAATTGAACTGATGTCTAAGGATAATGTCATTTTTCAGTCTTTCACCTCAAATCATATTTACTGCTTGAGACTTTAGCAATTGTTGAAATTTATTTTAATTTTACGCTTTCTGACAAAATGGGAAGTGCGGGACCCAGGACACCTATCCCCTAGAAATTTAAGTACAATTGTACAGCTGGTACTACGGCTCTTCTGTTCCGTTCCCGCTCTCTTCTGCATTTGTATTGTTCTTAAAGCGTTTGTTGATTATTTTACGAGGTTAAGATAATTCTTCAGACCTTACTTGGCAGTTGTTGCACCAGTTATAAAATTAGGATAAGTTGTTTTCCTCCAAATCTTCATCTGTGTTTGTGACGCTGCTAAAGTCGGGTTTCAAGTTGGTGCAGGCTGTACGTCGTGATGTCTTCGGGAGCGTGTGGTGGGAGTACCTTCTCGGTTGGATATTGCGCCTGCTCAGGTCTCTATGATTCAGTTAGAGGGATGAAGATGATTGCAGGACAGTAGCTGTAGCTTGTTTGAGCAGTCTTACTTTGGGCGATAATTGTCGGTTCAGTCAGATTTGTGATTTGGGCAATTTTTGGCGGTTGATAAAATATATTTCTAATTCTTTATATTCGAAACGCATGACTTTGTAGAAAAGAAACGTCATTTTATAGCGTCATAGCCTTTCCACTGTCATGTATTAGGAATGTTTCGTCTTAGGAACACAATATCGAAAATTAAAAGAGACAACCTCTATTCTCTTGTTTGTATTAAAAAAGGACAAGTGATTTATACTTTTCAGAGGTCTGGATTTTACATAAAATTTTTCTGCCAAATATTTATTTATTTTTGATGTAATTCCGCCAAAAAGAAATGCAATATATTGCTTTTTAGCCTTTTAGCTAACTTACACCAACAATATTTCTTAAGGTGGGGACGGGATATAGGAATATACGGGAAAAGACCTCAATTTTCCTGTATTGTTATATTCTCCCATTATAATGGCTTAAATATCATCAGGAGCTGTAAGGTTTAATTGATGCATTTCCTGTGCCTCAATTGCATCGCTTTTTGTCATTTTCGTCTCTAGAGCTTTCCATAGTTTACTGTGAGTAGCGCTCTTATTGTTAGAGATATAAGAAATACCATAAATATGGTGATTATGATATTGTACCATGAATTTGGTGAGAATAATCCTCACAAAACATATCTTTTTTTTCTTGTCAGGCTTGCTTACCCAGTTTAAAAAAAAAAATAAGATATTTTAGTATATGACTAAGTGTCGGTTAATTTAAAAAATAAATTCTGAACCCCTATTTGACAATATGGAAAAGGAAATCTCATGGAAATGGAAATTTCCAATTAATACACCACAGAGAAATATTGAGCAAATATACGTTAACGAATTGGCCAGAGGAGAAATTACATATAATTCGAAATTAGACTATGCACATTGCCTAGTCGAGAGTCAAGAACGTGAAAATTTACTGATTGGGATGAAAATTTTAGAAGGACTTCTCTTCAATTGTGACAAGAAAAAGGAATTTGAGTGCTTATTCGCCCGTGCATATGGGCATTATCGGTTGAAGGATTGCCACACAGCTTAAGAAGAGACTGAAAACCTATTGAAGATCAAGCCAAACAATACAGAAACTAACCGTCTGCATAGAATGATAAAGAAGAAGGTTGGAATAGGTCATGAGGTTCCAGAGGATGCTGTTGTGCCTTCAGCTCCTCCTCTTGATTTGATTGACCGCGTTGGGCCTTCAGCACCTCCTCTTGATTTGATGGACCAGCTGACGGGGTAATGATCTGACTTCATATGATTCAAAAATCGTTGTACTAAAGAATGACGAACTACCCAGCCCAAGACAGACAGCAGACGAAGGAGAGCCAGGGCTGAGAAAGAAAGAAGAACGCTCCCCCGAAGATGAGATCACCAAGGAACGTTTGGAAAACCTGGAAAAACGCATTGCTGAGATGGAAGAGGCAACTAATTGTCCAATTTGCTTCGTAAGAAGAAAAAATGTTGTATTTTCCTGCGGCCATGGAACTTGTGAAAACTGTGGGAAAACCCTTAAAATTTGCCCTATGTGCCGGAAAACAATTCGTAAACGGACAAAATTCTACAAGGCTATGGCAGATCAAGGCTCCAGTGAAAACCGGTTGACCTTGCGGACCTGGCTACCAGATCTTCTCCGAGCCATGCAATCAGCAAATTTTAATTGTTTTAATTGTAACCCATGGCCAGACAAATGGGTGGCGCTTCTTTAATTTTCCGTTAAAATTCAATCGTAATTTTTTGTAATTAAGCAAAGAGAAAACTGGTTTTAATTTCGACAAAGTAGGGAACAAAAAATAAAATATAAAACTACAAAACTGTAGTTTTGTAGTTAAACGGTAGTTTAACTATAAAACCGCTGTTACGGGGGGGGGTTAGGGTTGTTAGTTGGGGGGATGTGCAACTTTGAACATGGGAGCAGGGCAGTCAAGGAGCATAGGCTGAGAGGGTTCTATTGACAAAACTCTATAACCATGGAGACAGAATCAATATCGTGATGTTCAGGTCTCCCGAGTCGTGCAGATTCCCTTGGTAGCGATCCAACAGACAATAGGAACTGTACCTGATACCTTGACTCGTAGACAAAGACAATTATTGACAGTAGCTTTATTTTCTTACTTCGTATACAACTTCAGATAAAAATGACTTCAATATGAGCTAGCTGTACGTTGTTCATCAAAGACAGAATTTTACTGAATACCCTCCTGGCTTCCAGGTCTACCTTATATATCCAGAAAACCCGGATTTCTAAATTGAGCACTGGGTAGACTGACCTCAGAAATGTTGCAATACAACTGTTCTTTTAATTATCCAACATATGGCCTAACCTCCTTGCAAAAGATTTATTACAATGAGGATTTTCACCTCTAGTTCTTTGACCAAACCAGTAATAGAAATCTGGTTTCTAATTGGCTTTAATCAAAAGTTACATTTTTTAATCCAATTTTGATAGTTTAAAAAGTATAATTTTTTGATAGCTGTAAAACTTGTGCCAAAAGCACGAACCCTTTGGGATGATGAATTTAAACTTTAACATCTAGAATAATTTTTTTTAATTAAGCAAAGAGAAAACTGGTTTTAATTTCGACAAAGTAGGGAACAAAAAATAAGATATAAAACTACAAAACTATAGTCGGGTTTCACTAGCTATTGAAGAGTGAACTCCTATAATCGGATTACTTTTTTCAAGTTAAAAGGATTAAATTTGATATTGTTTCGGACTTTTTATTGCGTAATTTGATGCAATAATAGACTTCTACGTGCGGATTATAGCAATTATTATGGCGGTCACTCAAGCAAAGTTTGATGAAGGAATGAAACGGCTTCAGGCGTCACTGGATAAAATATTAGCGGAACAGAAAAGTTTTTCGGTCTCAATAGTTGCTCTTCAAGACGAAGTCAGGAAAATATCAGCAGAAAATGCTAATCTACAAGATGAAGCAAAAAAGCTTCGAAATGATCTAGAGCAAGAAAAATTGCGGAATAACGATTTGGAGAGTAGGCTTTTGGAAATCGAAGTGAGAGAAAGGAGATTAAATTTGATTCTTCATGGTCTGCCTCCTGAAAAGCATAATCAATCAGTGACTAGCAACGTAATGTCTCTTCTTTCTGACAAATTGCAAGTTACCGAGGACATTTCTCTTACAAAGTGTTATCGCCTTAAGAGAAATAGCAGTTCAAACATTACTAGTAGGAAAACTAGTGTTCGACCGGCCCCTGTTTTTATATCGCTAGACACGGATCGTAGCATTCAGTCGATTCTCAGTGAGGTAAATAAGTTGAAGGGTAGTGGAATTCGCATTTGCAGTGATCTCCCACCAAAGCTAAATTTTCTACGGAATGAGCTATTGTCTAAGGGAAATGAGATACGTGATTCAGGTTCGGTTCATCTTACGCGTATTAAACAAAAAGGGAGCAAATAATCGCTAGAATGTAAAAAGTCTCCGTCTTCACAGTGGATTAAGATTGACTAGTTACGGTGATTAATAATGACATTTCATTTGGTGAGATTACTTTTATTATTTTACAATATGTAATGTTTCTTTGTTCATACGATAGCATTTTTTTTTCCTCTGTAGGGAAAAAATATTCTATTTTTTGTCCCTCTGTTGCTTATTATGTGTTTATTTTATGTCTTTTTCTTTCTTTTTTTGTGTGTGTTTCTATTTATATGAAGTAATTGAGTGCAATAATTTTTCAGTGTCCGCATTTCATCTTACAATGAATATGTGCCATTTCTCTCTCCTGTTTCTATTTATTTTCAAGCAGTTTCTTTTTCTTTCATTATTTTCGAGTTCTCACTGGTTCAGTTGTTTTTGCTACTTTAAGACTCAGAAGGTATGCATTTTGCGAAAGTTTCTGCTAGTTCGGATCATAATTCTGATTTTGTACATTGGATGATAATTGTATTGGGGATAGACTGAGATACCTTGAGTCTGACCCTTTTGATTTTTTCATATTCCAGAGCCATGATAAATTTTCAGGAAATAAGATAAATGTCGTTGGGCTAATTAACTTTCCAAATTGTAAATATAAATTACCTTCCGAAGTTTCTGATCTTCCCAGTACCGGTGTTGTGAGAACAAGATTTTTTAATTGTAGGGTTTTTTTGGTTCACAGGATGATCTTGTCGATGTAGTTCATAAACTATCTTGTCATGTCGTTGGATTCTGTGAGACTTTTCTTACAGACCTGACTCCTCAGGTTGTTTTTCCTGGATATCAATTTATTTTAAAAAACCGATTGACTAGGCACCAGGGTGGTTTAGCAGTACTAGTTAAAGAAGGTATTTCTTTTCGACGCATTGCAAATCTGGAAGGTTCTCATGAGGAAATGCTTTTTGAAGTAATGGTGACTGAGATTAGTCTTGGAAAAAAAGATGTTTTTTTTTGCGTAATATACCGACCGCCTTCTTCTCCAGTCAAATCTTTCCTCTCTAAACTCCATGATTTTTTGCATCAACCCCATTTTCAAAATAAAGATGTAATCCTTTCCGGAGATTTCAATATTGACTTTCTAGAAGCTTCAAATGAATCCTCTGTTGAGTTATTGTCTTCTTGCTTTTCTGCGTGTCTGCTTCCTACTTGCCTGATACCTACAAGAATTTCACCTAGTTCTGTTTCTCTCATTGATAATATTTTTACATCTTTACCTATTCAAGCAAATTTTGCTGTTTTAAGTGATATATCGGATCATTTCCTGCTGGTTTCAGATTTAGCTCTTACTTATAAAATACCTCAGGTAAGTAAGGAACGTCAAGGACGGTTAATAAATAAAATAACATTAAAGCACCTGAATGAAAGCCTTGGACTATTGGATTGGCAGGAGGTAATATCCACGGAGGATTCAGATATGGCAACTGATAATTTTCTAAGAAATTTCAATTGCTGCCTTGATTCTAGTTGCCCATTTGTTACGATTAAAATTTGCAGAGAAAAATTTCCTATAAGGCCATGGATAACGTCTGGAATTTTGATATCAGTTAAGAAAAAAAATCAGTTATTTAAAAAGCAGTTAAAGAATCCAACTGATTATAATATTAAAAATTTTAGAATTTTCAAAAATAAATTAACCACAATGATACGTTTGTCGAAACAATTGTATTATAAAAAGTCCTTCAAAGAAGCTCAAAATTCTCCTCGCAAAACATGGTCTTTAATTAATTATTTTATAAAAAAAGAAAGTAAGTCGAATTTTCCTGAAGTTATTAGTTTAGAAGATGGTTCGACTACTAATAAATCGGAGAAAGTGGCTGATATTTTGAATACTTATTTTAATAAAATAGGAGAGAAAATTGTTTCATCAGTAATGAACCAGTTTGATTCACGTAGTAATAAACATTTTTCTTCATACCTTCCATCTCCTCAAAGTAATTCAATTTTTCTCGGGCCTATTTCTCATTCTGAAATAACAAAAATAGTATGTGATCTAAATCCAGGTAATTCAGCGGGAATTGACGGGTCTAGTTCTAAAATTGTTAAAGAAATACTGTCTGCAATAATATTACCATTACAGCATATAATTAATCTTTCATTTAAAACTGGAGTTTTCCCATCTGCTTTTAAAGAAGCGCGGATAGTTCCGCTTCACAAAGGTGACTCCTGAAAATCCATCAAATTACCGCCCTATTTCTATTCTGTCAGCATTTTCTAAAATACTTGAGAAGGCAATTTATAAGAGGTTTTATGACTTTCTTAAATCGTCTAATTTCTTCACAAATTCCCAGTTTGGTTTCCGGTCTGGACACAACACTGAACATGCTATCGTTGCTCTCATCCAATATATTCATGAATGCTTAGATAGAGGTGAAATTCTGGCAACAATATATTTAGATTTTAAAAAAGCATTCGATACAATATCCCATAGTATTCTTTTTAGTAAATTGGATAATTGCGGTGTGCGTGGACCGGCGTTGGATCTAGTTAAATCTTATCTTGATAAGAGAAAGCAACGATTAGATGGGGGCAATTTCCTCTCTTCACCTGTACCTCAGTCTTCGAAGGTTGGGGTACCTCAGGGCTCTCTCCTAGGTCCTCTCCTTTTTTTAATTTATATAAATGATTTTCACCGCGCTTTTACATCCCCGTGTCTCAACACACATTTTGCTGATGATACGGCAATTTCAATTTCTGAAAAGAATGACGAGGAGCTGGAGGCAAAACTGAATACTGCATTTTCTAATGTTCTTGATTGGTGTTCTTCAAATTTTATTGCTTTGAATGTATCAAAAACTAATTTCATAATTTACGGCAGAAAGTCAAATATCTGCCCTCGTATTACCCGAGTTACTTCTTCAAAGTATCTATTATCAATATCTCGTGTGAAAATGATAAAGTACCTTGGACCTGTGATTGACGAAAGCTTATCTTTTAAAACACACATTCAAAATCTACGATTAAAGATTTCAAGGTATGTTGATTTAATGCGAAGGTTGAAGCTTTGTTTGCCCTACGCTGCTTTACGAAGTATTTATTTTGCTCTGATTCAGACTAATATTAATTATTGTTCTCTAGTATATTTATCTACATTTAAAAGCCATATTAAACCAATACAGATTTTACAAAATAAAGCCATAAGAATCCTTAAACTGTTTATTCCATCACCTATTGAACTTCCAAATAAGTCTTCTACTGCATCTTTATATACTTATCTAGATATACTTCCAGTCTCTCAACAATTTGCTTTTGGAGCAATTCTTTTCAAAATCAATTATGACATTAAGAAATTACCGCCATATTACCTCCATCAAAGTTTGTTCTCCCAATCACAAGATTTACGTAATTATAACACTCGACAAAAAAAGGATATCTACATTGACAAGTATAATACTGAGAGATCTAAATTCGCTCCGTTTGTGTCAATAGCTCGGTGCTGGGATGGTCACAAGACTCTTATTGATAATTTTTCCTCTATCCATTTAATAAAAAGGAAACTTAAATTTCATTTAGTTCAGGATTATTTTTAATTAAGTATCTTTTTAGTAAGGCAAAGTTTTTGTATGATTCGTTGCTCTGGGTGATTATGGGCCTCTCAGCTGTCTTCCAGTATTAATTTATATTTAATAATATGGACATTTTTAGTTTCTTCAATAGTATTGAATGATCCTGGGCTAGCTGCTACTTTCATATTATTGTTGTGTTATTGTATCTTTGCCGTCATGTTTATCTTTGTATTGTAGTGTGTTATTATTTTATCTTTGTCTAGGCCTAGTTTTTCGAGCTTGTCTCTCCATGGGCCTATGTCATTTATATATATATATGTATGTGCGATTAATAAATAAATGAACTTGAACTTCAAGTTGGTGCAGGCTGTACGTCGTGATGTCTTCGGGAGCGTGTGGTGGGAGTACCTTCTCGGTTGGATATTGCGCCTGCTCAGGTCTCTATGATTCAGTTAGAGGGGTGAAGATGATTGCAGGACAGTAGCTGTAGCTTGCTTGAGCAGTTTTACTTTGGGTGATAATTGTCGGTTCAGTCAGATTTGTGATTTGGGCAATTTTCGGCGGTTGATAAAATATATTTCTAATTCTTTATATTCCCAACGCATGACTTTGTAGAAAAGAAACGTCATTTTATAGCGTCATAGCCTTTCCACTGTCGTGTATTAGGAATGTTTCGTCTTAGGAACACAATATCGAAAATTAAAAGAGACAACCTCTATTCTCTTGTTTATATTAAAAAAGGACAATTTTTCTGCCAAATATTTATTTATTTTTGATGTAATTCCGCCAAAAAGAAATGCAATATATTGCCTTTTAGCCTTTTAGCTAACTTACACCAACAATATTTCTTAAGGTGGGGACGGGATATAGGAATATACGGGAAAAGACCTCAATTTTCCTGTATTGTTATATCCTCCAATTATAATGGCTTAAATATCATCAGGAGCTGTAGGGTTTAATTGATGCATTTCCTGTGCCTCAATTGCATCGCTTTTTGTCCTTTTTCGTCTCTAGAGTATTCCATAGTTTACTGTGAGTAGCGCTCTTATTGTTAGAGATATAAGAAATACCATAAATATGGTGATTATGATATTGTACCATGAATTTGGTGAGAATAATCCTCACAAAACCTATCTTTTTTTTTCTTGGCAGGCTTGCTTACCCAGTTTAAAAAAAATAAGATATTTTAGTATATGACTAAGTGTCGGTTAATTTAAAAAATAAATTCTGAACCCCTATTTGACAATATGGAAAAGGAAATCTCATGGAAATGGAAATTTCCAATTAATACACCACAGAGAAATATTGAGCAAATATACGTTAACGAATTGGCCAGAGGAGAAATTATATATGATTCGAAATTAGACTATGCGCATTGCCTAGTCGAGAGTCAAGAACGTGAAAATTTACTGATTGGGATGAAAATTTTAGAAGGACTTCTCTTCAATTGTGACAAGAAAAAGGAATTTGAGTGCTTATTCGCCCGTGCATATGGGCATTATCGGTTGAAGGATTACCACACAGCTTTAGAAGAGACTGAAAACCTATTGAAGATCAAGCCAAACAATACAGAAACTAACCGTCTGTATAGAATGATAAAGAAGAAGGTTGGAATAGGTCATTCCTCTGAGGCTCCAGAGGATGCTGTTGTGCCTTCAGCTCCTTCTCTTGATTTGATGGACCGCGTTTTGCCTTCAGCACCTCCTTTTGATTTGATGGACCAGCTGACGGGGTATGAAATGACTTCATATGATTCAAAAATCGTTGTGCTAAAGAATGACGAACTACCCAGCCCAAGACAGACAGCAGACGAAGGAGAGCCAGGGCCGAGAACGAATAAAAGAACGCTCCCCCGAAGATGAGATCACCAAGGAACGTTTGGGAAACCTGGAAAAACGCATTTCTGAGATGGAAGAGGCAACTAATTGTCCAATGTGCTTCGTAAGAAGAAAAAATGTTGTATTTTCCTGCGGCCATGGTCCCTTGCAACAGCTGGAATTGAACCTAGGTCCCGAAACTCTCTAGACACGGCTCTATCCACTATGCTGTCACAAGGTAACCAGCTGACGGGGTATGAATTGACTTCATATGATTCAAAAATCGTTGTGCTAAAGAATGACGAACTGCCCAGTCCAAGACAGACAGCATACGAAGGAGAGCCAGGGCCGAGAACGGAAGAAGAATGCTCCCCCGAAGATGAGATCACCAAGGAACGTTTGGAAAACCTGGAAAAACGCATTGCTGAGATGGAAGAGGCAACTAATTGTCCAATTTACTTCGTAAGAAGAAAAAATGTTGTATTTTCCTTCGGCCATGGAACTTGTGAAAACTGTGGAAAAACCCTTAAAATTTGCCCTATGTGCCGGAAAACAATTCGTAAACGGACAAAATTCTACTAGGCTATGGCAGATCAAGGCTCCAGTGAAAACCGGTCGACCTTGCGGACCTGGTTACCAGATCTTCTCCGAGCCATGCAACCAACAAATTTTAATTGTTTTAATTGCAACCCATGGCCAGACAAATGGGTGGCGCTTCTTCAATTTTCCGTTAAAATTCAATCGTAATTTTTTGTAATTAAGCAAAGAGAAAACTGGTTTTAGTTTCGACAAAGTAGGGAACAAAAAATAAAATATAAAACTACAAAACTGTAGTTTTGTAGTTAAACTGTAGTTTTGTTCTCGGTTGGATATTGTGCCTGCTCAGGTCTCTATAATTCAGTTAGAGGGATGAAGATGATTGCAGGACAGTAGCTGTAGCTTGTTTGAGCAGGCTTACTTTGGGCGATAATTGTCGGTTCAGTCAGATTTGTGATTTGGGCAATTTTTTGCGGTTGATAAAACATGACAGGTGTTTCTTAATTTTGACCATGTTGTACCGTCGGCCAATGCCAGAGTGTGCCAATTTCTATAATAAAAATTTTTAGGCTCAAAGATTCCAAATCTCAAAGATTTGAGATATATTATTGTAAAAAAATATCTCAAATCTTTATCCAGTGACTTTGTGGGAAAATATGCGTTGGAGGGGACCTAGGTGCCCTGTGATTTTTTGGTCACTTAAAAAGGGCACTAGAACTTTTAATTTCCATTAGAATGAGCCTTTTTTGCAACATTCTAGGACTGCTGGATTGATAAGACCAACCCTGGGGAAAAATCTGGCTTCTGGCAAAAAATACAAAATTCCGCATTTTCGGTGATGAAATACCTTAACAGTAGGGTTCTCTGATATGCTGAATCAGATAGTGTGATTTTCATTAAGATTCTATGATTTTTAGGGGGTGTTTCCCCATATTTTCTTTGGCTTTTAAATTTTGATAGGTAGAATTAAACTTGATGAAACTTAAATGCTGGGTAGCTCCTTACTACAATTTGTTACCACACAGTTTGACAAGGTGGGAAATTTAAAATCCTAAATTGTTTGAGCTGTTGAAATGATATATCAGGATTTTGCTGTCACAACAGGGCTGAAAAACAAAATATTCGTTTCTTTTAACTGTCAAAAATTTGTTTTTGAGTCTTGCTATGGCACTGAAGGGAAAAAATTGATATCATCACTGTTTTTGGCTGTCTGTTTCGGTTTTTTGGATTTCCGCTTTTTCCAAAGTGGGGCGGTTTTTAGGAGATTTGTATAATAGAAAATAATTTTATGAGAAGTGCAAAGATTATTGATTCAAGTTTTGGATTTTGGTGAGGAAATGGTGGCCAGTTTACTGCCTATTTCCACATTAAAATAAAGGCCAAACTCTTCAGAACTTTATTAAAAGTTTTTAGAAGTATATACTTAAAACTAAGTATATGAGTCAAAATGCTCCTTCCAAGGTTGGAGGAATGATTTTAAAAAATAATTGTAGTAAGGAGCGACCCGGCTCAATAGTAACCAAAATTCTAAAAAAAATGAATTTTGATATCAATAGCTACATCAAAAGAATCGCATTTTAATGCTGATTTTAAATATATAAGTTTCATCAAGTTTAGTCTTACCCATCACAAGTTACGAGCCTGAGAAAATTTGCCTTATTTAAGAAAATAGGGGGAAACACCCCCTAAAAGTAGTAGAATCTTAACGAAAATGACACCATCAGATTCAGCGTATCAGAGAACCCAATTGTAGAAGTTTCAAGTTCCTATCTACAAAAATGTGGAATTTTGTATTTTTTGCCAGAAGAAAATCACGGGTGCGTGTTTTTTTTTTTTTTTTTTTTTTTTTTTTTTTTTTTTTTTTTCAGGGGTCATCGTATCGACCAAGTGGTCCTAGAATGTCGCAAGAGGGCTCATTCTAACGGGAATAAAAAGTTCTAGTGCCCTTTTTAAGTGACCAAAAAAATTGGAGGTCATCTAGGCCCCCTCCCACGCTCATTTTTTCCCAAAGTCGACAAATCAAAATTTTGAGATAGCCATTTTGTTCAGCATAGTCGAAAACCATAATAACTGTGTCTTTGGGGATGGCTTATTCCCCCACAATCCCTGGGGGAGGGGCTGCAAGTTACAAACTTTGACCAGTGTTTACATATAGTAATGGTTATTGGGAAGTGTACAGACGTTTTCAGAGGGATTTTATTTTGTTTGGAGGTGGGGCTGAGGAGAGGGGGCTATGTCGGAGGATCTTTCCTTGGAGGAATCTGCCATGGGGGAAGAAAAATTCAATGCAAAGGGCGCAGGATTCACTAGCATTACTATAAGAAAACGATGAAAAATAAACATTAAAACGTTTTTTTTCAAATGAAAGGAAGAAGTAGCATTGAAACTTAAAACGAACAGAGATTATTACGCATATGAGGGGTTCTAAAAATACTTTAGCATAAAGAGCGAGGTATTTAGGAGGAGATAAATACCTTGCTCTTTATGCTAAAGTATTTTTAGTAATTTCAACTATTTATTCTACGGCCATTCTGATTCAGGGGTCATTCTTAAAGAATTGGGACAAAACTTACGATTTAGTGTAAAGAGCGTTAACGAGGGTACAAACCCCCTCGTATACATAATAAAAATATAAGGTTATGAAAGTTTGTTACGTAAGTTAATTCTTAAGTTACATATATTTTTTACTAATAAAAACGTTCGTTAAAAATTAAAAGTTCTAGTTGCCTTTTTAAGTAACCGAAAAATTGGAGGGCAACTAGGCCTCCTTCTCCACCCCTTATTTATCAAAATCGTCTGATCAAAACTAAGAGAAAGCCATTTAGCCAAAAAAAGAATTAATATACAAATTTCATTTTAATAATTTATGTGCGGAGAGCCAAAACCAAAAATACATTAATTCAAAAACATTCAGAAATTAAATAAAAAAAACAAATTTTTTTTAACTGAAAGTAAGGAGCGACATTAAAACTTAAAACCAACAGAAATTACTCCGTATATGAAATGGGTTGTCCCCTCCGCAATCCCTCGCTCTTTACGCTAAAGTTTGACTCTTTGCCACAATTCTACCTTTTAAAACAATTAAAAGCTTTAGCGTAAAGAGCGAGGGATTGCGGAGGGGACAACCCATTTCATATACGGAGTAATTTCTGTTCGTTTTAAGTTTTAATGTCGCTCCTTACTTTCAGCTAAAAAAATTAGTTTTTTTTTATTTAATCCAACAAAAGAAAGCGTTTAAAAAAGGTAAAAATTTTGTATTCATGGAACTCGATAATAAAGGCACTCACATTTGAATAATTTTAAGCATTTTGGAATAAGAAAACGTAATGTAACGGTAGTTCATAGCTACAAATAATTGCTACATAAATGCACAGTTACCACAAAAACAGTGCACAAATAAATTTTCATGGGAGCGAGGAATACGACAAAAAGCTGGATGAAAACGATAAGAAAAACGTAATGAGATGATTGTCGACCTCCTACTCTTTTATCACTAGTTTTAGTGATTTTTGTTTCACTTCCTGGTGATATAACCTGTAGTGATTCTTGGTATAAAAAAAGTGTTTAAAAACGGTGAAAAATTACATTCATACAACTGTATATGGTATATGATATACATTTGGTATAATAGAATCGAGTCGTACTTAAACAATTTTTCGGCATTTTGATGTAAAAGTATGATCTAACGGTAATTTCATAGCAATAAAAAAGTGATTACTCAAGTTTTATTAACATAAAAACAATATACAAAAAAATACGGGAGCAATGAATAAGATGGAAAAGATTGTAGAAACGATACAAAAAGGTAATGAGATGGTGCCGACCTCCTAATCTTACATCCAGAGCCGTTCAATTGGGGGACTGCAACCGGGACGCCTTTCTCCAGGCACCATTTCTGGATGCACGGCAGGGAGGTAGACCATTTTGATCAAATGTGTCACTTTGATTCTTCCTTTTTGCTTATATTTGAGTCAGGAGTGGGCGTTGTGAATAAATTTCCCCAGGACCACCAACTCTAGGATACGCTTATATCAAAAGTTTTAGTGATTTTCGTTCCTCTTTGGCTCCTTACTTTCAGCTTAAAAAATTAGTTTTTTTTATTTAATTTCTTGAAGAAAGCCAATACCTATGTGTTTTGTTTTCTTCTTCTTATCTAGCTGGTATAGATGGGTCTCTGAATTCTCAGTTTGAATCAGTGGATTGGCATCAATTTTCTTTTAAAAATTTACATATAAAATATTGATAAAAATTGGAATTGCCCCAACTTGAGTTAACCATAAAAACAGAATGCAACTACAATATTACTTAAGAATTTCTCAATACTAACCAGTCACAAAATATGGTTATGTTTTGTATAGAGGTTGCATATATTTGTCCACAAAATTGTCCAAACTGCTATATATACCACTAAGGGTTTTTATACTTATGCCATCCAGTCATATTTCCATGATTTGTTGTGTATAAATTAAAATTTTTACAGGATCTTTTACTTAATGCTGTATATGAGTCAAATTTTTATATTTGTGCTCAACAGATGTATTGAGATTTAAATGTTTGAATTGAATATCTGTAAGTCTCAAGATTAAAAAAAATTAAAAAAATAGAAATCTACCTCAGCTTGAAACCCTGAGGATTTAAATCACCAATCTATACCTATCAAATACAAAAATAACAAACACGTAATTATTTATTTTGACTGATATACTTAGTTTGAAGCAAATACCTATATGCAATATATAATACCTATATGTATATGGAAGGGGATTTTCCTCTGCAATGCCTCGCTCTTTACGCTAAAATTTGACCTCACAACTCTACTTTTTAAAACAATAAAAAAAACTTAAGTTTAAAAAGTAAGAGGTTGCAGGGGAAAAGCCCCTTTCATATACGGAGTAATTTCTGTTCGTTTTAAGTTTTAATGTTGCTCCTTACATTCATTAAAAAAAATTATTTAGTTCCTGGACGTTTTTGAATTAATGCATGTTTTAATCTTGGTTCTCTGCACATAAATAGTTAAAACAAAATTTGCATATTAATTTTTTGGCTAAATGGCTTTTTCATAGTTTTAATTGGAAGATTCTGAAAAAAGAGGAGCGAAGGAGGAGGCCTAGTTGCCCTCCAAGTTTTTGATTACATATAAGGTAACTAGAACTTTAAATTTTTTACAAACGTTTTCATTAGTAAAAAATATATGTAACTTACGTAACGAACTTCTATATTCATATATTTTTATTGCATATATGAGGGGGTTCACCCCTTGTCGATACCTTGCTCTTTACTCTAAAGCTTAAATTTTCTCCCAATTCCTTAAGAATGACCTCTGAATCACAAAGGCTGTAAAATAAATAGTTGAAATTACTAAAAATATTTTAGCGTAAAGAGTAAGGTATTATGAGGAGGCAAACCCATCATATGTGTAATAATTTTTGTTTGTTTTAAGTTTTGATGGTGCTCCTTACTATCAGTAGAAAAAACTTTTCATATTTATTTTTTCATTGTTTTTGTCAAATAATGCCAGAAAACCCTGCGCCACCTTCATTGAAATTCTATTCCCCCATGAGAAGTTCTTGCATGGAAATATCCTCCCACGTACCCCCCCTTCAACTATCTCCCCCGTAAACCAAAAAAATCCCCTGAAAATGTCTGTGCATTTCTCAGTTACCATTACTCTATGTAAACACAGGTCAAAGTTTGTAACTTGCAGCCTCCCGTGGGGATTACAGGGAAGTAAGTTGTCCCCAAAGATATAGTTATTAGGTTATTCGACTATGGTGAATAAATTGGCTATTTCAAAATTTTGATCCGGTGACTTTGGGGGGAAATGAGCATGGGATGGGGCCTAGGTGCCTCCAATCTTTTGATCACTTAAAAAGGGCACTAAAATTTTTCATCTCCGTTAGAATGAGCCCTCTCGCTAGATTCTAGGACCACTGAGTTGATACGATCACCCCTGAAAAAAAAAACAAATAAACACGCATCTGTGATCAGTCTTCTGGCAAAAAATGCGAGATTCCACATTTTTGTAGATAGGAGCTTGAAACTTTGACACTAAGGTTCGCTGATACGCTGAATCTGATGGTGTAATTTTCGTTAATATTGTATGACTTTTAGGGGGTGTTTCCTCCTATTTTCTAAAATAAGGCCAATTTTTCAGGCTCGTAACTTTTCATGGGTAAGACAAATCTTGATGAAACATATATATTTAAAATCAGCAATACCAATTGCAAATTTTGTCAGTCTGTCTGTCTGTCGGTCCTGGTTTTGCTATTTTAGGCACTTCCAGGTAAGCTAGGACGATGAAATTTGGCAGGCGTATCAGGGACCGGACCAGATTGAATTAGAAATAGTCTTTTTCCCGATTTGACCATCTGGGGGGGGGAGTGGGGGGCCCGTTAATTCAAAAAAATAGAAAAATTGAAGTATTTCTTAATGAAATCTGAATTAAATTTGATGTTTGGAAGGATATCGTGTCTCAGAGCTGTTATTTTAAATCCCGACCGGATCTGGTGACATTAGTGGGGGGGGGGAGTTGTGAGGGGAAACCTAAAATCTTGAAAAACACTTAGTGTGGAGGGATTGGGATGAAACTTGGTGGGGAAAATAAGCACAAGTCCTAGATACATGATTGACATAACCGGAACGGATCTACTCTCTTTGGGGTAGTTGGGGGGCGTTAGTTCTGAAAAATTAGAGAAAATGTGGTATTTTTAACTTACAAACGGGTGATCGGATCTCAATGAAATTTGATATCTTGAAGGATATTGTGTCTCAGAGTTTTATTTTAAATCTCGACCCGATCTAGTGACATTGAGGGGGGGGGTTTGGAGAGGGAAACCTGAAATCTTGGAAAACACTTAGAGTGGAGGGATCGGGATGAAACTTGGTGGGGAAAATAAGCAGAAGTCCGAGATACATGATTGACATAACCGGAACGGATCTGCTCTCTTTGGGGTAGATGGGGGGGAGTAGTTCTGAAAAATTAGAAAAAATGTGATATTTATAACTGTTTAAATGGAAAAGTTTTAGTACCCATTTCAAGAATAAAAATTGACTGGGAATCAATCAGAAACATTTATTAACAATCAACCCCCCCCCCATCATTTCCTCAAACACATCTAATCAAAATTCTGATATTGTCATTTTCTACAACATAATTGAAACGTCTAGTAATCATATTTCTTAGGCTGACACTATCCCCCCCCCCACATAGTCCTCAGGTCAGGGTGTATGAGCTGTACTAGTTGCCCACTGTTAATATATGAGTTTTATACGGAAGAGGTGGCCATATCAACTCCAGAGAGTGCTCATTAAATTGGAAATCAGAAGTTCTCGTGTGTTTTTAAGAAAAACAATTTAAGAAAAAATTGTAATAAATTTAAGAAAACAAGTCTAAAGGACATGTAAAAAGGCCTTTGGGGCTGATACAATCTCCCAAAGGCTGGGGATAAGAATTTTAAGCTGTGCCCAATTGGCTTACAAGATTTTTAAAGGAAAGGGTGGTTGTTTAACTTTTGATTTTTTTTTTTTTTTTTGAAACTAAAAACCCTCTTTTCCCCAAAATATCTCATTGAAGTTGTCAGATTCCAATGTTGTTTGAAATAGTTCCAAGAATATGTAAAACTCAAAACGACCAGAAATAGAAGAAAAAACGAGCAGCAAAATAGTAGGAGTATAAAAGGAGTTGTAGAAACTTTACATTCAATAGTAAACTGAATGTGTGTCATGACATGATATACACTAGAAGAAATCTGATTGCCAAACAAACAAAATCTAAAGGAAGTGAAAATGCTGACCTTCATGCCAATTATACCAGTCAAGAAGGAATTCTTGATGGAAGATGAGCCTTAAGCTCCAACAAATATCTTTTTTTTACTGTTCTCATGTCTTTATGAGTTTAGTGCTTTCACTCTAATTTTATTTTCCAGGCCTAACCCCTATCCAAGATAGCAAAAAAAGTAAGTAAACAAGAATTTTACCAAAAACACTTTAAAACTCTTAAATATATCAGGACATACATTCTATTTACTATCGGATGTAAAGTTTCTACCACAAATCCTTTTTTCTACTTCTTTATGATTGACCAGGTTTTTTTTTTAAATTAATAAGTATTAAATTGGGCCGCTATTGCTCATTACTTCAACAGTGCTATTTTGCTGCCTGTTATTTCTGGTTGTTTTCAGTTTTATATGGTCTTTTAATTGCTTCAAACAACATTGGTATCTCACGACGTTGATGAAATGCTTTTGGAGAAAAAAGGGCTTTGAGAGGGAGCTAGTTCCTCTCCTATTACTGTCGATTCTTTAAAAAGAACTAGAACTTATGGTTTCCAATCGAATAAACATTTTCTAAAGTTTAAACAGCGACCCTTTCCATAAAAACCTTGTAAGCCCTTAAGGCATAACTTACAATCCTTACCCCAGCCTTTGGGTGGTTGTATCAACCCCAAAGCCCCTGTTACATGATCTTTGGAACCAGATCTAGGTTTTTTTGGATATGGAGAGGGAAACATTTTGACCCAGCCCCTGAAAAATTATTAAGATTTTGTCTCTCCTGTTTAATTATTAGGATTTTATCTCCCACTATGACAACTCCTTCAGCAAGATCAGGTTAATACCTAGTGCCCAAACAGTGCCTAATCTTGGATTAACTTGTACATCTAAGTATACATCTTTCATTGGTATAAATAAAGACTAGTTTCTTAATCTTTGGTATGATGGATATAGTTAGGATCAGCTGAAAATTAAAACTAGGCTAGTTAAAATTTGCTGACCAAGGGAAGATAGTCAAGAATCAACCATGGCAGTTCTCAGTCAATTCTTAACAATCTTGAGCTTGCTAAATGTTTTTTTTTCAGCAGTAGCAACTATAAGAGATGTTTTCACAGCTAATTTGCAGAGGAGATAACCTTGCTTAAGCTGATCTTGTTGACAATTTCTTTTACCTAAGACTTCTCTGAAGTAAGTAGCGTCATTCTACACTGAAACAAGCTTAAATCAAAAAGCAGTAAAATGGGATGTTCTTGGTTTGGAAACAACGTTGTTGCTTACTCAACATTTGTAACTGAAACCGTTCTTTTTTAAAGGTTTTTTAAACCGTTCTTTTTGACATAAAGACCAGTATGTCTGAAAATTTTCCAGACAAGCTCTGAGATTATCTTCCATCATTGTAGTCAACATTTCAAGCAGGATTCTAAAATGTTGCCTAAAGAGCTGATGCATTGCGGTCTTGGCTTGACTCTGAACTCAGTGGTCAAAACGAGATATTTCAAGTAACCAGCAATGATGTTTGACGAAATCTCCATCTGGATTGACTTCTTTCAGTATGACATATAGTTTTGAACTGTCAGTGAAAAGTCATTAATTTCGTCCTCTGATATTCTTTCGAAAAAGTCTTCATAGATTCAAGGATTTTGATTGCGTTGATGAAGTTGATCTCTTCTTCAAGTTTTTCTGTTGCTATCCTGATCTTGTACATGACTTTTGTTTTTATGGCACTTGGTATTAACCAAGTGACATATAGCAATCGCAAATTCTGTCGGTCTGTCTGTCTGTCTGTCGGTCCCGGTTTTGTTACTTTAGTCACTTCCAGGTCAGGGTTGCCAAAACTTTTTGGGACTAAAGTGTCAAATTCAGCAAAAAAGGAATACTTTTAGTGTCCTCCTAGAAAATTAGCCAATATACTTTAAAAGTTGACAAAAAAAGGCTTTAAATGGTTTTCTCGCAACTCCAGAGCCAGATTTGCCTTCTTCTTTTTCAAGTAAAAGCAAAGCGGTTCTTCAAATAAGTAAAGTCCCATTTAAAACCTCAAATCGCCTTATACGCCAAGAAGAAAAAGAATTTAGTACAATTTCTCTGGTTCTCTCAAACCTTCGGTTGTAATAGTTATTCTTCTTCCGAAAACTCAGTAAAACCCGACAGTTTTCGTTTTCGTTGTCTTTGGAAAAAAATTAGAAAGTGCAGTCTTATTTCAGGAGCTGCAGAAAATTTTGAGTCATTTGTGTTGCGTTTGCGGTTTTACAGGAACGTAAAGAAATGTTGGAGTACAACTAAGATAAATGACAAATTGTGTTGTTTAGTTTATGTGTTTTCAGCCAAAATGTCTACTCTGTACGGCGATAAAACAAAAACGGCGATAAAACCTGTCTTCACTATGAGCCGCCCCAGCCGTCTCGGCCGAAAAACGCCATAACGAAGACAGGGCTTAAAATATTTGTGCCAGCAGACCGCAGATACGATGTCTGTCACTGCCGACACGGCTTAATTGCCCTCGCTCCCTCTTTTCCTTCAGTAGCATATCAGATCTTCTACAAAATTTTGTCTACCATTTCCCACAGACTGGGGCTTAATCATTTTAAGCCAGATTGGGCAAAGTTGGTATTCCTCTATCTCATGGTGGAGGAGTGGCTTGTTTTGTAAGTGTACCCTCCCAAATCGGATTCTTTCATCTCCTGAAATAGAGAACAACTCAAAAACTGAAGTTTTATGGCTCTGGACCAGACCCAAAAACCTCCCAAAAGACGTATCTTGCATGATTTTTTGTATTATTTATTACCCTCCTCGTAGTGGATTTAAGAAGGAGCTGACGGCATATCTGCAATTTTATAATGGCAGAATTTGCCGCAAGTACCCCTTTGCTGCAATTACATTATGTGGTGATTTTAATGAGCTAGACCAAAAGTGGCTTAGCGCTGCTCTTAGTCTTGATCAGGTTGTCAGGTCGCCTACACGCAGTGATAAAACCCTAGACTTGATTTTTACCAAAATTGAAGATTACTATTTTGCCCCAAAAATTGCCCTTCCATTAGGGACAAGTGACCATCTATGAATCTTTTGGACCTCTTTATCATCCTTTCCCCCTAAACCATTGATTAGTTATTGAAACAGGCCCATTACTGACGAGAAGATTTCCCATTTCAAAGTAAAACTTAGCTCCAAATCCTGGGCCAATATCCTATGTCTTACTAATGGTGATGAAATGACTTCTGAGTTTTCAGCAGAACTTTTCCAGTTATACTGTGACACGTTTCTAGTGAAAAAAGTCAATCGCAAATCCACTTGTAAACCATGGATAGATAAAAAAAATTTGTGCCTAATAAATGAATGCGATAGACTCTTTAAGGAAGGATTTTTCCAAGAATCTCGAAAACTTCGAAACATTGTTATTAGTGAAATCTGTAAAGCAAGAAAAGAGCACAGTGCTCACGTGCTCAATAAGTTACTGTATTCTAACCCTAAGAATTTCCACAAATGTATCCAAGATCTCATGGGAAAGGTCTCTTCTAAGTTTCTCTTGCTGGATAGTAATGGCGACCCTGTGACTGCGGACATCATAAATGATTATTTTGCTTCAACTTGTAAAGCTCACCCGCCACTCCAAAATACACCGGCCAACAGTGCAGTGAGTGAAATTCCTGTGATTGAAATACATCAGACTCAGCTTAAACTCGAAAATCTTGATACAAATAAGTCAGTGTACCCAGGTGATATCCCTACCAAATTGAGTGTGAAATGTGCCCCTTATTTAAGTGTACCTCTAACTGCAATTTTTAACCAATGTTTTGTAGATGGTATTTTTCCAGTGTGTTTTAAGCGAGCTATTATGTCACCTACACCGAAAAACAAGACCCCAAAAGTTCCCTCCGACTTAGACCAATATCAAAAACCTCTATTTTCTCTAAAATTTTTGAAAGTTTTATTTACAATTTCCTCTTTGACGATATTCAAGATAAAATTAATCCAAATCAGTTTAGCTTAAGGCCGAATCATAGCACCACCCATTGCTTATGTTATATACTTGACACTGTTTTCAAACATCTTGAGTTAAGTAGTTCCTACGTTGAGGCTGTTTTTGCTGATATTAGCAAAGCCTTTGACAACTTGGATCATCAGACAGTTACTGATAATGCAAGGGCTTTAGGTGTCAGAGATTTTGTTTTATGTATGGTAGCTAGTTTTTTGTCTGATCGTGAGCAATGTGTAGTCCTCCCTAACGGAGATTCATCAGGTTTTACCTAGATTTCCTGTAGAGCACCCCAAGGGACTAAATTGGATCCTTTAGTATTTTTAATTGTTTTTAACAATGTTTTACCAAACTTTGACAACACTTTTAAATTTGCAGACTAATTGACATT
This sequence comes from Artemia franciscana, assembly GCF_032884065.1. NCBI lineage: Eukaryota > Metazoa > Arthropoda > Branchiopoda > Anostraca > Artemiidae > Artemia > Artemia franciscana. The sequence continues at coordinate 57,037,721 of NC_088866.1, read as the reverse complement.
AATTAACCTTTGTCAAACCCCTAACACTTTGGGCGTTAAACTTGAATCACTCATTAACAACTTAAAGAACGACCTTGACAATGTTAAACTCAATCTAAGCACACTGAAAAGCAATTTAATGCTATTCTCCTTTTTAAAAAATGTACCCCCAATCAATAATTACCTTTGCATTCCAAATTTAAACATGGTTAAGCTGCTTGGATTGCATTTCGACAATGACCTTAAATGAAATCTCACTCTTTTCACTTATTTAAAACAGGCGGTTTCCTCCTTAAATATTTCTCCCTTCTCAAACGGTTCTCAAATCAATCAAGAACCTTAAAATAATGTATTTTTCTTATACAAGACCTTGTCTTGAATGCGCTTGCCCTGTCTGACACCCTGGGTTAACCACATCCCAATGTTCCAAAATTGAAAGCATTCAAAAAAGAGCTATAAAATCTATACTGGGGACGTCCTATACTACTTACGATGAAGGTTTGGCTAGACTTGAACTCACTACATTGGAATCACAACGTCACTTCCTTACCATGAACTTTGGGCACAAGTGCCTTAGTTCTGACTATCATAGACGTTTTCTTCTCTCCTTCAAAGAATACCCCCTAATCCTTCCTAATGCAAGACTTAGTGCTTGTAGAGCTCCAAATACCCAACTTGACTTGTGTCCCCAATTGTTGACCATGAGGTACAAAAACTCTTTCGTTCCCTATTTTGTTTCACATTTTAATAATTGATATAACTTTGTAACTATGTTTATCCCTTAACATTTATTTTACCATTGTATTTGTTCTGACGTGCTTATGCTTTAATGCAGAACTAAACTTTAATGCAGAATTCCTGTACAAGAAATCTGTTCAAATCTTCAGCTTTCATTTTTGAAAAAAAAAATGAATTTCTAGTGGTTAACCATTTTGGAGAAAAAAACCTCGGCTACATCAATCTGATTTCCGTTATTTGGTTTTCTGATTGGTCAGCAAATAGGTCAGGTTCAGATTCATTCTATATTTTCTCATCCTTGTCGTCAGCCTTGCAGTACCACCTCGAAAAGTTGTTAAGTAATATTGGCGAAATCTGAGACCGATCCACCAACGCAGCGCTACGAGTAACCATCTGCTTTACATGCATGAGGAAATCCACAGTTTTTATTTCCAACCGATTTCGCAAGTTAGTTTTAATGTTTGTTAGTTGAGAAAATTATCTTTCGGCACCAGCACTTGAGTGAGGTAATGCGCATAAGTTCAACATAAAGGTTTATAGTTCAAAGAATTTGGGAGTGCCGTCAGGATTCTTCCCATCTAACAAGAGCTTCCATAACTAAGATGATGAGGAAACTAGCTCTTCACCACCAGACTTCAGGCTCATTTCTTCTTTGGAATCTGGCAGGCTCAGGCACTGGTTTTCTAGAGTGTCTCTAGCAGACTCTATCTCGCTCTGACTTTTCTCCAGGAGTTTGCTAAATCTGATGGTTCTAATAGACTAATCATTTCAACAGTTCCATTCATGGCAACTTTCGGGTCTAAATACTCGAGAGCTTGTAACGTCTTATCTTTATGATTAACCCACTTTCTCATCTGCTTCACCAGTTTGACGTAGAATCCCAAGCAAGTCAGCCTAAACTGTTCAACAGCTTCCCTGATGCTCCTTCTTCATTCACTTAAGCTTCTGTGTTGGGATCACACAACACATCTTTCACATCTTTGTAGCTTCAGGGATCAAGAGGCAACTCAAAAGCATCACTTCTGTTCAGGATTTCTAGTTTAATGAAGCATCTCATGATCACTTTCAATGTCGATCTGAAGCTTGTTATCAAAGTGTGGATCATTGTGTCCCCAGACTGGAACTGTACGTCCAATGTATTTACCTTACCAAGCACAGAAGCCAGAAAGTACAGATATGCCTTAGTTGTAGGCTCTTTCATGTAGGCTTGAATCTTGGATGCCTTATCTTTTGAAGCCTTGTCTGCAAAGGGTTCCTTTGACTGTTTCACAAAAAAGGTAACCAGGGGTGACCACACTGCATGTGATTGGGTAGGTACAATTTTGCCAATTTGCTTATGAAATGGCTTGGAAGCTTGGTTGGTTTCGATAACAGTCTTCTGTTTCTGCTTTAAACAGTCCACCAGGTTACAGAATGTAAAGCAAAACATTTTTCACTGTTGTTCTTGCATCCTTTCATCACTTTGGGCAAAAAGCACATTTTCTTAGTTAGCACTTGGCACACTAGATGTGATGTTCAGTCAATGACAGTATTATATGTTTACAGTTACCAGATAATTTTCTTGTGGGTTAGACTGTGCCCATATGGAACAGGTCCACCCTCTCAAATGCATGTGAAACTAAACTGCATATTTACCAAAAGCTTAATGTCTTAATTCAGGAAATAAACTGAGGTTCACCCTCGTCCAAGAAATGATTAAGCAGCAGCAAATCAGATCAGGATCAGATAGTTTGCTACTAACTACTATCCAGGCCGAACTTCTGCATACTCCTGTAGACTACAAGTCATAAAACACCCTAAGCTTTTACTTACCAGCAGCAATATGCTTGCTTCAGTTTTTTATCAAAAAAACTTTTTCTAAACTCTCTTGAACAAGTCACATGTTTCACCAAGTTTGAATTTTTGCGCTTTTGAAAAGAAAAGCAGTGCGGATACGATAAAAAAAATCCCTAAGACGGAAACGAACCGGAAAAGCACAAATTAAAAGCAGTTGCAGTTAAGAAAAAACTGAAAATAAATACATATGGTACTGATTTTGAAAAAATGCCAAAAAGTGTCCTTTTTTTCAAAAAGTGGCCATTTTTCACCCAATAGTGGCACGGTGTCACCCAGAGTGAAAAAGTGTCAAAAAAGCACTAAAAGTGTCCCTTTGGCAACCCAGTTCCAGGTAAGCTAGGACGATCAAATTTGGCAAGCGTATCAGGGACCGGACCAGATTCAATTAGAAATAGTCGTTTTCCCGATTTGACCATCTGGGGGGGGAATGGGGGGCCTGTTAATTTCTGAATTTATTTCTGAAAAATTAGAAAAAATGAGGTATTTTTAACTTACGAACGGGTGATCGGATCTCAGTGAAATTTGATATTTAGAAGGATATCGTGGCTCAGAGCTCTTATTTTAAACCCGACTTGATCTGGTGACATTGGGGGGGAGTTGGGAGGGGGAAACCTAAAACTTGGAAAACACTTAGAGTGGAGGGATCGGGATGAAACTTGGTGGGAAAAATAACCACGAGTCCTAGATGCATGATCGACATAACCGGAACGGATCCGCTCTCTTTGGGGTAGTTGGGGGAGGGGTTAATTCTAAAAAAATAGAAAAAATGAGGTATTTTTAACCTGCGAACGGGTGATGGGATCTCAATGAAATTTGGTATTTACAAGGATATCGTGTCTCAAAGCTCTTATTTTAAATCCTGACCGGATCTGGTGACATTGTGGGAAGTTTGGGGTGGGGGAACCTAAAATCATGGAAAACCCTTAGATTGGAGGGATCGGGATGAAACTTGGGGGAAAAATAAGCAGAAGTCTTACATACGTGATTTACATAATTGGAACGGATCTGCTCTTTTGGGGGGGGGTTAATTCTGAAAAATAAGAAAAATGACATATTTTTAACTTACGAAGGAGTGATCGAATCTTCATGAAACTTCTTATTTAGAAGGACCTCGTAACTCTGATCTCTTATTTTAAGTCTCAACCGGATCAAGCTTAATTGGAGGGGGGCAGTTGGGGGGACCGGAAATCTTAGAAAATACTTAAAGCGGCGAGATCAGGATGAAACTGGATGGGAAGAATAGAAACCTGTCTAAGATACGTGACTGACATAACCGGACCGTATTTGCTCTCTTTGGTGGAATTGGGGTGGGGGGTAATTTAGAAAATTGAGGTATTTGTAACTTACGAAAGGGTGACCAGATCTTAATGAAATTTGATATTTAGAAGAATCTTGTGCTTTAAAGTTCTAATTTTAAATTCTGACCAGATCCTGTGACATTGGGGGGAGTAGGAGGGGGAAACTGGAATTCTTGGAAAACTTGAAAACTGGGGTATTTTTATCTTACGAATAGATGATCGGATCTTAATGAAATTTGATTTTTAGAAGGAATTCATGTCTCAGAGCTCTTATTTCAAATCCCGACCAGATCTTTTGACATTGGGAGGAGTTGGAGGGGGGAATCTTGGGAAAACACTTGGAGTCTAGGAATCGGGATGAAGCTTGGTGGATAGAATAAATAAATGTCCTTGATACGTGATTGACAGAATCGTACTGGATTCGCTCTCTTTGGGGGAGTTGGGGGGAGGGGTTCAGTGATTTGGCGAGTTTGGTGCTTCTGGACGTGCTAGGACGATGAAAATTGGTAGGCGTGTCAGGCAGCTGCACAATTTGACTTGATAAAGTCGTTTTCCCAGATTCGACCATCTGGGGCTAAAGGGAGAGGAAAAATTAAAAGAAAAAACTAGTTATTTATAACTTACGAGTGGGTGATCGGATCTTAATGAATTTTGATATTTAGAAGGACATCGTGACTCAGAGCTCTTATTTTAAATCCTGAACGGTATTAAGCCTCTTATTTTCCTTTTGAAACCAATCTATTGATTCATAGAATTTTGTTAGAGCTCATACCATATGATCTCTTGGCTCTTCTCGCCTCGTCATAAGTACCATATGAGCTCTTAGCTCTTGTTAACAAGAGGAAAGGCATAAATTCAAAGTTGAATTTTTCCGAAGGATGCTAGCTTTTGCTTTCTTTTTACATCAATATTCTTTGTTTTTCTTGTTTTATAAATAGCTCAAACTATTTTTTTAAACAAAGTAAGTAGTACTTGTTGGGTTTCAGCTCTTGCAGTTCACTCATTCTGGTCTAAGTCTTCTACGTTTATGTCTTACCCTGCTTGATTTTGTCATTAGCCTTGCTAACATCAAGTAGCCTCTTTCCTAGTGTTCATTCCAAGCTGATATTGCGGTTACAATTGCAAGTTTATTAGAAAATGAAGCATCAAATATGGTATCCTCCATCACAGAATATAGCTCTGAAACGAAGACTTTGCCAAGGATCTTCTCCCTATTTCTGCAGAAGTTCACTGGACTCCAAGACGAGTTCAATAAACTCGTTCTTAGGATTTGTGTGCAAATAGTGTAAATTTGTATGGCTTATATGGGGTATAAAGAGCTGCACCTTTAGTAAGACATTTACTAAAGTGTTGTATATTTCCACCCGTTATTTTCTTTTCGTTTTTTTCAAGCTATTTTTGTTGGTATGAAGATTTCTTTAGGGCTCTAGAGAGATTGTTGATTGTGAAATTACCTAAAAGATGCTACTGGTGTTTTTGGGTAGAATTTTTCCTACATTGCCTTATGTCGTTTTTATTTCTTACAACTGGGGCAGATCAAGGGGGCCAGGGGACCCTGGTTCCCAGATTTTTTTATGGTGCCGTCATTCTTTTTTGCTTATTTTTCCTTTTGTTCTTAAATATACTTAGTCAATTTGGTCCATTGATGGCTCCCTGGTCACATTTGGTCTCCCCAAGATTTTGTTCTAGATACATCTTTGTCTTAAAATCATCCAGAGTTGTTGGGAAGACTAGCTATTTAAAGGGCATTGATGTCAGTATATTTTTCTTCCTGTGTTTCAGTTTTAGTCTCAGAATCTTTTACTTGTTGCTTCATTTCCACGTTTGTAACATGCCTATCTCTTAATTTGTTGTCACATAAAATATCTAGGTCAGATTCTTCTTCTTCCTCTGATTTATTTTCCAACGATTGAATTATAGGTTGTCCTTTTCCACAATAGCTAAATATACTTCCTCTAATATGTCCTTTTTATATGACTTTCAGGTCCATCGTATTACAACTTCAACTGTCATATCTTTGTTTTAAATTACTTTTAGAATATGCTTTGTCTTCAGAAGCATTTCAGATTTATGCAGTTCAGTAACCTGTCCTATGCCTCTAAGTACTTTTCAGCTTCTCATGAATAAATGGGCTGTGGGGTTTTTGTCAACACTGTAGGCAAAGGTATGTCACCTTTGGACTATTATACCACCATCTGTTCCATATGAAATGTCTCTGGGAAACAAAAATGATAATACTTCTACTACCCCTACAACTACTATTTTAGCAGTAGCATTGGGCTCATTTGATTGGAAATCAGGTGTTATAGTGCCCTGTTTATAATTCAGTGTTCTGAGGGCGGCCACCCACCCGCACGTCATATTTCCTGCACATACATCTGATAGAAATTTTGAGACGGCAGTTTGTTCAGAAATAGTCCAAAGACCATATAATAATGCCTTGGGGTTGAGAGAATTCCCCAAAGACTGGATGTAAGGGTTATAAGTGATACCCCAGGGGGCTATAACGTTCTTATGAGAGGGGTGGTGGTTTGAACTTTAGAAGAGGCTCATTTGATTGGAAATGTATAGTTCTAGCCCCAAACATTATGGAGAGCAACCAGCCTCCTCTTTGACATCCTCTTTTCCCAAAACGCGTTCAATTTAAGTTTTGAGATAGCCATTTTAATATCAATAGTCAAAAAATCATATGACAATGTCTTCAGGGTGAACATAATCCCCAGCCCATGGGCAAGGGTTGTAAGTTATACCCCGGAAATACATGTTTTTATGGTTTGGTGGTATAAGCTTTGGATATGATGGAGCTCACTTCATTGTAAACGGAAGCTTTAGTGCCCTTTTAAAGAGTAAAAAATGAATGGAGTGTAATCAGGTCCCCTCCCCAAGCCCATCGTTCCCCAAAACATATCTGATTGAAAGGGGAAGTACCTAGCCATTTTAAAAAAATCTTAATTAAACCACTGTATAAGAAAGGTGATACGAGAAAGTGTGGTAATTATCAAGGCATTAGTTAGGTCTCTGTAGGTAATAATTTACTTTGTAATATGATACTTTTTAGCCTGAGTGATGCTGTAGACAAAGTTTTAAGAGAAGAAATTCACTATTAGGTTAATAACTGAGAAGCGACTGAGTTTTCAAATGCCTTTGGTTTCTTAAAAAGAAATTTGCCATTTTGCTACTGATTCAGGGATGTTAATTATTATTTTCTTTAGTTTTAGTTGTAAAAAGTTATTTTCTAAGCAATTTGTGGATTTTTTTAAATAGTCTGAACCCCCTCAAAAATAATTTCACAATAAAACTGAGTTCATTTTGAGGATTTTTTATGTGCTTTTGAAAATTTTTTAAGATTCATTTTCAAAGTTAACATTTTACTATTAAGACTAAGAAAAATATTAATTATCACTCCTGAATCAACTACAAATTACATTTTTTTTTCACTCCCAGTTTTTTTTAATTTTGGCTTATAATTTGAGTTAACTATGGGCTGTTATGAGCCCTTTTAGGGCTCAAAATGTGATCTTCTGGGAAGCAATTATTGAATTGTGAAATACCATAAAAAGGGTACCAAATGATATATTCACTTTTATCCCTGCTAAATTATGTTGTAAACTGCAAATTGACCAACATGCTTGCTATCACCAGGCCTAATCCTTCATCTTCAGGGATTAGCAGGTTTAACTTAGGAACTCAGAACTCTAACAACTAATCCATCCCATTCCAAGGAATAATTCACTTAGCCTCTGATTTCATTTATGTATATTTATAAGTTGGCTCTTAGTATCAGCTAACTGACAACTCTTCATTTTTTAGATATCGTCATAATTAAAAATAATGAAGTAGCCAGAAAAAGAAGCCCAAAGTCAAACAAAGCCACTGAAATCCACCCAGAACTAAAGAAGCCGAGAACTAAAGAAGAACCCTTCCCCCAAAGGTTAGAATATTTTTCTAAAATTTAGAATAAAAGCTATTTTTTTATAATAAGTTTATAATAGTTGAGTTTTTAATTATTAAGACTGTTTCTTTTTGCAAATAAGTTTGAAACAAGGTTTCAGTCACTTTTTGCTGTCTCTTTTCAATTTTACTAATGTTGCATATCATCAAAAGGTATTTAATTAAACTTTGGTTTTTCAAGGGAATCTGTTCATATCAAACAGTTCGTGGTAACGAACTGTAGTAAGGAGCGATCCGGCTCAATAGTAACCAAAACTCTAAAAAATTGAATTTTGATATCAATAGCTACATCAAAAGAATCGCATTTTAATGCTGATTTTAAATATATAAGTTTCATCAAGTTTAGTCTTAGCCATCAAAAGTTACGAGCCTGAGAAAATTTGCCTTATTTAGGAAAATAGGGGGAAACACCCCCTAAAAGTCGTAGGATCTTAGCGAAAATTACACCATCAGATTCAGCGTATCAGAGAACCCTACTGTAGAAGTTTCAAGCTCCTATCTACAAAAATGTGGAATTTTGCATTTTTTGCCAGAAGACAAATCACGGGTGCGTGTTTATTTGTTTGTTTTTTTTTTTTTGTTTTTTTTTTCCCAGGGGTCATCGTATCGACCAAGTGGTCCTAGAATGTCGCAAGAGGGCTCATTCTAACGGAAATGAAAAGTTCTAGTGCCCTTTTTAAGTGACCAAAAAAATTGGAGGGCATCTAGGCCCCCTCCCACGCTCATTTTTTTCCTAAAGTCAACGGATCAAAATTTTGAGATAGCCATTTTGTTTAACATAGTCGAAAATCATAATAACTATGTTTTTGGGGATGACTTACTCCCCCACAATCCCTGAGGGAGGGGCTGCAAGTTACAAACTTTGACCAGTGTTTACATATAGTAATGGTTATTGGGAAGTGTACAGACGTTTTCATGGGGATTTTTTGGTTTGGGGGGTGGGGTTGATGGGAGAGGGCTTTGTGGGAGGATCTTTCCTTTGAGGAATATGTCATGGGGGAATAAAAATTCAATGAAAAGGGCGCAGGATTTTCTAGCATTACTATAAAAAAAAAACAATGAAAAAATAAACATGAAAACTTTTTTTCAAATGAAAGTAAGGAATAGCATTGAAATTTAAAACAAACAGAGATTATTACGCATATGAAGGGTTCTAAAAATACTTTAGCATAAAGAGCGAGGTATTTAGGAGGAGATAAATACCTCGCTCTTTATGCTAAAATATTTTTAGTGATTTCAACTATTTATTCTACGGCCTTTTTGATTCATGGGTCATTCTTAAAGAATTGGGACAAAACTTACGATTTAGTGTAAAGAGTGAGGTATTAACGAGGGTACAAACCCCCTCGTACACATAATAAAAATAGAATATAAAATAAAAATATAAGAATATAAAAGTTTGTTACGTAAGTTAATTCTTAAGTTACGTATATTTTTTACTAATAAAAACGTTCGTTGAATATTAAAAGTTGTAGTAGCCTTTTTAAGTAACCGAAAAATTGGAGGGCAGCTAGGCCTCCTTCCCCACCCCTTATTTCTCAAAATCGTCTGATCAAAACTAAGAGAAAGCCATTTAGCCAAAAAAAATTAATATACTAATTTCATTTCAATAATTTATGTGCGGAGAGCCAAAATCAAACATGCATTAATTCAAAAACGTTCAGAAATTAAATAAAAAAAACTAGTTTTTTTAGCTGAAAGTAAGGAGCGACATTAAAACTTAAAACGAACAGAAATTACTCCGTATATGTAATGGGTTGTCCCCTCCGCAGTCCCACGCTCTTTACACTAAAGTTTTAAATTGTTTTAAAAAGTAGAATTGTGGCAAAGAGTCAAACTTTAGCGTAAAGAGCGTGGGACTGCGGAGGGGACAACCCATTACATATACGGAGTAATTTCTGTTCGTTTTAAGTTTTAATGTCGCTCCTTACTTTCAGCTAAAAAAACTAGTTTTTTTTTATTTAATTACCACAAAAGCCAACTAGGAGGCGAAAATCTTCACTTTGTAACAATTAAATAAGAAAAAAGTTTTTTAACTGCAAGTAAGGAGCAACATTAAAACTTTAAACAAATGGAAATTACTCCATATATAAAAGGAGTTACTTCTCTGCTACCCCTTGCTCTTTGTGCTAAAGTTTGACTCTGTCACAACTGCACTTTTCAAAATAATAAAAAAAGCTTTAGTGTAAAAAGTGAGGTGTTGTGGAAGGAAAAGCCCTTTCATATATGGAGTAATTTCTGTTCGTTTTGAGTTTTGATGTCACTCCTTACTTGCAATTAAAAAAACTTAGTTTTTCCATGAATTTCCTTCATGGAAATTCCCTCATATGGAGGGAATTTCCAAAAAGGGAAAGTTTGTAACTTGCAGCCCCTCCCAGGGGACTCTGGGGGATTAAGCCATCCTCAAAGACATATTTAATAGGTTTTTGACTAAGCTGAACAGAATGGGTATCTCAAAATTTTGATCCCGTGACTTTGAGAGAAAATATGCATTGGAGGGAGCCTAGGTGCCCTCCAATTTTTTTGGTCACTTAAAAAGGGCACTAGACCTTGAACTTGCGTAACGATCTTCTATATTCGTCTGTTTTTATTGTGCATATGAAGGGGTTCACCCCCCGTCGATACCTTGCTCTTTATGCTAAAGCTTAAGTTTTGTCCCAATTCCTTAAGAATGACCTCTGAATCACAAAGGCCGTAAAATAAATAGTTGAAATTACTAAAAATACTTTAACGTAAAGAGTAAGGTATTATGAGGAGGTAAAGCCCTCATATGCGTAATAATTTTTGTTTTTTGAGTTTTTTTGCTGATCCTTACTTTCAGTAGAAAAAACGTTTGATACTAAGTTTTTCATTGTTTTTTTTCAAATAATGCTAGAAAACCCTGCGCCCCCTTCATTGAAATTCTCTCCCCCCATGAGAAGCTCCTGCATGGAAATACCCTCCCATGTAACCTCCCCCAAAATCCCCCCCCGAAACCAAGAAAATCCCCCTGACAACGTCTGTGCACTTCCCAGTAACCATTACTATATGCAAACACAGTTCAAAGTTTGTGACTTGCAGCCCCACCCATGGGGACTGCAGGGGAGTAAGTAGTCCCCAAAGACAGTTATTCGATTATTCGACTATGGTGAATAAAAAGGCAATCGCAGAATTTTGATCTGGTGACTTTGGGGGGAAAATGAGCATGGGAGGGGGCCTACGTGCCCTCCAATTTTTCGTCACTTAAAAAGGGCACTAGAACTTTTAATTTCCATTAGAATGAGCCCCATCACGACATTCTAGGACCACTGAGTTGATACAATCACCCCTGGAGTAAAAAAAAAAAAAATTAACACGGATCCATCATCTGTCTTCTGGCAAAAAATGTGAAATTCCACATTTTTGTAGATAGGAGATAGAAACTTCTACAATAAGGTTCTCTGATATGCTGAATCTGATGGTGTGATTTTGTTAAGATTTTATGACTTTGTGGGTTTCCCCCCTATTTTCTAAAATAAGGCAAATTTTCTCAGGCTTGTATCTTTTGATGGGGAAGACTAATCTTGGTGAAACTTATTGGTATCAAAATTGCATTTTTTTTTTTTAGTTTTGGTTACTATTGAGCCGGGTTGCTTCTTACTACTGTTTGTTACCATGAACTGTTGGATTCAAATATTTGAGGATGAATAGAAGAGGATAGACTAACAAAGAGCTCTTAACTGACACAATTCTAGACTGAGAAGACTAGCCATTATAAACATTCACCAAAATACTGCGGTAGACATCAACCATGTTATCAACCATAGATATGGCAGGAGTGGAAATAAAGAAATAGACTTGTATACTTGAGAAAAGTGACATGTTTTTGTACATATTGAGATGTCAGTGTCAAACAGGGCTCTCAGCATTCTGCAATTCTTAATGTTTATAAATAATCTACTCATCTGATTACAATCAAATAGCTTCAGAACTCTATTTATAGATGATAAGAAACAAACGATTATAGTGTAGCACTACTGTCAAACATAAAAGTCAGATTGAAAATGTAAAAACGCAAAATATAGAAACGTAAAAGACAAATGCCCAAACTTTTAATCAATGGGCAGATAAACTTACATTATCAGGAAAGCACTGTTACAAAACCGAAAAAGTTGACACACATTATTATTATTTAGAAATTAGTATTGATAGAAATTTATACTTCACAGCTTCAGGTTCATCAACTACTGTCTAAAGTAGTAGAGAATTCTAGGCTTTGGCTAGCATAATATATTTTAAGCAAATTATACCTTTTCATAGAAGCTATTTATCATTCAGTAATTGAATCGTATTTCAATAATTATCCGATAATTTATTTTAATACAGATTGGTTGCATATAAAAAATATTTGAAATTGAGAAAAGAAAGCTGCAAGGGAATTATTTCCATATTTCAGGCAAGAGTCCAGATATCAATGAAATCAAAGGTGCTAAAATATAAAATTCTTAAACATGTGCCGAGTAAGTCAAGAGAAGGTTCAACATCATTATCTATTTGCCATTTTCAAAATAAATCATTGGGTGTTTTCATGAAAACCAAACAATATAAAAACAATAATTTCTATATGCATTGAATGGACTGAATACGTGTTGAAAGGATTGTAGCCCCTTTTGTGTATTATAAGTATTTTAGGGTCTAAGTTTATTTATACCCACCATTTTAGGCTGAAAATGGTAACAAATAATTAATGGGCATTAATTACAATTGTGTCCTGGAACAAACACATTACTATTAATACCAGCTAGTGGGTTCACTAATTTTGAACCTACAAATTTAATATTTAATCAGCAGTATTTAACCCGAGGCCTAAGAATCTGCATTTATTAAGAAGATTTAGCAACAGTAGCTTCCGAAAAACCTAATTACATTGTCCTGTTTATTTAAATGATATAAACGATTAAATGGTATGATTAATGATATATAGAGAGTGATAGAAGCTATAGTTTTTGGATGAAAGCAAACTCTCTGTCACTACAAATTGACCGAGGTGATAGTCGAAAGGGTTGAAAGTTTTTGGATGAAAAGAAGCCCTCTGTCACTAAAATTTGACGAACTTGATAGTCGAAAGAGTCAAAAGTTTTCGGATGAAAAGAAACCCTCTGTCACTAAAAATTGACAAAGGTGATAGTCGAAAGAGTCGAAAGTTTTTGGATAAAAGAAAGTCTTTGTCACTACAAATTGACAAATTGATAGAAACCCTCTGTCTCTAAAAATTGACAAAGGTGATAGTCGAAAGAGTCAAAAGTTTTTGGATGAAAAGAAACCCTCTGTCACTGAGCAGAAGGAGTAATAGTAGCAGCCGAGAAAGTTTCAAAATAATATGTGGCCAGTTATGCTAACCTAGTCTAAATGAACCTAACTTAAAAGTAACAAACTTAATTTTTTTCTATAGAAACATTTTTATCTATAGAAATCTGTACCTTTATGTTACTCACTTGTAACTCAAATTTGTGCCTGTTCACCCTTTGTTAAGCACAAGTACTGACGATTCATCAAACATTTATTGGTAGAAAGACTATCTATCTTTCAGAGCCGTCCTGGCCGAGTGGTTTGGTGCGCTGGATTCGAGATCCAGGGTTTGCGAATGCACAGGATGGCTGGCCCCCAACCCCCCATTGCACTTCCTGGCTGAAGGGCCAAGAAACGGAGATCAGCACCGCCGGTACGGACTGTAAAGTCTAATGCCGTATCCTTTACCTTTTTACCTTTACCTATCTTTGCTATTGTCAGAAGACTTTTTAAAGAGTTTTAAAGTTGTCTAGATCCTATTAAATTCTTGTGTGTCTTTTTGATTACTCTACTTGTGATGTAAGTTGGAAGGGTTTGCAAAAGTACAGAATGCCCCCTCCATTGTACTTTCTGGCCAAAGAGCCACAAAATGGAGATCAATACTGCTGGTTTGGACCTTGAAGGTTGAGTGCCATCATACTTACTTACTTACTCTTATTATTTGATAACAAACTTGACAAACAATGTTTTCGATTATGAGTCATTTTTGCCAAGTATCAATAGCCATAATTCTGCTGTTAATTGCAAGCCATAATTCCATTTATGGCTTGCAATAAAATGATACACTTTTGAACTAAACCCTCTAGCTCTAATTAATTAACAATCCTTTCAGAATATTGAGCAAATATACGTTAACGAATTGGCCAAAGGAGAAATTACATATGATTCAAAATTAGACTATGCGCATTGCCTAGTCGAGAGTCGAGAACGTGAAAATATACTGATTGGATGAAAATTTTAAAAGGACTTCTCTTTAGTTGTGACAAGAAAAAGGAATTTGAGTGCTTATACGCCCGTGCATATGGTCATTATCGGTTGAAAGTATAACTTTTGTTTTTACTTGATTTTTATAGTTGATTTTCTAACAATATTTGTGTTGCCCAATCTGTCCAAAATTCTGTACATTTATGTGCGGATAATTCTAAACAGAGCATAATTGAGTCTCAAGCCAGGCTGATTAAGTTAATTTTTTATAATTTTCATTTTTTTTTTTTTTTTTTTAGCCAATAAAAACCTTGACTGACTCTTAGGGCCTGGACAGTAGTTTTTTTTTTTTTTTTTTTTTTTTTTTTTTGCCAAAATCTGCTGTATTATTAGGCTAGCGTTCTGTAAATTATAGATTTTATTCATAACCTATAATACAGTTAAAAATTGTATTAATTCTATAATTAATGGCCTTTAAATTAAGCTATCATTTAAGGCTTGCGTTCAATTTGTATATTCTTTTTTTCAAATTAATAAAAAATACATTTATTTTTTTATTATTAAACATCATTTTGAGTATTGTGATTTCATACTAATCAAACTTTGAGAGTTTGACGAAAGATAGTTTGAGAGGGATTTTAAGACTGAAATTAATTTACTGAATTGTATGGTGAAAAGTGTTTTAAACCTGTTTGGAATTTCTAGTGGTTGGAACCAGTATAAACAAAAAAAATAATACTGCATTTTTGGAAATATTTTAGCTCAGCCAATCTTGTAATATCCGTATTCTGAGCGTTTACTTAGTTTTGTTAGATTTATTAAAAGTTTTTATTTGTTACAGTGGCATGGGGGTTGAGGCTGTTGACTGTAACTGTACCAATCTGACTGGGTCAATGCAGGTAAAAGTGAAGAAAATCTAACAATAACCTTATGTGTAACTTTGATCTTAATGTTCTAATCATCTTGTGGGAAAAAGGGTTGTGTGTCCAGAATTCAATTGTCAGTAATCCTAGTGATAATTAATCATTCTTTATTATTTTCCTCTCAAGACAACAGATTGCAAAAGGTTAAAAAAAACCTATGTGCCTTTAAGTATAGAACTGCCTTGTATGTTACCCTATATTATGTATTGCAAGCATTTTAGGAGCTAAATATGTTGTTATCTGACATTTAGGCTGAAGATAATAATAGTTCATTAGTTTGGGAGAATTGCAACCTGTATCATAAAATTAACGATAAATTTGTTTTGGAACACATCCAAGGTTAACATTAGTTCTGTTCTGCTTATGCTCTTGAGGATGAAGAATGATCCTGAGCTTGTAGTTCTAGTAACCCTATAAAATAGAATTGTGGTTATTCGTGTATGTTGAAAGGGTTTTTAAATCTGTCCCCTCCTGAATTATCAACAATGTTATTGATAACAATTTCCTTTCATTTAGGATTACCATACAGCTTTAGAAAAGACTGAAAACCTATTGAAGATTGAGCCAAACAATAAAGAAACTAACCATCTGTATAGAATGATAAAGAAGAAACTTGGAATAAAACATATAGGTAAGCCTGAGTATTCAATATGGAAATAGCATGTAAAAGAACTATATAAAATATTGAGGCAGTTTTTTCAAAGATATTTGATTATTAAAGCAAGTCCAATTTCTAACAATGATATCTACTAAGCTTCAAAGTTTTGGTTTTCTTTTTTAAGGTGTTTTAATTCTTGTAATCCCTTGTTTTTTAATTTAGTTTTTTTAATGTTTTTTAATTTTTTTGCTTTTGTCTTTTTTTAAGCTTTTTAGTTTTTTTTTCTTCTTATTTTTTTAGTTCTTTACTTTTTTTCAGTTTTTTTTTCTTGTTTTTTTTTTTCTTCTTTATTTTCAGTTTTTTTTTTATGGAACGTGCCCCAGCAACACGTGTGCAAGGTGCTAATTTTTAACTGCCTAAAACTTGCAGATATACACCTGGTAATTCCTGGATACGCATTCTCTTGTTGACTTAAAAACAAGTCAGCTATAAATGGGCTGGCATTCCCTTCCATGGGAATTCCAACGATTTGCTTGTACAAATTACCATTAAATCGTATATAAGTATTATATAAAACAAATTCTAGTAAATCAAAGTCATATCTAAGCTGTAACATCTCGAGTTAACTGTAGTCTTAAAGCAGTTTGTCCATATAGCTTTTTTTATTATAAGTGTCTATTTTTAAGATCCTCTTACTAGATAAGAGGAAAGATTTCTTGATAACCGTTTTTAAATTATCTAACACTACATTAAGTGATAAGTTAGTATACATTGTCGCAAAATCGAAAGACTCAATTCTTTTAGCTGAAATCATTGTTAAAGAGTCTATCACCTGCAGTGAATTGTTAACACTCCAATATGGATTAAAATTCGAAATTTTTTTAATACCAGAACAATAGGTTTTAAGTTTATTTATAATTTCCTTTAAAATTAAAGAGAGGTCAGTAGCAGCAATGCGGGTTGGACATTTAGCTGCTCTAGCAATAAACCGTGGTTTTGGGGGATTCTTACGAAATTTTACAGTCCAATATAGGAAAGAGAACTTTTTATCATTGTCAATAATTTTAATATTAAATTTTTTTAAAGTATTTCTTCAGTTTTTTTCGATTAAATTCTCATCCTCTAAATTCACCTTTTCGTAAACATTAGTCGTGCATAACCCCCTTGTTAAGACATCACAATACAGCTTCTGACAAATTATGGCAAAATTGTTATTAGCTTTATTCACCGGCACAATTACAAATTCATTCTGTAGATTAGAAATTGCTTGTTTTATCTTAGCATTATAAAATAATGATGTAGTGTTACTATTTTTTATGTTAGAATATATTTTATTTCGTATTCTACTAATAATTAAATTCTTCCAACTTTGAAAACTCTCTTTATTTTTATTCTCTTTCTTACACCACTTATCAGTAAATAGATCAAAATCATTTTCCAAGCTATCAAGAATACTTGATGGTTTCAAATGATGAAAAAGACGGAAATTAGCCCCTTTATTCATTATAATTTGAAGATCATCTTGTTTTATTATTGACAAGTCCCCTGTTATAACATGTTGGTAAGTGGGATTTACAAATGGCCCAAGTTGCTTACAGTTACAAACAGGTTTCCAATTTATATCACTATCCAATCTTTTAGGTATTAAATTATAATTAAAAATCATTTGCCCAATAGTTTTTGAAAATTTATATGTTAAAACTGGACTATCATTATAATTCAAATTAGTAGGAAGGGCCTGTTTCACATCCTGCTGATTTAAAATTTCTGGTAAATTAATATCCTCAATCTGCTTACAAGTAAAATTAATAGGTAAATTAAATATTAAAAAAACAAGTTTTTTAACGGAAAGTAAGGAGCGACATTAAAACTTAAAACGAACAGAAATTACTTCGTATATGAAAGGGGCTGCTTCCTCATCAACGCCTCGCTCTTTACGCTTAATTTTTTTTACTGTTTTAAAAAGTAGAGTTAAGAGAAAGAGTCAAACTTTAGCGTAAAGAGTGGGGCATTGAGGGGGAAAAGCCCCTTTTATATATGAAGTAATCTCTGTTTGTTTTAAGTTTTAATGTCGCTCCTTACTTTCAGTTAAAAAAGCTTGTTTTTTTAATTAATTTCTGGACGTTTCTGAATTAAGGCGTTTTGATCTTGGTTCTCCGCACATAAATAATTAAAACGAAAATTGCATATTAATTATTGTTGGCCAAATGGCTTTCTCATAGTTTTAATCGGAAGATTTTGAGAATAAAAGAGCGAGGGAGGAGGCCTAGTTGCCCTCCAATTTTTTGATTACTTAAAAAGGCAACTAGAACTCTTAATTTTTCAATGACCTTTTCATTAGTAAAAAATACACGTAACTTACGAATTAACTTACGTAACGAACTTCTATATTCGTGTGTTTTATTGTGTATATGAGGGGGTTCGCCCCTCGTCAAGACCTCGCTCTTTACATTAAGGCATAAATTTTGTCCTATTTCCTTAAAAATAACCCCTGAATCACAAAGGCCATAGAATAAATAATTGAAATTACTAAAAATACTTTAGCGTAAAGAGCGAGGTATTACGAGGAGGATAACCCCTCATGTGCGTAATAATTTCTGTTTGTTTTAATTTTTAATGCTGTTCCTTACTTTCAGTTGAAAAAACTTTTCATATTATTTTTTTCATTGTTTACATAATTACAATATTGTTGCCTTTGTCTGCCCTAGTAATAGTAAGGACCTTTACCTTTTTCAAATCAGAAAGTATTATAATGTCATTTTTGTGTTTAAATCTAATAGCCTCTTTTCCCTACTTTGATCAGTAACGACAATTGTATTCATTATTATTGGTGGTGGTTTTATTTGTTTTTAGTTCAGTGCTTTTTCTTTTTATCGTGTGCTGAGGACGCCTAGTTTAGATACAGGTGAAAGACCTACGTTATTTTATTCTTTCATCTCTTTTCTCTCTACTGGCCGCAGTCTCGTTTGAGGGTTTTTTTGTGGAGTTTTATCTCTCTTTGTTGTTAGTAACCAAGAGATAGATCAGGTGGACTGGTTCACTTACCTTGGTCGTATCATTAGGAAAGGCGGTTGGAGCAGAGAAGACGTATTTTGTTTGTTTGTTTTTTTTTTTTTTGTTCTTTTTTAATAATCGTTTTTATGGCACTTGGTATTAACTAAGTGACATATAGGAATCGCAAATTCTGTCGGCCTGTCGGTCCCAGTTTTGCTACTTTAGGCCCTTCCAGGTAATCTAGGACGATGAAATTTGGCAGGTATATCAGGGACCATCTGGGGGGGAGTGGGGGCCCGTTAATTCGGAAGAAATAGAAAAAATGATGTATTTTTAACTTATGAACGGTTGATCAGATCTTAATGAAATTTGATGTTTGGAAGGATATCGTGTCTCAGAGCTGTTATTTTAAATCCCGACCGGATCTAGTGACATTTGGGGGGGGGGACCTAAAATCTTGGAAAACTCTTAGAGTGGAGGGATCGAGATGAAACTTGGTGGGAAAAATAAGCACAAGTCCTAAATACATGATTGACATAGCCGGAACGGATCCGCTCTCTTTGGGGTAGTTGGGGGGGGGGGGGGTAACTCTGAAAAACTAGAAAAAATGAGGTATTTTTAACTTACGAACGGGTGATCGGATCTCAATGAAATTTGATATATAGAAGGATATCGGGTCTCAAAGCTCTTATTTTAAATCCCGACCGGATCTGGCGACATGGGGGGGAGTTTGGTGGGGAAGACCTAAAATCATGGAAAACGCTTAGATTGGTGGGATCGGGATGAAATTTGGGGGGAAAAATAAGCAGAAGTCTTAGATACATGATTTACATAATTGGAACGGATCCGCACTATGGGGGGGGGCTAATTCTGAAAAATTAGAAAAAATGACGTATTTTTAACTTACGAAGGAATGATCGGATCTTCATGAAACTTCATATGTAGAAGGACCTCGTAACTCAGATCTCTTATTTTAAATCTCAACCGGATCCAGCTTCATTGGGGGGGGGGATATTAGAAAACGCTTAAAGCGGGGAGATCAGGATTAAACTGGATGGGAAGAATAAAAACCTGTCTAAGATACGTGACTGACATAACCGGACCGGATCTGCTTTCTTTGGTGGAGTTGGGGGGGGGGGGAATTTGGAAAAATTAGGTATTTGTAACTTACGAAAGGGTGACCAGATCTTAATGAAATGTGATATTTAGAAGGATCTTGTGCTTTAAATCTCTAATTTTAAACTCCGGCCTGATCCTGTGACATTGGGGGGAGTTGGAAAGGGAAACCGGAATTCTTGGCAAACGTGAAAACTGGGGTATTTTTATCTTACAAATAGGTCATCGGATCTTAATGAAATTTGATATTTAGAAGGAATTCATGTCTCAGAGCTCTTATTTCAAATCCCGAATAGATCTTTTGACATTGGGGGGAGTTGGAGGGGGAAATCTTGGAAAACACCTGGTGTGGAGGAATCGGGATGAAGCTTGATGGATAGAATAAGCAAATGTCTTTGATACGTGATTGACGTAACCGTACTGAATTCGCTCTTTTTGGGAAGAGGGGTTCAGTGATTTGGCGAGTTTGGTGCTTCTGGACGTGCTAGGAAGATGAAAATTGGTAGGTATGTCAGGGAGCTGTACAAATTGACTTGATAAAGTTGTTTTCCCACATTCGACCATCTGGGAAGCTAAAGGGAGAGAAAAAATTAGAAACAATGAGGTATTTATAACTTACGAGTGTGTAATCGGATCTTAGCGAATTTTGATATCGAAAAGGACATCATGACTCAGAGCTCTTATTTTAAATCCTGACCGGCATAAAACCTCTGATTTTCCTTTTAAATCAATTTATTGATTCTTAAAATTTTGTTAGAGCTCATACCATATAAGCTCTTGGCTCTTAGCTCTTCTTGCCTCGTCACAAGTGCCATATGAGCTCTTAGCTCTTGTTGTAGATAGGAGCTTGAAACTCCTGCAGTGGGGTTCTCTGATACGGTGAATTTTTGACGTTGTGATTTTCGTTAACATTTAATGACTTTTAAGGGAATTCCCTGCTATTTTCTAGAATAAGGTAAATTTTCTCAGGCTCGTAACTTCTGATGGCTTAGACTGAACTTGATGAAACTTATGTATTTAAAATCAGCATAAAAATATAATTCTTTTGACGTAACTATTGGTGTTGAAATTCCATTTTTTAGACTTTCGGTTACCATTGAGGTGGCTCGCTGCTTACTACTGTTCCTTACCACGAACTGTTTGATCCTAATTTCAGTTTTGAGTTTCATTTATTTGTGAATAGTGATCTTTGGTAGTTTTATGGTTTGGAGATTATTAGCTTTATTCTTGTTTATTTTTGGCTTAATGTAGCTCTACTTTTTTTGAAAAGCAAAGAAATAGATGAAAACATTATAGTAGTTTTATTTAAATAAAAATGCAGCACTATGACAACAAGCATGCCAAATATATAAAGTGCTCAAATTTGTTATTTTCTTTTTGTAAGTAAAACTAAGCTAAGTTAAACAAGCTTGAAACACAAGTAATTAATCAAAGCAGTTCAAAACCATAAGGGTGGAAGTAGGTTCACTAAGGTCAGTTTTGGCCCAAGATTGTTGCCTTTGAATGCTTCTGCTTCATCTGCCTCCTCGGTAGTCGGGTTAATTTTAGCTATCCGTTATTCTTTTATTCTTCATCAGTTATTCTTTTTATTTGTCTACTCTTTATTAGACGTTAGTTATTCTTTTTTTGAACTCTTCGCTTCAAGATTTTCATATTTTTCTGTTTTCTTTCAGGTCTATTAACTGTTATTCCGTGATTTGAGTTATAGATGATGCTTAAACACAATCACAGGACAACATTATAGACTACTTTGGATTCAAATCCAATCACAATGCCCCTACAGATGCTATATTCACAATGCTCCAGTATATTCAGGATGCTCCATTACTAAAGGAAGATTTGGATTAATGTAGGATTCACAAGCACCCAAAATCTACCATTTTTGTTCTCAATAATGAAT
Organism: Artemia franciscana; assembly: GCF_032884065.1. Taxonomy (NCBI): domain Eukaryota; kingdom Metazoa; phylum Arthropoda; class Branchiopoda; order Anostraca; family Artemiidae; genus Artemia; species Artemia franciscana. The sequence goes on along the minus strand of NC_088866.1, from coordinate 57,016,157 downwards.
AAAATTAAATCTGTTGTATTGTGGGAGTCTTTTCTAAACTACAGCCGTTCAATAGAAAAACTACAAATAAAGCCTTACCATCACATAGGGTGTGCCATTGCTACCGAAACCACCGCCCAACCTTCTCCCTCGGAATGTCTACGCGTACCAGCTTACATCTTGGTCTTTTGGGATAAAAACCAACTACAGATCAAATTGGAACCTGTAGAGTCGTCCAACGATAAAACTACACTTTCAAGCCATACCTGGTTAACGAGGGAGGCCTGGCCACAGCTGTAATGAAAGTATTGAAAAGCTTAATTTAATGATGCTCCTTGTAACGAGAAGCCAAATTTCTTTACAATATTTAAGGCTAAAAACAATTTGTTGAGGACATTTCTAGCCTTTCTGACTTACTGAATTTACTTACTGAAGTTGCACCAATGTATTAACTGAGTTTGGACTTTTTTCATGATTATCTCCCTTAAAGTTCTCGCTTTCCTTAAATTTTCTGTTTCAGCCTATCTTCATCCTATTAGGTTTTTTGCAGCGTTTCATGATTTTATTGTGGGGGGGGGCACTGCAATGAGACGACCGAAGTCTGCAGTGTATGTATTTTAAAAAAGTAGTCGACTTGAAAGCAGTTTGGCTCTTAAAGGTGACCTGGGTTTACCAAATTTGTGTCATAAGAGCATTATCAGGATAATCAAATTTTTGTTAGAGATATTACATTTGCCCGATGACTGTCTAGTGAAGGCGGCTCACAATAACTTGTTCAAATCTTCTAAAAAGGCGAGATGGGCAAAACAGATTAAAGCCACGCTGGAAGAAGCTGGCTTCTCATGGGCATGGAATAATGACCAGGGTCCCCGTTGCAAACCTAATGATTTCCTTGACATGTTGGATTCGGTTCTTTACCACCAGGAGATTAAAGTAGCTTATGATTTTATAAACAGATTAAAGTAATGTATTGAGAGGAGTTTTAGTTGATACTGAACCTAATGTGGAGCGTGCGAAGGTGTTGGTTGTAGGTTTTGTAAATTTTATGCTATAGCGTGGGGCACACTTGGATTCTTATGATGAAAATGGTCCGGGAGGCTGGTCTGCTTGCGCCCTTTGTTGGGAATATGGGAGAGACGTAGAACATTCTATGAGTAATTGTCAAAGTTTGGAGTATTTACAGTCTTGCTTTTGGGGGGGGGATAGGATGCATCATGTCTCCCATTTATCTTGGAGACCTTTTATAGGGAGCTAATTATTATGGTGGAAAGTTTTATAAAGAATGTTTTAGAAGGGGCTACACCTCCTCAATACCTTGCTCTTTACGCCGAAGTTTGACTTTTTGCTCCAATTACTTAAGAATGACTCCTGAAACACAAGTTTTGTTTAATTAGAACAATAAGCTTATTAAAAACTCAAAAACTTTAGCATAAATAGCGAGGGATTGAGGTGGGGCGACCCCTCGTAAACGTAACAATTACTGTTCGTTTTAAGTTTTAAAGTTACTCCTTGATTTCAGTTGAAATGAATTTTTTTTTCATTTTGTTTTTTATAAGTCTGCATGCCTCAATGATGATTTTTGGAGATATTTATGTCACAAGGCCTATTCATTATATTAGGCAGACTTAACTTCTCTATTCCCTTCTCCCCCCTTCCCTGAATTTCAAAATGATTTTAAGACATTTCCCCCACAATCTCATTCCTTGACTTTTGGGATAATCAGTATATTGGAGAGACTATACCCACTCCTAGTTAATTTAAAGATTTAGAAGACTTTTCATCTACGTTTACTGCTCAGCCATTTAGAAATTTGTTTAGCAGTGAAATACAAGAGGTAGAAGAACTTTCTGGCCCTTCAAATTGTGTAATTCAAGATGAGTCTTCCATCAATCTCGGTATCGTTGTTTTAAATCAAATAGGTAGTGGTGGGACTGGAATTCCATTTCATGCGAAGTCTTTTTTCTAAGAAAATGTACATTTTAAAGATCGTACAAGTTTGATGTATTGTTTATAGTCAATAGTCCAATGCTTCATCATAGAAAATATATTCCAAATAAAGTAGATAAAACTATGTTTATGTACCCTATCCAGTTCTTGGAATCTCAAAGAGCTGTTACTAGTTTGAAAAACAGATTTTCGATAGGATGTGACGCTATGTCGACTTCTCTGTTTAAAGAACTAGCAGAAGTGCTTTGTCAGCCGCTATTATTCATTTTTGATTCTTGCATGATAAATGGTCTTTTCCTGTTTGTCTTAAAGTTGCTAAGGTTTTACCTTTGTTTAAAAAAGGTGATAAAGATAATCTAAGTAATGATAAGCCTTTTACCATTTTATCCCTTGTTTCTAAAGTTTATGAAAAAATAATAAAGAGTAGATTTACATCATTTCTGGTAAAGAATAGTATTTTTCTCCCAATCAATTGGGTTTCTTGTGTTATAGTTCAACAGAGCAACCAGTACCTGCTATACATAATTTCTTATCAGATGCTATAGATCAGGGCTTCTTAAACTATGGGTCGTGACCCCATTTGGGGTCGCGTAGCAAATTTATGGGGTCGCGAGTCAATAAAATACAATTTAACAAAAATGTTTTTTAACTTGTAAAATTATTGTTATAAAGAAAAATAACAATCATCGTAGATAAATGTATCATAAAATCTTCTGATTCGGAAAAACTGTTTATACCAGCATTTCTATTCCGATCATTATAATATCTTGTATAAATTTACTATGAATCAGAAGATGTTATAGAAATTTATAAAAATGAAGATTTATTTTTGTCAATCTCTTAAAACCGAAATAATCCTGATAAATATTATCAACAAAATTTCTAAGCGTTATTTCGAAGAAACTATATAAACATTTCATGTCATTTTCATTTAGTCATTGTATGATTGTAAATAAAATGCATATTATTCCGAATTAGTCAGTTTAAACCTTTCGCGATCGACGGGACCTTACAGTCCCGGCATGCAAAAATCCTTTGGGCGCTTTTTAATTGATTGATAGCACCATAATTGAACGGTGTGCTTCAGGATGCTGTTAAGGTCATAAATTTTATTAAGAGCCATGCCCTTAATAGTCGCTTATTTTCAAATCTCTGTAAGGATATGGATTCCAACTACACAACTTAGTTGTTACATGCAGAAGTAAGATGGTTTTCAAGAGGTCAAAGTTTAAAAAGGTTATTGTTATTAAAGGACGAGGTCGAAATATTTTTAACTGAACGAAAATTTGAATTTGCTGCTTTTTTTCAAAATGACTTGTGGCTATCCAAGCTGTGTTATTTGTCAGATATTTTTGCGAAGTTAAACGATCTTAACTTGTCTCTTCAAGGAAAAGGTTGCGATATATTTACTTCAAACGATAAAATTGAAAGTTTTATTAAAAAGATCAGCATTTGGAAAAGTAGGGTCGAAAAAAAATCGTTCGAAATGTTTTCCAGTGTCGACAATTGTGTAATTGAGAAAATTCATTGTAAAAATTTTATTGCAAAAACTATTGTAGATCACTAAAAAGCGCTAGAAATACAGTTCCAGACATATTTTATATTAAATATTGATTTACAAAAAATAGTTTGGATTCAAAAGCCGTTTTGGATTGGCTTAAGTGAGATTGATCATCTGCAAATTAAAGCTCAAGAGGAATTTGCTGAGCTTTCGTGTGACTCAAACTTATAACTACAATTCCAAAAAAAGCCCTTGACTAAATTCTGGATCGGAACCAGAACTGAATTTCCCACAATCACCGAAATGGCGTTAAATGTACTTCTGCCATTCAACACCACATACTTATGTGAAGTTACTTTCTCAGCTTTAACACATTAAATCCCAATATCGTTCAGCGATAAAATAATGTTGAAGAGATCTTACGTCCAGCAGTTTCAAACATTACACCAAGATTTGATTTGTTATGCAATAAAAAACAGGCATATCCATCTCATAAAATTTTTAACGTAAACCTTAATTTAATATTTACCACGCAACTACTTGGATATATTCGAGAGAATTAAGATGGTCAGAATCCACTTTTGTTTTTTAAATTATAATAAAAACATTTCTATAACATTTTGTGCAAATTTCAATTTTAGATTTTTATATGTTTCAAAACGAATTTTCAATTTACATGTTTCATACGCATATGTTTATTTTTACCTAATAAATATATCATCAAATTTTTTTTTTCTTTTATGTTTGTTGGGGTCGTTAAGAAACCCGCAATCATAAATGGGGTCGGGAATTAGAAAAGTTTAAGAAGCTCTGCGCTAGGGATGATAAATATTTGGCAGCCACTCTATTTTTTGACATTAAAAAAGCTTTTGATGCAATAAAACATTCAATTCTTTTTGATAAGTTGGAAAATATAGGACTTCGTGGAATAGCTATTGATTTAGTGAGAACTTATTTATTAGAAAGAAGTCTTACTGCTCAAGTTGGTGAGGAATCATCTCATACATTTCCTTTAGTTTATATAGGGGTTCCACAAGGGTCCATATTGGGACCGATTATTTTTGTATATATATATATATATATATATATATATATATATATATATATAGATTACCTTCCAAACTGCATGCCTTCGGCCAATGAATTACCAATACTGTTTGCAGATGACAGAGCAATTACTTTGAAGGCGGGCAACGAGGTGGACCTACGAGCGGCCGACGAAACTGTTGCTTCTAATGTAAATTCTTGGTTTCATACTAATCGACTAATACCTAACCTAGAGAAGTCGGAATTTGTGGTTTTGGGGGGAAGTTCGAGAGCAGTGAAGCGTGTGTCATTGAAAACTATTAGATAGGAGCTTCGTCCATAAAGAGTGGATGTATTTAGATATTTAGGTATCTACATTGACTGAAACTTTGACTCAACTACATTGAATCAACGTTGCCTTAACTACACTGACTCAACTCAACTTAACGGTCTTTGAAGGTGCATATTAATAAACTCCAGGCAACAGTATCCAGGAATCTCGGTTGTTTGCATAAAGTAAAGTTACTCTTTCCCTACGAAATAATGAGAAAATTATATTTTTCATTAGTTGAATGCTATTTTCAATATTGCTCGACCGTTTGGATGTTGACATTCCCTTCACATTTACAAGGATTCCAACTTGTCCAAAACAAGTAAAAATAATCCTCGACCATTTTCTAATACACCCTAGGAAGACAAGACAATTATCTGAAACCAAAACATCTTTTTATTTCTTGATATTCTTCATTCATAACAAAATTTTCACCTTAATATAGGCGTAGGGATTTTAGAAATCCAGCAAAGAGATAATTTTTTCAATAACACGAAACTTTTCTTTGAAATAAACATAACTGTTTATCAAGAGCAAGGAATAAGTTTATTTTTCTTTTTATTAAAAATAAGAGACCAAGACCAAGCTTAAGACATCAACTTCCTGAGATTACCAATAAATATAAACTATTTGATTTAATAAGTCAGTCGCCATCACTCTATACATATAAAAAGAAATTAAAAGAGATGGTTCTTTCAACCTATAATAGCAGGGAATGAAGTGATTTATTTATAAATTAGTTTAAAAGTTTAAGCCGTGTCTCCAAGAGTTGATTTTCTCTTTCTATATGTACTCCGTGTGAGTTATTGAGGTGTTATTCCTTCTCCTTTTTTTCCCTCTCTCTATTGTTAGAGACAAAACGAGTTGCCTCTCTATCTCCTTTGTATAAGATTTATATATATAATTTCTTGTTTAATGAAGTCAAGTTATTATGTATAGTCAGTAATTTATAGTCAATAGGGACACTATAGGGCTAAAAGGCTGAAGAAACATATTAGGAGAATTGCTTTAATAAAACCGAAATAAAGAAAATAAAAGTCTACGAATTCAGCTTGCTGCTCTTGTTGTTTCCTCTAAAGAGAGGAGGGAGGACTGAATAGTAGTTTTACAATCCAAAATGGAATTATCAATTTTAGATAATTCTTTTTCAAAAATAAAAAAAAACAACTGTAAAAAAACTCTGAAACTCTATTTTTTCCGAATTAACCGGCCCTCCCACTCCCCCCCCCCCAGATGGTCAAATCGGGAAAATGACTATTTATAATTTAATCTGGTGTGGTCCCTGATAGGCCTGCCAAATTTCATCGTCCTAGCTTACCTGGAAGTGCCTAAAGTAGCAAAACTGGGACCGACAGAATTTGCGACTGCTATATGTCACTTGGTTAATACCAAGTGACATAAAAATGACTAAGATGTATTTTTCTGGACCAATGAGCTGATGGTGTTGAATATTCAATATTCAGAGGGGGATCGAAATCCCTAACCCCCACCCCTGGATACAGGGTTGAACGCTAACACAAACTATCAATTTCCATGTATAGTTAACGTTCGTTCATCTACGGACTGGGTGAAACCCTAATCCCTACATAAGACATACTAAACGTAAGTAATATCTCACCTTTTCAGACTATCTATGTAAGTCTTTACGTACGAAATAATTTCATTAATCTTAGCAAATGACCTTCGATAGTATCCAGTGATCTCTGAAGAAAATTCAACATCATAATAAATACAGCTTCGCCATCTACAGCTGTCTGGAGTATATGATTGATCTAGAAAATATTCTGTTTCATTTTCCAAATTAATTTTCATCAATGAAGCAACTGCTACAGGATGAGCTTGACTAGAATAGCCGTCCATCACTTTATGAATTTCATTGCTAGTACTTTCAGGTAAGACAATATTTTCCCCAAAATATTTGTAAATACTTATCACATTGGCTTGTGTGTCTCTATCTGTATTAACTACAAACGTGGCCCATTACGTAAGAGCTAACGTAGATGCCACCAATAAGTTTTGTGCCAATTCTTTAGGAATACAAGAAACATCACAATAGGACAAAAATGGAGTATATCAAAAGTCTATGCAGCGATTATCAGGTTGTGTGTCTATAAGAACATTTTCTAACAGTAGACGACACAGATATGTTTGTTTCCCCTGGAAAGACTGTACAATTTCATCCTACAAAACGGTTTTACGCTCGTGGCAAACTGAGCGTCGGACAAGTAGAAATAGTTGATTAGGCGATTGAGTCAATGAAATTAGAATCGTGTCAATACTATTTAGAAGTTGAATTTCCAGGTCCAACTTGCTTTACATTGATTAATATATACTTACCTATGAACCTCACTAATAAAAGTTCCGAAAATCATAATTCTGAAGCATGTGGTCGCCTCCCTCGATAATTGCAACACCTTGCTAATAGCCTCTTTGCTATGTGCGGGAATTTTCAGTGTGATATTATTGCGCAGTCTAAACTATCAGTCATTCTTTTAACATCCCTCCCCTTTTGATGTACCCCACTAGGTTGACCCCCTTACTTACATTCACCATTTGGACAGTAAAGTGTAATATTGAATACCAGCAATTTGGTTTTAGAAAAACTTGGATTGCAGAGTTCCTCAAGTTCTATCGAGTAGTGATTTCTAGAGCAGAAAATTTGTGTCCGTTATTATATATTTTGTAGTTCTAAAACTGCTCCGGTTTTGGATTCGGTTGTCCAGTCCCAAGTGTTTTTGAATCTTTAAAAAACAGGTGTTAGCCCGTACGTTGTCGTGGTTTTGTCATTTTGGTATTTTCATAGTTTTATCCGTAAATATGACTCAGAGAACGTGTTAAATCATCCAAATAAGTTGGCGAGAGGTTCAAGGCAAGGTTGGATATTAAGCCCCATCTGTGACAAAGAATGTCCAAGGTGGTCCTTTTACTGATGGTTGATTGTAGCCCAATATCCTACGCTGACAATCGGCTGACGATAAGCTATGATATTGCTACTCTGTAATGCAATTTAAATATCTATTGGCTGGGTATGACGGTCTCGGTCTTCGAGTGAATGTGCAAAAAAACTGAGTTTTTAGTATTTTATTTCCAGTCATCCACTGACTTTTTTGTACCTTATATTTCAATTGAGGAAAATAAGATTTACACAAATGCCTCACATATGCTGTACATATTTCTTTCCCCTATGGTCCTGGTTGAGAGAAACAGATCAACAGAAAGTTAGAATTTTTATTCCAAATACCTGAAGTGTCTTTTGCGTTTACCTTTATACGAAAGAAATACAGCCCTTTTGTCTCGATTTGATGTCTCTGATCCTACAGAAGCTACACTTGCTCAGGAATCATCTGTGCGAAAGAAAGCGTCAGAAAATTTAGCTGAGCTCCTTCCCAGACATTTTATTTACAAGTGTTGAATGTTTTCAGTGTCAATTAGTTTTTATATAAATATGTACATAGTGTTTTCTTTTCTTGTTTTTCCATTTTACTCCGCTTGTATTTTTGTATAGCGGGCTTTAATAGATTATTATTATTGTTATTTTGAACAGACAACCCTAGGTTTCCGTTTTTATTATCTTTTGTTCTTATACTAAGCTTTTGTTTCTATATAAAGAGTGTGCATTTAAAATGTAATAACATAATAGAATATAGATTTTTAAGAATTCACGTCTTCCCAGTCGTGCATGGCCTATGGACTATCAATGAAAAGGAGTGGTAAGCTTTTTGAAGCTTTTTGATATTAAGCGGGGAGTAAAACAGGGCAGCACCCTTTCACCTAAGTTGTTTAATATTTTTATTAATGATGTTGTTAACTTTCTAGAGAATAGATGGGCTCCGAAAATTAGCCTAGGGACTCAAAAACTATCTTTCTTATTATTTGCAGATGATATTGCTTTGGTGGCTAATAAACCGCAAGATCTACAGACACTTATGAATCTCATAGAAAAATATTTGCAGATAAAAAAATTAAGGCTGAATACTGAAAAGAGTGAAGTTGTTATTTTTTTTTTAAAAGGAGGGTTGGGGGCGATGAAAAATATACACTTAAATTTGATAATAAGGAACTATTTATAAGTAAAAGAATAACATATTTAGGCTTTATTTTATCGGAAAATGGAAGCCCAAGGAGTCATGTTGATGAAATAATTAAGAGGCGTAGGGTGGCCACGTCAGCAATATTTAGAAACCCGACGATAATGGGGATTAAAAACCTAAAAATGCATAAAAGAATATTTAACACAAAAATTTTACCCGTGATAAAATATGGAGCAGAGATATGGGGTGGAGAAACGGTGCAGCAACTGGAGTCCCTTCAGCTCCAGTACTATAAAAGAGTGTTTGGTCTACATCAGACAACTCACTCACAGATTCTGAAAGGTAATATGGGCCTGTTTTCTTTAAAGCTACGTAGGTATATTTTAATGCTTAGATTCTGGTTGAAGTTAACTAAGAGTAATGAAGATAGACAAGTAAGAGCGGTATATGAACAGATGTTGAAATGTGGTTTAAAAACCTCGTGGCCATCCTAAATTAAATCATTACTAGAAAAAGTAGGAATGCCTTATTTATGGAATAATGGTCTGCTCTAGTGATGTACCAACAAATTTAGAAAGCCAGGTACGATTTATATTTGAGAGTCAGGAAATTCAGCATTGGCAAGGGATGGTTTTAGATTCTACAACCCTACAACAATATAATCAGGCAAAACCTAGTTTTGGAGAGGAAGTTTATTTTAAATTAAATTTACCGGCTATGATTCTACGTCATTGGATTCAGCTTAGGGCGAATTGTCTTCCAATCCAGAACATGCAAAAAACTTTCGATAAAAATAAAATGATAGTTGGTCCTGATAGGCGGTATATAGATAAACCCTTAATAAGAAGAAAAAGTTTTATATGACTAATTTCTTTTGTTGTTAGATTAGGCACTTTTCGCGTTGAATTCTGTTTTTTGTGCGTGTTTGTAATTCGTACTGTTGTTATTTTCCTTGCTTGTTTGTTATTTATTAATATTTGTGTGTGTATATGGCCCATGGGTTTTTGAAATACACTTATCTATCTATCTATCTATTCATGACCTTCAGCACCTTATTTCGATCTTCATAACTACAATATTTTCAAAATTCATTTACTACGCTATCAATGCCTGTGCCCTTATTATTTTTCAAACCTTTTAGAGCCCTCAATAACGCCTCCTCATAAGCTACATCTTTCTTCACTTCCAGATTGTTGGAAAATGTGACATTCTTCTCTATATTGAATCATACAGCTTTATCACGGTTTAATATATTCTCGAAATATCCTGCCCACCTGTCATTAAAGCTTTCCTCTGAGGCCCTGTTTTACTTTAAGCTAGAAAAAGTTTCGACTGGCCACCTCCTCTCAATTCCTGAACATGCTATTACTGTATCTTGCTATTTTTCTGGCTGTGTCTTCCAAATCCTTGGTAATTAAGCCCATTTTAATTTCATACCCTACATTTCCTTACTTCCCTGATTTTCTCTACTTCTCTTTTCCTCCTAGTTTATTAGAATGTATCGCTCGTAACTTTTTCTACAAACCTCTTTTTTCAACCGTTTTCATAAACCGTTTCATAACCTTTCCTGCTATAACATGCCATTTCACCTAAGTTTATGCTTCATCAACATAGAATATTAAGAACAATCCCACACAACAAGAACAATCCCCTCCATAACCTCTCCTGCTTCTTAGGCCAAATTTCGCTGTTATTTCAAGGGAAAATCATCATACATTAAAAACTACCTTAGACATCAGACATTTTTTTCCAATAAAGAGGGGAGATTTTTAAGAAAAATTGCGGTTGAGAGGGGGGGGGGTATTGATTGATGACCAACAGAAAAAATCAGCAAAGATAGGTCTTCAATTTAAATTTTTGCTCCATTAAAGAAATACTCCATAGGCTAGCTCTCATAACGACTATTACAAAGATAAATTAAAATCTAAACCTATTTTTAGCTGACTGCTTTACGAAAGAAAACTAGGATAAAAACTACTACTCTAAATCAAATAAACCTAGGTTTACGGTGAAAGAGATTATAACCTACATTTCCTTTTTTATTATTTTATAAGCATGTATCTTTTCTTCTATTGATGATGAAGTGTTGTAGGCTACTGTTGTATAAAATATATATATATATATATATATATATATATATATATATATATATATATATATATATATATATATATATATATATATATATATATTATGTTTCATATTATATATTTTTTTCATATATATATATATATATATATATATATATATATATATATATATATATATTATATTTTAAAATTCATTTACTACGCTATGAATGCCTGTGCCCTTATTATTTTTCAAACCTTTTAGAGCCCTCAATAACGCCTCCTCATAAGCTACATCTTTCTTCACTTCCAGATTGTTGGAAAATGTGACATTCTTCTCTATATTGAATCATACAGCTTTATCACGGTTTAATATATTCTCGAAATATCTTGCCCACCTGTCATTAAAGCTTTCCTCTGAGGCCCTGTTTTACTTTAAGCTAGAAAAAGTTTCGACTGGCCACCTCCTTTCAATTTCTGAACATGCTATTACTGTATCTTGCTATTTTTCTGGCTGTGTCTTCCAAATCCTTGGTAATTAAGCCCATTTTAATTTCATACCCTACATTTCCTTACTTCCCTGATTTTCTCTACTTCTCTTTTCCTCCTAGTTTATTAGAATGTATCGCTCGTAACTTTTTCTACAAACCTCTTTTTTCAACCGTTTTCATAAACCGTTTCATAACCTTTCCTGCTATAACATGCCATTTCACCTAAGTTTATGCTTCATCAACATAGAATATTAAGAACAATCCCACACAACAAGAACAATCCCCTCCATAACCTCTCCTGTTTCTTAGGCCAAATTTTGCTGTTATTTCAAGGGAAAATCATCATACATTAAAAACTACCTTAGACATCAGACATTTTTTTTCCAATAAAGAGGGGAGATTTTAAGAAAAATTGCGGTTGAGAGGGGGGGGGGGGGTATTGATTGACGACCAACAGAAAAAATCAGCCAAGCTAGGTCTTCAATTTACATTTTTGCTCCATTAAAGAAATACACCATAGGCTAGCTCCCATAACGACTATTACAAAGATAAATTAAAATCTAAACCTATTTTTAGCTGACTGCTTTACGAAAGAAAACTAGGATAAAAACTACTACTCTAAATCAAATAAACATAGGTTTACGGTGAAAGAGATTATAACCTACATTTCCTTTTTTATTATTTTATAAGCATGTATCTTTTCTTCTATTGATGATGAAGTGTTGTAGGCTACTGTTGTATAAAATATATATATATATATATATATATATATATATATATATATATATATATATATATATATATATATATATATATATATATATATATATATATATGTTTCATATTATATATTTTTTTCATATATATATATATATATATATATTATATTTTAATTATAGGCTACCATATTCAATATTTTCATGGTTTTCCTTGACAATTTTATTCTTTGGTTGCTGGTTTCAGAAAATATGCTTCGTACCTGTCAAGGTCATGGAAAACACTTTAAATGTGGAATGCTTAAACTATTCCCTTCCCCGCCTAAATTATTCTTTTAGCCCTGGTATTCCCATGCTGTAAAGATATACAGAGAGAGAGAGAAAGAGAGAGAGAGAGAGAGAGAGAGAGGGAGACTTTCTTCTAAAGCTATCTTAAGAGCTGATTAAAAATTTTCAATTTTTAAGACTCTTGAAGATCTACAGTTAAGTCGTGTTATGTTACTTAATTCAAAATATTTTTACCCTTTTCAATCGATACTATTTTTTGAAATCAAACTTTCCATTAATTCTAATCTTTGAGATCATAACCAGGTCTATGTGTCATGCTCATCAGTTTACTTTCTTTGTAATGGTCGTTGGGAGTCTCGCTATCAAATTTGTTGTTTTCTTGTTCTTATCGCTGTTGTTTTGTGAAGAATTGACAAGTTTTTGAATTAATCTGACGGATTTTAAGTTGTAAGCGGCCATAAGTTTAATAGCTAAGGTATGATGTATTTTAATTTTTTTTAATTCACTAAATTTTATTGCTAAAACAACTGGAATCACTATATTTCTGCGAGGAATCGAAGATAATTTCTAAGATGCTTGGATTAATGAAATGGTAAATTCTCTTGCAGGCTATTCAAAATGACTATTTCGGTGTTAAAATTGCATCTAGGATGTTAAAATTTTACCAACTTAAATACTTAAGTATGTAGATTGCATTATTTTGAACGTAAATCACATAAGCATGTATAATTCCTATAGTTAGGGGATCAAAGAGGGCAAAAAGCCCCTCTACCACCCGTCATACTTTTTAGCTCAAAGACATGTAGCTCCTTTTTGAGCGTTAATCGTGCAAAGATTTTCAACATGACTGGCGGTGCAAAATGGGCTCGTCACTTCTCCAACACCCTCCCCCTCTAAAAATATGTGGTTTGGACAGTGTTAAGTACGAAGTCGGTCTTGAATCCTTATGAAACAAGCATCTCATACCGAAATTTTATATCTTCCTTCAACTTCACTCTGAGAAAATTTTGTAAGCGAAAAGTAATTAACTTTATCACACACCAAAAAGAGTAAAACAAAAAAAGGGTTAAGAAAATGTTTTATTTCCACAAGCCCTAAGATATAATCAACTATTTTTTCTTCTTGCTCTCTCAGAAAATCGAAATTTTCAAAAATAAAAGTGAATGTCTTTGACCAAGCGCGAGACCTATCTACAGCGTGACGATTACTACAACTTCCAGAAATAAGGTTTATTTTAAATCATCAGGTCTTCAATGTAGGCTATTTGATGGGAGCGCTAATTGCCAGTTAGGATGTCTGTAAAACCAATATTAAAAAAGATCACAATTTCAAGTAGGATGAGTGTACCAAAACAACTCTTGCATTGGTTCTGAGCCTATATTTTAAAATTCTTTGTATCTTTTTGATTAAAACAAATGATGAAGCAGTTATTAAGCGCCCCAGTTCCCATTTGGATTGTTTTTACCAAGATGGTGAAATTATGTACATAATGTGTTCTTTGTCTCCTGAGTAAAGTAAGAGTCAGTAAGTCGGGCTTTTGAGACCGCTTCTATGATATATTATTATTATTGCTAAAAATTTGCAACCCATGAAACAAAAATACATATATAAAAAAGAACCATAGGAGAAAAAAAAAGAAAATTCATTTAACAACACATTATAGAATCACAATATTCCACGAAGGGTCAGATTTAATGCCTCTAGCTCTGAATTTTATAATTCTTCTTTCGACAGCTGGCAAAAAGTCGTGTGATTATGTGGCACAGAGAGAGTCACAAAAACAACTTTTCATATCTATAGAAAGCATTTTCTATGGCTCTTTCACTAGCGTTACAAAGCTTGGCACGGTAGAAACGGTTAAAGCGATTCTGTTTGGTAAGAAGTAATATGTACGATGTCCGAGGACGGGAACAGGACTGTTGAATCAGGGATGACCATGTTTTTTGGCTCTTGAGGAGTGCATTTATGCTACTATGACAACAAGCCACAAATTTTACGCATAGACTCCAATAGCATTCCAGACTTTAAACTGGCACTCTTTTGCTGATACTTTGCACAATAAGCAGTGGTGCAGCTTTATTTTGCTGCCGCCATTCCTCGTGCCCCATTCACTTGCTAATTGAGTCATTCAATTATCGAATCGATTACTACTAATTCTGACACCCCATCGTAGCACAGAGCCTTCTGAGGCCAACACAGATGAGCCTCCTGCTCCAACCTACTTTTTTCCAAGTTTTACTCTTCACTCCTCCGCAGAACCTAACTGACCAAATACTTGGGGAATTGGCCTCCCTGTGTGCCTCCTTGTTTTTTTTTTTAGTTGAGTTGTTTATGTGGTGAATCTATTTCTGTTACCACTTCTGACGCCTCATTGCAGCACCAAGCTCCCTGAGGTCGACATAGATGTGCACGCTCTTCTTTCAACTCATTTGGTTCCGAGCTCAATTCTTTTCTCCCTCGCCTTTACTTTGCTTACCCGCTCTTTTACTTTACTCACCCGTTACTTACCTAATTAATTAAATCGTGAAAGTTAACCGAGTAGGAAAGTGACAAGAAAAAAGATTCTTTATTTTGATTGCAGCAGTTGATGGAACCTTTATGTGGCCAAATTTATAAGTTAATCAGGTGCACTGAGGATAACAAGTAAACAAATTCTCCTAAATTAGTTAAATTATCCCTTTAAATGAATTTAATGCAAATTATTTGAAATACCTGCGTTAACCGATTTTGCTCATAAACAGCTTAATTATTAACTCTAAATGCTAGAAATCCAAACATTCCCCAAGAACTCAAATATCCTTATACATTCACAGAATATGTAGTTTCATAACTCCATCAGAGACAGCAGAGATACAAGAACTTGATTTGAACACCAAATCATGATTGCCGCTTTAGGGACAACCTAATAAAAAATGACCCCCTACCCAGAATAACCCAAACTTAACTATAGACAAAACGATACACAAACAAGTAATCAATTACTTTTTATTTGTTACAAACTTATAGACATATATTGTACATAGACACATGTTTAATCACAGCCAAGGTATAACAGGTTAAGTCGAGGTAGGTAAGCAGGACCAGTATATACAAATTTAAAATATGAGACAAAATGAATGTACATTACAATAGGCTTTGACCAGTTGAGATTTGACGAGATACGAGGTTAAAAATAGGATATGAGAAAATACAAGCAAGTAGAAGTGATAAGCTTCAGCGTGAGTCCAGTCCCCCCTACCCCTAGGGCCTGGATATTTTTAAGATTCTCCGGAAAAGACTAATACAAACTCACTTGTCCATACCCCCCCCCCCGTCAAACTAAAAATAAGTTAGTACGTAAGTGCATGTGTGAATGTCATGTAAAAGCCATACAATAAATCGGATCGCACTCTTCTAAAATGATGGCAAGTTTAAGTTACAATTATAATATGAGATAATATTATTGGCGAAAATAAAATATTAGCTTTATCAACAAGATTTAAATGTTAATACTTTAAAAATGGAAGATAGAAATAAACGATGAAATTTCCTCAGGTGCAATGTTTTAACTGAACTAATGTATTTAATTCATTGAAGCACGTGACTCGTAATCAATTGAATTAAAATATGTGACCCTTTCGATGAAACCATTCACATATCTTTATTTACCAGGTATGATGTTTACAATAACAGACATACGAAATTATACAAGTGAGACAAAGTCAACCAGATTTAAGTTCCAACGTAAGAGAGGTTAAAAAATGAGTAAAGAACTCAAAAACGGGGGGAGGACATTGGGATCGCGTCAACCAGTCAAAACATCGAAGTTTCGTATTTTTACAAGGCATTAACGAACTTTTTTCTAAATAACAATGAAAGGAACTCAATGAAAAAATGAAATAAATGAAATAAAAGTCAACGAGATCAGAGTTCCAAGAAAGATGAACCCTCTATGGAAAATACAACCAACAAAACAGCCTTAAAGCTAGAATTAATCATAAGACAAGAATAACACTCTAAACGGCTAAACTTTAAAAAGTACCGCTTTTTGATTATCATCATGAGACACTAAGGAATAGAAAGCACTGAAGGGTTATTCTGACATAACTACAATCAAGTTTCAAATAAGTGGGATATAAGCATGTTATTTTGCCAAACTACTATATTCGAATTTCCCTTTTCACCACTCCTATTATTTTATCACTTCTGTAATATTTACCAGTAATTTCTCTGGCAGGAATTTCTAAACAATAGTTTTGAAAAAACTTGGGAAGTACTGAGAGATCAGTCTTAGAACTAAGATTATAAAACTAGAAGTAATCCGTCGTAACAAAAGTTGACAAAATGCATTCTATAAAACAACTTTAAAGCTGGTATTAAAAATAATAATAGAAAAAATAATAAAAAATAAATAATAATAAAAAAATAATAACTGGTAATAAAAAAAAATAGTAAAAATAGTTTTGAAAAAAGTTGGGAAGTACTGAGAGATCAGTCTTAGAAATAAGATTATAAAACTAGAAGTGATCCGTGGTAGCAAAAGTTGCCAAAGATGCATTCTATAAAACAAGTTTAAAGCTGGTATCAATCACAAGACAAAAATACCACACTAAACGCCTTTAAAAAGTGTCACTTTCTTTATTATCAGCACGAGGCGCTAATAAATATAAGTAGAGGTGTATATTTACAAAGTATTTCACTAAATTATCATTTTGCTAAATCATACATTATTGAATCTCCCCGTTAATTACTTCCATCGCTTATTATTCATTGTAATTTCTCAGAAAAAAAAAAACAATAATGCAAGATAAAAATGTAAAGAGACAATAATAGTAACAAGAAAACATTGTAAAATAGAATAATAAGTTCACAGAAATAATAACAGTGGTACTTTTCAAAATCTGGGAGAGGTTGGATAATTACCGTCCCCCCAATTAACATGTCTGAAGCTATGAAAAACAAGGTCAAGCGCATATTATACATCATTATTTTGCTAGGTTTTCATTGTAACTTCCTATCATCAATTGACTAAAGAAGGAAATGAAAAGGGAACCTCCTGATTTGGAATGAATCACTACTTGCTTTTTCTATTTGACTGAAACAGAACACTTAGTCACAACCATGGAGTAAACGTATGCCAAATACGTCTGTTAATTAAGGATACCCGGTGGCATTACCCGATGGTTTCATTACCTCAGCTTAAATAAACCAAAAAAGCGGTTTCTTTAATAGGGTTAGTTGCTTTGGTGTCTAGCTCCTCCCCTTACAATTATGCTTGAAATATTAATGGGCTAGATACTTGTGAATATATTATTCTGGTTTGCTGCTTGCTACGCAGTCAGTAATTTTTGCTAACAAAAAAAACGAACAGTAATAAGAAACACAAAATGGTACAAACTATTTATTTTTAGGGGTTACCCACTCTCTACCATATGGTGTACATCTTGGAACGCCCTCCCTCCCATAGGCGTATTAATTAATAATAGAATACACGCAGTAAGCGTTTTGCCGAGATGCTTCCATTTTCTCTTCCATATCATCTGAGATGTTCCTAAGGCATCTCAAACAGACAAAATTCTATTTTGGTCTAATTCTCTATCGCCTCGTAATATGCAATGTTTTTTCTATATTATCTGCTATCTATTCAGGTAATATATTTATCATTCCATTAGATGATGTCTCTTCGCACCATGCATAGCGCGCACTACCTGGTATACCAGATGATTCTGAGTGGACCACCCCTGTCATTTTAAATAAGAAAATACATTACTTCAAAAAACATGTATAACCACAAAATTGAATACGTATTGGAATGATCAAATAAAACGGACAACTATAGCATTACCATACAATTAGGTTACGAAAAGAAATTTTCATTATAACATTGAAGGGAAGTTATAACAAAGACATCAATGGGTCTTATTGTTGTTATTTTGGGGATATTATTACCCATCCAATCTCTTTTCATTTAGCTATGCATTCAGTCTGTACGCAGTTGTTGTGCCTTCAGGGGATTCGACACATTAAAATCATTTTGCGAGCCTCCAGTGGTAGCTAAACGTTTCAAAGACAAAAGGCCTTTTAGGGAATTCTCACAGGGGACTACCCACCGTCGAGAGCTATTGAGAATCTGTGGTTTGACTATTAATTGGATTGAAAAGACCGTTAAATTTTACGTTCCCTGTGTCTGTAATGTTTTCAATCAAAACGGGTAGCATTACAGGGAGCTCCTAAAGCTGCCGAATTACCAAGGATATTTCCTATAAGTTGATTTTTAGTGTTTTCCTAGCAGGTAAGCTATAACAATACTATAAACCACCCTTTGCTGAACTTTAAAACAACAATTCTCCTCCGTTTAATCGAAAAAATAAAATTCACACTTTCTAATAATGCAAGTTTCGTTAAAACTGAGTATCTCTATCTCCGGTACAAAACAAGAGAAATATTTCTTCTAAGATTTTAAGAAAGCAATTGTCGGCTTTTAGTTTTGTGTCTTTTAGTTGTTTCTCTTACCCAAGCTCTAAAAGTTATGGCAAGACCGCCCAATCAGACTAAAAATTTCCTACAATAGCCTACCCTCTATCTTTTTCTCACATAAGATCATCATGAGAGCTTGAACCTCTATCCCCATTCCACATTTATACCTTTGGAAAATTTTGCTTATGATGAGTGCAATAAACGGAAACAACTATCCTGATGTTTTTAACAATTTACGCGTAATGAATGCTGGTTTTAAGCGAGCCAATGAACATAGGTGGGATGGACAATAATATCTCTTAGGCGGCTTTCACACCACCCATGTGACTTTCAATGCTAAGTATTTAAGTTACGTTATACTAAGTATAACACTACACACTAAAGGCCTTGAGGCCCGTGGGGGCCCGACTATACTACAGGTAAAAGGAAATACAGTTCTGGAACGAAGAAAACCAAATCTGTTTGTTTAACTATTTCAAAGTAGAGCTATTCCATCGACGCTCCATCTCATTATTTCCAATAAGAAGTTTATTTAATTAATTTATTAATTTATTTTAATTTTTATTTTAATTAATTTTATTTTAATTAATTTGGTTTAAGGATTTTATTTCATTCACCCATTAAGGGATAGAGCAAGACTGTCGAATAGGGAAATATTCTAGAATGGTTGGGGGGGGTCTTATTGCTTTAATTGAGACCTAAAGCTAAATAAATTATTCTACGTGCGTTTGGTGGGAAGAAGGCGAGAAGAAGCCTTTTATAGCTTTTTTGAAGCCTGAATTATTAATCTTGGCACTCCAGAACACGGTCGACGAATATGCAAGATGATTTGGACTAGGAAGACTACACAAAGGCTAAATAGACAATCTTGTCCCAACAATGGTTTTGCAAAATCAAACACAACACACACAAAAATGCACAAAAGAAAACACAAATATAGCCCATAATATAACGTGCCAAAATAAAATTCAATCAAAGCAAACTGTTAAGCTTTCATTAGAAGAAACATCGTATTTTACTAATTTTACTAATTTACAAATTAAAATAAAAGCCTAATGTCATCGACTCAAGGCTGTATCCAGGATTTTTTTTTCGGGGGGGAGAGTTGTAAAAAACATCAAAAAGCACTTCAACGAAAAAAAATTTATGAATTTTTCTTTACGTTTTTACGATTCAAAAAAAAATTACGGGTGGGGAATTTACGGTCGTATCCCCCTTGGATACGGCCTTGCATGGATTCATCAAATTTTTGGCTATTACTGACAATACCCGGTCATTCAAGATATTCGTTAAAATTAGATTGGTATTTTCATACCACGTCAATGCTGCGAATAGCGACAAATTGCTATGGATTGGGTCATAGAATATATAAAAAAATAACATGGTTAACTTTGTTTTGTTTTTTTTGCGTCAAAGCTCATAAACTGATGCAGATACTTAGGCAACTTTTTTTTTTCATTTGAAAAAATCCATTCATCTGGCATTTTCTGTCCATTTCTGAAGCCATTTATTTTCTTTCTAAATTGTTTAAAGGGATGATTCATCAAAATTGTCGCACAGATCTATAAGTCATCACCAACCTAGAAAAATTGTAGAATAAAATCTCTTGTAATACGTATAATTTATCCAAATGATAGAGGAAAGCACTTATGATACAATCGATATGAGGTAAAAAAATTTATGAGTTCAGGCCATATTTTGGCTAAAAAAAAGAAACAAAAATACACCGATTGCTCTATTTGGCTAAAGTGGCTCTTTCAATTTTTGACCAAGTGCGGAGGTTAAAAAAAAAACTACAAGAAATTGATGGAATCAACATTTATATCCTGGTTAGATAATCGTTAGAATCATTAAAGTTCTTAAGCCGAACTGGCCAGACATGACAACAAACAACAAAGAGAGATAAAACTCAACAGTAACAAAAAACCTCAAACGAGATTGCGGCGAGTAGAGAGAAAGAGATGAAAGACTAAAATAACGCGGATATTTTGCCTGTATCTAAAACTAGGCGTCCTCAGCACAAGATCAAAAGAAAACACTAAACTAAAAACAAATAAAACTACCCCCAATAATAATAAATACAATTGTCACTACTGATCCACGTAGGGATAAGAAGCTATTAGACTCACTTCAATGAAAACATCAAAGCAACTGAGGAAAAATTATGAGAATTGAAACTAAGTAAACATTTCTGTTGCGAAATAATCCTCTTGTTAGCTAATATTGAAGCAACTCTTTTTGGTCCAGTAGGTAATCTTGTCCCCTGGTGATTTTGTAAAATTTTAATTCCCTTATTGACTATTAGTTCATTTTTCAAAAGAAATCCTAAATTGGGTCAATATTTAAATTCCCCGTGTCTCTATTTATTGAAAGATTAGCAAACATATGTTTTTTTTATTTCTATAGCCTCCTTCGCCCACTGAGAAAAATGATAGGGGTTTTTCTCTAATAGCTTTTTTTCCCTACGTGCATCAGTAGCGACAATTGTATTTATTATTATTAGTGGTGGTTTTATTTGTTATTAATTTAGTATTTTTTTCTTTTTATCTTGTGCTGAGGAAGCCTAGTTTAGATACATTCGAAATATTAGCGTTATTTTAGTAGTAGTAGTGGTAGTAGTAGACAGGTTTAATAGCAAAAACTTGACAGCTATCGCTGATATGGGTTTCTTTAAAACATATTCAAAATCAAGCTACACTTGTAAATATAAATCAAACTATAAACACTAACTCTTATTGTACATTTTGACGAAAACCAGGACGAAAAAATTACCATATCGGTTTGTTCCTGCTTTAACGGGAACTTACTTATCTTGCTTTCTCGTTCTTGATGGTAGAGGTTGATCAGGTAGAATGTCACGGTGTGGAGATTTAGAAAGCAAGAACTTTCCAAAACTCATTATCAGAGTTTCGTACCGGTTTTGGAGTGACGGCAGTCCTAGCAGTTCCAGAGCCTTGTCGTAGGGGATGTCACGGCAGCCCAAGATGATCGATACCGCTCGCTTCTGAACCGATTCAAGCTCCTGACAAAGATACAGTGTTCTAAGTGCTGAGGGCACCAAAACAGGGCACGCATATTCCAGAACGGGGCGGAAATAAGCTATGTGTGCGTACTTAATACTCTCTGTGTTCGTCTTTCATCTCTTTTCTCTCTACTGGCCGGAGTCTCGTTTGACGTTTCTTTGTTGTTGACTTTTATCTCTCTTTGTTTTTCGTTGTATACCATAATATACCATACAATATACCATACAATATACCATATACAATATACCATATACAATATACCATACAATATACCATATGCAATATACCATACAATATACCATATAATATACCATATACAATATACCATACAATATACCATACAATTACCACACAATATACCATATACAATATACCATATACAATATACCATACAATATACCATACAATATACCATACAATATACCATACAATACACCATATACAATATACCATATACAATATACCATACAATATACCATATACAATATACCATATACAATATACCATATACAATATACCATACAATATACCATACAATATACCATACAATATACCATATACAATACCATACAATATACCATACAATATACAATATACCATATACAATATACCATACAATATACCATACAATATACCATATAATATATCGTTATATACCATACAATCATTATACCATAATAAATCATTGATACCACAAAAATCGGAAATTCAAAAACTTTGGACAAAACGCCAGAATACCCACCAAATTAAGAAGTAAAAGATAAGGATAATGTGTGGTAAGTGCTGTTTTGGCAGAAGTGGCTCTTTCAACTTTCGGCCCAGTGCAAAGCAAAAATAAAATAAGTGTAAGAGATTAATGAAATTAACGTTTAATTTTTTTATTAACTTCATGATTTTGTAAGGCAATCTTTAGATGCTAGAGGTCTATCCTCGCTATACTCTCTCCACTAAGAAAACAGCCGTAGTTTTTGTTTATTTTTTTTTGTATACAATACATAGTTGGGAATAGACTTCTATATAGGCCATACTTTAGTAAAAAAAAGAATACACAAATAGGCCTACACCGATTACTCAGTTTTGGCTGAAGTGACTCTTTCCCCTTTCAGCACAGTACAAAACAAAAAGGAAAAGTAAAAAAATTAATGAGCTTAACTTTTTTTTTGGGGGGGATAGGTTGGGTTTTTCGGGTCTTGTGATTAATTTTTAGATTTTATTAACTAGTCTTTGTAATCGTTAGTACCGTGAAGTTCGAGAGTTAGAAAACTTTGGGCCAAACGCCAGAAAGTTCACCAAATTAATAAATAAAAGATAGGGGAAATGTAGGGCGACCCTGTAGAAAAAACCGAGCCGAATCAACAAAAGGGAAAAAAAGAGTTTGGCACTTGAAGAATAACATACCTCTTGTAAAATAACAGCATTTACTATCTGTTCATAATATATGTCTTTATCCATATCTTTATCTTTCTTTTTAGATGAAAATCCTTGGGGTCTATAGACAAAAATAAATCTCAATTTACATTTTACCCGCGAAAAATCACATTTACTCAATTATATTTATTTGAGAAAGCATCTATCGCTATCACATTAAGATTATTAATTTAGGCCAAAAAAAGAAACAAAGAGTTAGCAGAATGGGAAAGTCATCAGTTGAGCAGACCAGTAGAGTTTCTATCCAACGAATATATGTTTCAAAAATTAAAAAATGAAGACCGTGAACTATAATAAATTAGCTTTATAAAATAAGATTCCAAATAGCCAGATAAGCCTTGAGATATTTTTCCTTCATATAAACAAAAAATAAAGAAAAAAAAATAAAGATTTACATTCAATATTAAATAAATAACATATTAAAGTTCACGGTATAATGTAAAGAAAATATGTGACAAGACTTTCAGAAAATGTAATAGAAAATAGAATAGATTTGACAGAAAATAAGGAAATAAAAACAGAAAAATATGACAGAAAATACAACAAAAAATACAATAGGAAAATGAAATGAATATGGATCTTTGGCGTTGTGCCTTTTAAGAAGAAAGAACTATCGTTGTGACAGCACAGCAAGAGCCTGGTCATAGCTACACCACCTGATAAAGTGCCAAGATTTGTGAGTGACATGTGTTTTTTTATTGATGTTCCGAATGGGTCGAGCTTACATGCGGAGCCCCACAAGGTACGAAGCTCGCTAGTCTACTGTTTTTGGCAGTGATAAATTTCATCCTTTCCGGCTATGAAGAAAGATTTAAGTATGTAAACGACTTGTCAGTCTTACTGAAGTACGTTGTTGAGAAGTCTGAGGCTGTTTCCCAATTCTGTAACGAAATAATCAATAACTTTAAAGATGAATGTACTGCGAACAGCCTCCAAATCAACGAAGGAAAGACTAAAATCCTTCGCTTTAATCCCCTGAAGAGAGACTTTATGTGCCCTCCTCCTCCTTATCCTAGTGAATCTTCGGCAGTAGTGCTTGGTGTCAAGTTTGGCATCGACTGCTCTTTCAGCCTTCATCTCGACACAATTATCAAAAAGGCAAAGAGTGCGATGCGGACACTTATACTAATGCGTCGATTTGGTTTTTCAGTGGCACAACTAAGGATAGCCTATTGATTTAATCCTATTCAATTGATATAATCCTATACTATTTGATTTAATCCATTAAATTGATTTAATCCTATTCGTCTTCGGATTTTTTCGTCGTTTGATTTAATCCTTTTTGTAAGCATAAGCGCCATCTAGTTTTATGACTACGAGAGATTGTGGAAATAAAACCGATTTGTTGTTTGTTCTTGTTGTTTGTTTTTGATTTTAACCTTAGACTTGTACTTCATATACACAAAATAAAATTGGTTTGAGACCTACATTAAAAGCTTATATTAAGCCTATTTTCTTCCCAAGTATCATTTACTAATACTATGTGTTCGTATCTTTTGTCAGGTTCATAATTACTCTAATTATATAATTAATTAATTATGTTCTATAATTACATAATTTATCCAAGTTTTCCAAGCTTCCATCTTTTCTAATTTAAAAACTATGCCTTAAATCTGATCCTTTACTCATAAAGATTTCCCTTGAGCATTTTTACATTTATGCTTTATCCATTAGAGTATATAATGAACGTTGGTATTTTTAATTTACCGGGCTATTTTTTAATGTTCGAAAATGTTTCTCTGATTTCTAGATTCCAGGGTTTAAAAAATTTTTTTAGAGAAACTATTATTAAAAAAAAAAATTTACTTAAGAACCTGACTTTGAATAGAAATGCGGGTGAATTTGGCTCGAATTCAACCTAGGGTAATTTACGAGAGTCAAATAAATTAAATTTCGTTTCTCTCAATCCAATGACCCAGAAACCAAGAAGACAAAGATATTTGCATCTGTAACTTCTTTGGAGAAAATAGGAGCAATAAACAGTATTTATTTTTTGTACAAATGTCGATGTTCTATTTGTATTATTTTAGTTTATCTTCTAGGTCACAGGTCCGTCCCTAAGGTCACTAAGGCATCTTCGGTCACATACATAGTAGTATGTATGAGACATAGTACATAGTACTATGCAAATAGTAGTATTTTTGTGTATTTCATTGCCAAATGAAAGAATTTTCTTTATTGAACTATTATTTATACACATGTACTGCACACTTTCAAACACCTTATTCCAAACAAGATCAACCAGGCCCATGCTCTCATATTTTGACAGGACTGGGTAGGTTTCATCTCATATGGATGCCAGCAAATAGACAAATGTGTACAAATAAACACGTAAAAAAGCTTAAATTAGAATTACTAATCAAGAATGGCTTCTAAAATTTGGACCCCAGCTGAGCCCCCCTAAGAGCTTAAAACTCGGTCCGTGCCAATTCGATCATCTAATAAAAAATAAAATAAGAAAAAAGAAAGTAAGTATAAAATAAGTATAAAATAAGAAAAATAAAATAAGAAATAAGAAAATAAGAAAAAATAAGAAAAATTAAATAATAAAAAAGAAAGCAGCCTTCTCAATCTTGGGACAAAAGTCCGAAGATTGGATTTAGAACAACGAACAACAATTTAGAACAACGAGGAAGATATTCAAAGCGGGTAAATCACCCCCTGGATGCGACCCTACGTCAAAATAAGCAAGCTCTATTAATTTGCCCAGTTCATTTTCTCCTCCCTTGTTCAATTTGCCGACTATTTAAAGTTTCATGCTGCTCATCTTCATTTTTCACTTATAGAAATACTAAGGAAATGGAGCTTTCGATATTATATTTTTGGTACTTGTCTGTTATAGCGCCTTTGTTACGTTCTTCATCTTGGTAGAAACTATTTCTTTGACTAATCCTAATGAAATATTAAAAAATATGATGAAAATATAATTCTTTAAAAACAAATGTGGGCTATATATTTGCACATTAGGAGGGTTGGGTGGGGGTAAAGTATAGCGGGTTTGCATCCAAAATGTGTTAGGCACAATTATTCTGCATATTATGAATTAAGAATTGTTTAGAACCAATCTTTAACTATTTCTTTAGAACAACGTAAAAAAAAACAAAAAAAAAAACAGAAGTCAATACCTTTACGAATTGATGTTCCAAAAGTTGCAAAGCAGTCCACCTTTCATACTGGTCATGAGTCAGACAGTGTCCGATGAAGTCTTTTCCTTCTGCGCTAAGATTCACAGAAGGCTCGGGGTGCTCTCCCATTCCTACCCGGAACATTATGGCATAGTTACTCTCCAACTCAGGCCAGGGTCGCTGTAACAAATTACAAAATATACAGTCTAGAAGGTGGTGCGGAAAAATCAAGTAAATCAACTTGGTTAAACGAAGCTTTATACTGAAATTCTGTATTAACCGTTTACCTTGTAATGACTGCGTGCCTTTCAAGGAACAAATGCGCCACCGCACGGCACTACTACCTCTGAAACTGGGATGGCAGTAAAAGCTACCTTCCCATTGACCAATCCTTTCGGTCACTTAAAAAGGGCACTAGAAGTTCAAATTCCATTCGAATGAGTACTCACCCAATTTTCTAAGACTACTTACACTTGGAATTTTCGACTTATTATTCGAAAAAAAACTCAATAAGAGATATTACGATTTATTCTGAGAAAAAAAGGGAAAAAAGGACAAACCTAATCCGTGATCAATCTCATCAGTAGGAAAAGACAAGTGGTGAACACCCAAACAAAATGCAATATAATTGCGCAACAAAAAAGAAAATATAAATGGTGAGAAATTTAAAGTCATGAGAGAAAGAATAAGATACAATAGGATATCACTTATTCTTTAGAATTCAAGTCAAATCATTTATTGAAAAACAAGATTCAAGCTTTAATGGGCATGGCCCAAACATGACGTCATTAAGTAAAAAAAAATAAAATAAAGAGGTCACAACTATAAGTTTTAGTCAATATATTCGTTAAGCATGAAGCGCTGAGATCTGGAGTAAACCAGCATCAATTTTGGAACTTTCACAGCCACTTCTCTGGGGAGTCGGGTTCACAGAGGGACAAAGGGAGGCAGGAGAAAGTTATTGTAGATAGGCTGGAGGGTGAAGGTTGAACCAAATTACATGTACAGTTTTTTCACGACGGACCAAGTTTAAATACCTCTAGATAAAAAGGGTAAGGCAATGAGAAACTTTCGTAGATGATTTGTATTGATCTCTTCTGAGCCAGTTCTATTAATTCTATTTTGAGATTAATTTTTTTTAATTCATTTTAGTTTATCCTTTGGCAACCGGAACTTCCTTAGGGTTTATATCAGTTAGATAGCATCATTTGCTTTTTTTAAAATTAAGAATTAATGCAACGGCCAACATAGATTCTCAACACTTTCATATAACAGGCCAACAATCCAATGAAAATGCAACAAAACAACACACAAAATGTCAAAATTACAAAAATGGTAATACACGCTATTTATTCTAAAAAAACAAGTAATACAATGGTCAAAGTTGATCTTTAAGAAATGTTGTTAGTGCTAAGAGATGCCAAGTTAATAATCAGGTAATTTACGATCAAATTACGGAATAAAATTGGAAAAAAGGAATATAGCATGAAACTAACAGTAAAGAGAGAAAAGGATATGATATTACTTAAAATAGCTAATATAACGTCCAATGCTAATACTTTAGTATACTAGTCAAAAGTATTCAACCAAAACCGAAGACATTTGGTTTCTATTAAAACAAACAGTATTACAAGTACAAATACAGGTTTCTCATTCTGAATTTCTTTTATCTTTAGACAAATATTAGATCCTTCAATCGTTCCAACCTTTTTCAAGATTCAAAAGTATTGGATGAAAATAACTCCCTATCCCATGCCCTCTTTCTCCATCTGGCCCTTCTATACAGGGCCAGTATACCTAAAAAAAAATTTGGGAAAGCCATTTCGAGGCCATATTCAGCCAAACGGAGGATATCGCTTTTCTATTGCTGTACATAATGAAAAAAGTGAACATAAAACCTTAACCCATGTAGACCTAATATTACCTTAATTACCTTAATTTGCACTTCGGAGCAAATTAAGATCTGTAGATCTGTTGAATGCTCCTGAGTTGAGTCGGTGATGTCTCATAGCAGGTATGAGCAGGACGGAATGTCCCACTCATACTTCCAGTCTTTCGTGGCCCACTCTTTATCCAGTGCCTTCTTGAATGCTTCGGGGGTGGGGGCTGAGACTGTTGCTTCACACAGTTCATTCCAGGGGCTGACGACTCTGTTGGTGAAGAAACTTTTTCTGGCCCTGGTTCTGACTGACTGCTTGAACAGCTTCTTTGAGTGTCCTCTGGTGCACTGTGGGGGGCCTGGGTGGATGGGCAGGATCTTGGCATATGATGAGTTCAGCAATTTGTGGGTCATCATCATGTCGCTACGGTTGCGCCTGTACACGAGGGTAGGGAGGTTGAGAGCCCGTAAACGATCTTGATAAGGTTTGTCTCCAAGGTTTGTGATGGCCTTGGTTGCTCTCCTCTGGACTCCCTCAATTAGCCTGACATCTCCTTTGTATGTTGGGAAGGCAGCGCACATGCCAAAATCCAAAACGGGTCTGACTAGTGCCTTGTATAGTTTCAGGAAAACTAGTGGGGATCTGCTGGTAACTGTTCTTTTGATCAGACCTAAGTTTGTGTTGGCCTGGGACACGCTCTTGATGGTGTTGGCATGGAACTTGAGAAGGCTGTCAACGATGACCCCAAGGTCGCGTTCCTCTGTGCTGGTCTTGATGGGTGGATCGGAGTTGGAGGCATGTTCATGCATATGGTATTGGGCGCATGGGTTTGAGGGTCCAAAGTGTAGCGTGCTGCACTTGCTTATATTGAACGATAAGAGCCATTTGTCTGCCCACAGCTGGATTTTCTGGACGTCTGTTTGCAGGGATTTTACATTCACTGCTCCAAATAGCTTTGAGTCGTCAGCATAGAGAGACAATTTGTTTTCCACCTCGCTGAATATATCATTGATGTAGATGTTGAACAGTGTGGGACCAAGAACAGTTCCCTGCGGTACTCCACTGATGACATCACAGGGCTCGGAAAAGACCTTTTCACCTCCAGCACTAAATAGCCTGACTCTCTGGGTTCGTCCTGACAGGAAGTCCATAAGCCAATCAACCAGGTTGGGGTGTAACTGGGCAGCAGTAAGCTTTTCTCTTAGCCTTTTGTGTGGGACTTTGTCAAAGGCCTTAGCAAAGTCTAGTAAAACTAGGTCCACTGGCAATCCTTTGTCAAGCAAATCTGTAATGATGTCATATGTTTCCAGTAAATTTGTTTCAACTGACTTTCCTGGTTGAAACCCATGCTGATTAGGGGATAGGATATTGTTGACTTTCAGATGTTCTAGTATTGTATCATTGATCACTCTTTCAAGGATTTTTGCGACTACTGATGTGAGACTTATAGGTCTGTAGTTTTCTGCTTTAAGTCTGCTGCCTTTTTTGAATATTGGGGTCACAAAAGCAGTTTTCCAATCAGATGGGACAGATTTGGCATTAATAGACTTTTGGAATAGGTCAGACAGTGGTCCTGCGATGATGGTTGCCAGTTCCTTCAGCAGTCTTGGGTGTAAGTGATCTGGTCCAGCCGATTTATTCGTGTCAAGATTTTGAAGCCGTTTGAGGATGTTGGAGGGGTCGATGCTGACTTGCTCCATCGTTGTGGGGGCTTCATAGCCCGGGCAGTTTGGCAGGGGGCCTTCCGGTTCACAGGTGAAAACTGAAGCAAAGTGCCTATTTAGTTCGTTTGCTACATCAGTTATGTTGGTTACGGTAGTGCTACAGGGTTTCACCAGTCTGGGGATATTTCGACGGGAGTGGTTCTTGCTAGAGACATAATTCCAGAATTTTTTAGGATTTGTCTTACTTTCTTTGGCAAGATTGGACTCCAGATTTTCGTAGAGTTTTCTGGTGAGGTTTCTCAGCTTGTTTCGTGCCTTGGTGAATTTTGTGTGTTGCTGCAGGTCTCCTGACTGCCTGAACTTTTTCCATGACCTCTTTTTCCTGTTTATTTCTCTTTTGATGTCTTTTGTCATGTAGGGGAGGGATCTAGGTTTTGGTTTGAAACTGGTCTTTGTGTGGGCATCCTGGGCTTTCAGCAAAACAACCTTGAATTTGGTCCATTGTTCGTCAACTGTGCCACTTAGTACATTCGGCCAGTCTGTAGTGGATAATTCATTTCGAATAGCAATGTAGTCGACAAACACTTTTTTGACTAGCTTGTTCTTAAGTACCTTCACTTTCAGCATGAGCTCTATAGTTAGGTGATCGCTTTTACCAAGGGGTGGCGAGTAATCAATACTTTGAACTAAGCTTTTGTCATTCAAGATAACCAGGTCAAGTATTGTTGGGCGCTGAAACAATCTGTATCTAGTTGGTTGGTCAACTATCTGGTGTAGGGACAATCCACTGAGGCAATTTAGGAAAGGCTGTTGCTTGTCTTGTTTGGTTGGAGTGGCACCATATCCAAAACCGTTTATCCAGTTTATAGATGGAAGGTTGAAATCGCCGGTAATAAGCAGATGTCCTTTGAGGTTCGAATTTAGTGTGCATATTATTTCTGCTATTGCTTGTTCGGTTACAACTTGGGATGGGGCTGAGGGACTTCTGTAGATGCATCCGATTCTGACTGTCCCTGACACATGGCTCCCTGGCACACACAGATCAAAGCAAACTGCCTCAACAAAGGGGCAAAGGAGAGGAACATCAATTATCTTTGTATTGTATCCTGCTTTAGCGATGGCTAGTGTTCCTCTTTTGCAACCCTGGGACGACAGATTTGAGAGAACTTGGTAACCCGGGATTTTCACATGGGAATCGTGAAGTTTGTTACTACTGTTTTTAGGGCAGACTTCAGTCAGTAAGATCACATCGAACTTTTTTGAGTCAATTAGGGTTTTTAGTTCATTAATTTTGTTGGGCAACTGGTCAACATTAGTAACACATACACTAAAGTCAGAACTTACGGTTGCTGATTCTGGTTGGCTTCTGTCCAGTATGGTTCGTCTGTTGTTATTTTCACCAGAGTCACTTTCTTCCTCAACAGAAACAAAGCTCAAGTCTTCTTCTTCTTCCTGGGAAGCCTCCGCAGTTTCAAACGAGTCTGATGAATTGTCACTAATAGTGTCACTAAGGGTTACATCAACATTTTTATTTTTACCAGGAAAAGCAGAACTAATTACACTATACACTAATGGTGGGGTGAAAATTGGAATCACACCACCATTGCTTCCGGGTTTTTTTGGACGATTTTGTTGCCCCTGATAACCAGATCGGGTTCACCGTTGGAGACACGATCACGCAGTTCTGCCAATAGTAATTTTCTACTGTCCCTGTCAGCTTTAACTTTGTCGTGGCGGAACTGTACAGCGTCTTTGTTATTTCTTCTTTCGTAAGACGTGTTCACGATTTTCCTGGGCAACGAAGGGTTGTTAACCGTGAAGACAGTTGGTACCGTGGTTTTGGGCGGATCTTTAGCAGACGCTGAAGAAGGTCGCTTATTCAGCCTCCTTACA
Source organism: Artemia franciscana (assembly GCF_032884065.1). NCBI lineage: Eukaryota > Metazoa > Arthropoda > Branchiopoda > Anostraca > Artemiidae > Artemia > Artemia franciscana. Next base: position 56,984,309 of record NC_088866.1, on the reverse strand, counting down.
TTTGTGACAGTAACAAGCATGCCGTATTCTTTCTGTAGGAATTCCTCGATGAAGGCTTTGTCGGCTGTGTTTTGCGCTTCAACTGACAGAGAAGGGTTGATTGGGACCCCGAATGCGATAAGATTGTTTTTGCGCCTTTGTCTTTCTCTGTCAGTTTGTAGCGCTTCGGCTACCTTCTTATCTATTTCACTGGCTAGTGTCTTTGAGATAGCTTGCAGGCCGTCGTCTAACTGCTTTATTACTTCAGTCCGCATGTCATCCGTTGTGCACAGTTTATCCATTTCTCTTTCAATTTTTCTTTCAATATATGGACCGACATTCTGACCTAATTTCCCCCAGAGCTATATCTAAGCCGGGGCCAAGTTATATAATGATTAAAACAGTAATAAAACGTAGACGGAGCTTTCTTCATGTCGGGTTGTACTTATCTGCAAAGATAACTTTGGTAGAGTTAAGGGAGACCACAATTTGGCCTTTCTTTTGAATGGCTATATGTAAGTGAGATCACATTATGATGCTAGGGATGGCAAGATTTTTCTCATAAAGCTCAAATTAAGATGACAGCTGTGTGAACGAAAATTTTCAAGCTTGCAATAATGAAGGTGACTGAGAAGGGGTTTTTTGAAGCATAATAAATACCAAACGAAATTTGAACTTGTTTTTTAAGGAAGAGATGTGAAAGGTCTCCTTCATCTGAAGGCGGAAGGATTAGCAACAAAAAGTTTAAAAAGAAACACTTAGTAAAATAAAGGAAGAACCTAGAAAAAAGGTAATGAAAGAGAAAAAGAAAAATTGAGGGAGGGGAGGAGGGAAAGAGGGACAGAGGTAGAGGGGGGAGGGAGAGATATGGGAAAGGAGACAAAGAGATAGAGAGAGAGCCTACCTTTCCTGTAGTCATTTCTACAACTACACAACCAACTGACCAAATATCAGCAGCCCGACCATGGCCTCTTTCAGCAGTGGACATAAAAACCTCGGGAGCCATATAAGCTAAAATGACATTGGAAATACAAAGTATAATTAGCAAGGAGCCTACCATAACAGAAACATGAAAGACGGACAGAATCGAAGGACTAAAGAGAAAGGAGCAATGAAAATAAGATTGGTTTAAATTAATCCATATTTTCATCATCAGCAGCAGCAATTGCAAAAATTAGATTAAAACTTGCACTTCACAGCAACTACTGAGAAACTTGCACTTCACAGCAAATACTGAGAAGCAAAATCAATGTTTTTAGCAGAGAGATAGGTTTTAAATATTTTACAGATTCAATTTGTTCCTAGACACATGAATATTGAAACCTTTAGGTAAATAGTAAAGAGGGAAGGGGAGGGGGGAGAATAGTAAGAATTGACCATTACAGTGGCACAGTGGCACTTGCATCAGGTAAGTAAGGTTATGTGATTGTGCTTACGGTGGAACTAAGGAAGGGGTCGAATCCCCATCCTAAAACTGTTCCTCTCTCAAAACTTCACCCATATTATTTCTTGGCATGGGCGTCAATTAGAGGAGGGGGACAGGGCTCATTTTACCCTTCCTTTTATTTGAAAAACCTTTTTTTGGTATTTTTACATAGAATGTTTTTTCTGGTATTTTCATTACCTCGTCCCCCCATAAAAAATAAATAAATTTACCGTTCCCCCCCATTTCCATAAATTGACACCATTATCTATCAGAAATACCATCATGTTAACTAATTTGCTTCCTAAGGAATCAAGCTAATGCCTCAAAAATTGTCACACTCACCCTTCATACAACTTTATTACCACTACTACTAGTACGAAAAACTCACTGCAGTTACCAAACCACCCGAGGCCAATATAGCTACGTACGTTCCTTTCCCATCCCGATCTATTTAAAGTCACTCTATTTACAACGTCCAAAGAAGTTCCCATTTCCCTTGAATCTTTCCTTACGACATTTTACTACCCCACTTAGGGACGACCTACTTCTCGTTTGACCCTAGACTGTTGGCTGACAAGGACTATCTTCTGCAATTTGTCATCTTTCATCCACAGAACACATCTTAGCGTTCTCAACTTTTCTCTCATTACAACCCTAGAAAGAGGATGAACCACGTCAGTCAGTCTCGTACCCAAAATGATTCATAGGCAATTATTCTGGAAAAATTTTTCTCTTTAGCACTTTTCTTATCAGTAAATGAGACTCCGCTCCTATTTTTAACTGGGAAATTTCCAAACTGACCACTCACTCTCCATTCCCTAACTGCCGAATCAAACATCTTATTATTATGCCGTTAAGATGCATCTTCCAGATCCTCAACATTTTCATCCATGGCTTTCCCATCTCCTTAATTTAAACTTTAATACCTAAAATACTACCCTCACTTTCCTCGAATTCACGTAAGATCTGTCATTAAGAAAATTCTTGTACAAATACTTTCTCTCTTCTACCGAGTTTAATGTGTTTTCACTAATATTCCTAGCTGCAAATCTAACTTTCCTCTCTATGACATTTCTAATACTTAACAATTTTCTTTTTCTAAAGTTATTCCATCCATTTTCTACGTTGTCAAATTTAAAACTATCCAGTTTTATATCCAACTGTTCTTAAAAATTTCCTCTTAAATTTTCATTTTAAATTCTGTCATAACAACCAGAAAAATGATTATTCCTCCAAAAATTTCCGCCTTTAGTTAGCTTGTAGACACTATTAGATTACGATTTTTATTCTTTACATTAATAAAAGCCTAGAATCAATAAAATCAGTAACCCATATGCCATAGTGTCTTGTGTCGATCCTGCCAGTCTTTGATTTGCAATAACACAATCAATAAGATTGGCCATGTTACCATCATGTGAGTACTATGTTAACTTATGGACTATTTTATGACCAAATACTTTATAACCATTGCCATACCGCATTGGATATGACTACATTATTCTACCAGCGAAATTGAAGCAGTTTATTGCCACTAGTAGGCATTAATACTGACTAAATCAGCTAAATGTTTAGACACATTAGATTGAGTTGAGATTTTCATTTTAGTCTATGTTTTTACGGGTTCATACGCCTAACCAGTCGATCAGCCTAAATTTTTCAATATCTCTTGGAATTCATTAAATAATAGGCTACGTACATTCTCTGAAGGCAATCTGAGTTTACAAAGAATCCAGTATCAAAGTACGGCCTAAATCCACCGTATAAATATATAGACAGTACTGAACGTTTGTTTCAGAAATGGAACATATCCCAGCGTAACAAATGGACGTGTCAGCGGATGAACTAGCGTTGGCGTGTTTATTAATTTTAATAATAGCGTCATTCACTACTGGGTAGGCCTAATCAATAAGACCAGATGAAAATGAACAATTAAAGAAATTTATTAGATTGTGCAGTTGTGATTAGTCGGTAAGTGTAGCTAGAAAATGCGTAACTTTTAAATTCTTTGCTGTTTTTATTATTTTCTTCATTAAACTTTATAAATAACTTAAAATATAAAAAAATGTTGTAAGCTGACTAAATGGGTCATGCGTAAAATACACCAAAAACAGGTCTCCTACATTCCCACCGCATGTACGACCAGCCATCAGTAAAGATTCGCCATTTCCGTACGCACAAAGGAGGAGCCAAGGAGAAATATGTGACACATCATTTCCCAAATGTGACAAATATGTGACATATCCTGTCTATACACCTTTAGTGTGCTTAAATCAACAGCGGCATCTCAGAATTAATTGTTTTGTCACATATAATTGACAAATTAATTGCAAGAAATCTATAAGTTACGACGAATACGCAAGAATCTAACTAAAGAATACAATTGCGCGTTTACTTGATTAACTGAGTTTGTTTTTTGTAAGGAAAAAAAATGAACCAAGTATTTTTTAACAAATTTATTATTTAAATTTAGTATCGATTTAAATCTGCTTTAGAACGCGGTTTTACTCAAACCTTTGTAAATTTCATTTTCTTGTATTCAAAACTTTAAACCGAAGCTGCTCAGAATATGCTATGCATGCCCCGTTTGGGTGCCCTCTGCACTTAGAACAGTGTATCTTTGTCAGGAGCTTAAATCGGTTCAGAAGCAAGCGGTATCGATCATCTTGGGCCGTCGTGACATCCCCTCCGACAAGGCTCTGGAACTGCTAGGACTGCCGTCACTCCGAAACCGGTAAGAAACTCTGAATTTTGGAAAGTTCTTGCTTTCTAAATCTCAGCACCGTGGCATTCTACCTGATCAACCTCTACCATCAAGAACGAGAAAGCAAGATAAGTTAGTTCCCGTTAAAACAAGAACAAACCGATATGGTAATTCTTTCGTCCCGGTTTTCGTCAAAATGCACAATAAGAGTTAATGTTTATAGTTTGATTTATATTTAAAAGTGTAGTTTGGTTTTGAATGTGTAGTAAAGAAACGCAAATCAGCGATAGCTGTCAAGTTTTTGCTATTAAACCTGTCTACTACTACTACCACTACTACTACTATTTTAAAAAAATAAACAAAGACACAACGATAAAATGTAACCGAAGCATATCGCTGTGACAGTTTGAAAAGAATTTTATATGGTAATCCATATCAGTGATATCAACCCAATCTGACGAATACTTTAAATCTTTGTAACTAAGGACGCCATCAAATGAGGTACAAAAGTGATATTTTTCTCGGCTAAACAAAGCGAGTTAGCTATTTGCCATTATCAATCAATCAATCACTAACACCAGGTAATCCATTGCAGTCTTGTCGGCCACTTGAATTATTATTTTTGTCATTATCAATCAGTCAATAAACTTATTAACTTCTGATAACCCGTAAAGAAACAGTCTGCAATATTTCCCAGTGAGGCTTCATGGCCAGGCTAAAAAGCAGTAGAATACCAAGAAAAAAAATTACTTACTCAGAGTGCCCCGTTTTATGGGGGTCTGAGTAAAAGCAAAGAGTCGTCCATGCATTATTTTTTTCCCCAACCGTGAGGTCGTAGAAACTTTGACGGGACTAATTCAATTGATAAAGTTCTATTGCCCTTTGTATAGGTCCAAAGTTATTAGATTAGAGGAAGATACAGTTTTTTGCAAAAAACTGCATTTTTTTTTTGCATCGCATAAAGAAAAGAATACAAAAGAGTTAATCATGCAAAATCAAAATACTTAACACCAAAAAATGCGAAACCAAGTCACTTTCCCGTTTTTCCCAAGTTGTAGGATTTGCAGCTAAATTGCTGACAAGGCTATTCAATTTGTCCTTAGGTTCCTTTGTCTAATACTATCCCCTATTGAGGAATTATAGAACCAGGTTGAATGACAGTTAGGACACTGGACCTTCCCTATCTCGTGTGCCAAAAAACACATAGCCTACACCTGACCAGCAAAGGTGTTGTGTGATTAAATCTTGAATTCCATTCATCCTGCACTCTAGCTTATCTGTTATACCGTCGCCCCATCTGATTAATACTCAAAATCTAAATAATTAAGGATAACATCAAACAGAGAGTCTTGAGATGTCTTGCTAGAACACTACCCAGTTACAAGGTTTACAATTAAACTATTGGCTAGAATACTCAATTTGTCGCTATTTATTTTGTTTCTGATTTTGTTCATTTCTATCCCTAGTATTCTGCACTGCTTAGTTGGATAGCAAATACTTAAAAGAATAGAACTTGCCTACCTTGTGTTCCAACAAAACCATGCAGCTCACCAGCAACGGTAGTATGGGATTTAATCTTGGTAGCGCAGCCATAATCGCCTAGCTTAAGACAATTGCCTTCTTCAGTCAAAAATATATTCGCGCCTGTAATATATCAACAGTTAATAGGAAAAAAATAATGAACAAAATCAGAGTTACGTTTCAGTGCCATATTATATGTATAGATGAAATTAACTATTTTATTTTCTTCTGGACTAACAATGATTACTTATAAAAGTTACGTTACGGAGCTTAAGTTATGTTACGGGCTTTCAAACTACATTCGTTATTTCCAATGGCTGGTTAAACAACGTTACGTCACGTATAAGCCAGGATTACGATGTACCTTAGCCTTTTTATAGAAAAGGATCGAGGCATGTTTTGAAAAAAATACAATCTTTCCTTTTTTCAGCGACTCTGAAAAGACGATTTCCAATGTATTTTTCAGTGTAAAAATACCGCAAAAGATAAAATAAAATATAGTTTCGGTTGATGGATAAAGCTGAAACTCGGTTATCGAATGACAGGATCAAATGAAACAGAATTTTCTTTTTAACGTTCAGGTAAGGGCATTCTCTGTTTTTTTTTTTTTTTTTTAAGCATACCTATTAGAAAAAAACGCGGAAAATCAGCTCGAAATAAATATTATTTGAGCAATTTCGGCAGCTTTGGAAGTTCCCTGTGGAGCCACCCAATTTGATGGAAAACCCTACCAACAAAGGGGACATAAAATTTCATCGTCTTTACAATCTAGAATCATAGTCAAATCAAAGATTTTCCACAGCTCTCAATGGTGGGTAGTCTCGAAGAAGAATTCCCTGAAAGACCCTTTGTCTTTGAGAGGGTTAGCCGATGATGAGCTGACCAAATAGCTTTTATAAAAGAATCCCCCTTAAAAAGATTAAAAACCATGCTTTTAAAAACAGTGTGTAAGCACTGGGTTCTTCTTGGGTCAATAATCAAACAGTACGTGGTAACGAACTGTAGTAAGGAGCGACCCGGCTCAATATTAACCGAAACTCTAAAAAACGGAATTTTGATACCAATACTTAAATCAAAAGAATCGCATTTTAATGCTGATTTTAAATAAATAAGTTTCATCAAGTTTAGTCTTACCCATCACATGTTACGAGCCTGAGAAAATTTGCCTTATTTTAGAAAATAGGGGGAAACAGCCCCTAAAAGTAATACAATCTTAAAGAAACTCACACCATCAGACTCAACGCATCAGAGAAACCTATTGTAGACGTTTCAAGCTCCTATCTAGAAAATGTGGAATTTCGCATTTTTTTTTGCCAGAAGACAGATCACGGATGCGTGTTCATTTGTTTTGTTTTTTTCCCAGGGGTGATCGTATCGACTCAGTGGTCCAAGAATGTTGCGAGAGGGCTCATTCTAACGGAAACTAAAAGTTCTAGTGCTTTTTTTAAGTGACCAAAAATTCGGAGGGCACCTAGGCACCCTCCCACGCACATTCCCCCCCCCCAAATTCACCAGATCGAAAATATGAGATAGCCATTTTGTTCACTATAGTCGAAAACCCAAATAACTATGTGTTTGGGGACGACTTACCCCACCCCCCACAGTCCCCGGGGGAGGGGCTGCAAGTTACAAACTTTGACCGTTGTTTGCATATACTGATGGCTATTGGGAAGTGTACAGACGTTTTCAGGGGGATTTTTTGGTTGTAGGGGGGGGGAGAAGTTGAGGGAGGTTACGTGGGAGGATCTTTCCATGGAGGAATTTGTCATGGGAGAAGAGAATTTCAATGAAGGGGGCGGAGGACTTTCTAGCATTATTTAAAAAACAATGAAAAAATATGAAAAGTTTTTTTCGAATGAAAGTAAGGAGCAGCATTAAAACTTAAAACGAACAGAAATTACTACTCATATGAGGGGTTCACCTCCTCGTAATACCTCGCTCTTTACGCTAAAGTATTTTTAGTAATTTGAACTATTTATTCCACGGCTTTTGTGATTCAGGGGTAATTATTAAGGAATTGGGACAAAATTCATGTTTTAGTGTAAAGAGCGAGGTATTGACGAGGGGGTGAACCCCCTCGTGTAAGTAAAAAAACATAAGGTAATAGAATTACGTTACGTAAGTTAATTGATGAATTACGTATATTATTTACTAATGAAACCGTTCATAAAAAATTAAAAGCTGTAGTTGCCTTTTTAAGTAATCAAAAAATTGGAGGGCAACTAGGCCTCCACCCCGCGTCTTTTTTCTTAAAATCTTCCGATTAAAACTATGAGAAAGCCATTTAGCCAAAGAAATTAATATGCAAATTTCTTTTTCATTATTTATGATTTTATGTCGCTCCTTACTGTCGCATTAAGTTTTAATGTCGCTCCTTACTTTCAGTTAAAAAACTTGTTTTTTTATTTAATTAAAACTTAAAACGATTATAAAATATTACGTATACAAGGGGTTTTGTTTCCTCCAAAATACCTTGCTCTTTATGCTAAAGTATTTTTAGTGATTTCACCTCCCCATATGTCAACCTCCCCATAGTCCTCGAGTTAGGGGCTGCAAGTTAGGCAATGTGTTCATTGTTTATATATAGTATTTGTGATTTAGAAAGATATGCACGTTTGAACTTTATTTTCCAAAAAGACGAAGGGAATTAAAGTGAGCCTTTCAGAGAATGTTGAGGGTAGTATTCGACTAAATCAAAACAATTTATGCGTATAAGGATTATCAAAGGGTATAACTCATGAATGGCTGTGTATATTGATTTGAAACTTCTAAGAAACGATAAGGGAGATGAAACTGTAAAAAAAAGGAATGATCAATGTGCTAATGTACTAATGTACTATGTACTAATGTATTATACTGCATTAGTAGCAGTATAATACCCCTCCTCGATACCTTGCGCTTTACGCTACAGTTAGACTGTTTGTCCCATTTTTTTTCCAGAACGACTATTAAATACAAGAGCAGTTTATTTAAAATGAGAGGTTTTTTAATTGCTAAAAAAATTGGGTGTGGGGAGTGGAGTGTTCCGGGGGGGGGGGGCAGTCCCTTCACATGCGGAGTGGTTTCTGTTCGATTTGGGTTTTGGGGTTGCTTCTTACTTTAGGTTAAGAGTCTTGTTTTTTTATTTGATGAATCAAAAGAATCTACTCTATAATGATTCCAATGGTATGAGTTTCATTATGCTCTGATTCAGGGAATTGGAGGACTCCAATACCGACTTACTGCAAAATAAAGATGACATGGACTAAAGCTTGTGTGAAAAGGGAAACTATAAAACACATAATCCGCCCATTTTAAAAAATTATTAGCAAAGGTTAACTACAAGCTTCCTTGCACCGCGAGAGATTGAACCAGAGTACTCTCGAACATGAAGCCTAGCCTTTTCACCTACACTGGTACAAGGTGAGTAATTTCGTCATTTTGGGAAATGATGGTTAAACTTTTGTATCGATTTTGCTCTTGTATTTAGTGAAGTTACCAGACCTGGTTTATTTTGCTCTTTACCGGTGTACCGCATTAAGCCAGTAAAAAGAAGTGGGTCTATCCATAAATTAACTCTAGTGGGGAGGGGCTAGGAAACTAAGATGAAAAAAGTTGTTATTGAGAGAATTATCTTGCCTTTCTTGTTTTTTTTTCAACTATGCTGGGATTGGCATTACTCCAATCAAGGTTAATAGTTTCTTAGACCACAGTGCCCTCCTTTTAATACATTAATTTTGAAAAAAAACTGCATAAAAAGAAGTTTCCTAAAAAAAAGTAAAGGCCATATTAAACTTAATATCAGAAGAAATAGAAACCTACAATAACTCAAGTTAAAAAATAATATAAATTACTATTAAAGAATATATGAAACCTAAAATGAACAGAAATTAAATCATCATAGCAAAATAAAAAATAAGAAATTAAAAACAATCATGACAAAAAAAAACATACAAAGTTACTAATATAAATGAATAAGAAAATCTCAAAACGAGTAAAGCATAAGTTGAATATGCAAATCAAGATTAAAACGGACAAAAATATTTTGCTACGAGGCTGGGCTGTAAGTTACAGACTTTGTATTGTTTACATAAAGTACTGGTTAATATGAAGTGTGCAGACGTTTTCAGGGACCTTCTTACGGTTACGTAAGAAGATCTTTCCACTGAGGAATTTATCATGAGAGGGAATTGGTCATGGGAGGAGAGAAGTTCCATGAAGGGGAGGGGGGCAGGATTTTCTAGCATTATCAAACAGTTCGTGGTAACGAACTGTAGTAAGGAGCAACCCGGCTCAATAGTAATAGAAACTCTAAAAAATGGAATTTTGATACCAATAATTATATCAAAAGAATCACATTTTAATTCTGATTTTAATCATATAAGTTTCATCAAAGTTAGTCTTACCCATCAAAAGTTACGAGCCAGAGAGAATTTGCCTCATTTTAGAAAATAGGGGGAACACCCCTGAAAGTCACACAACCTTAACGAAAATCACACCATCAGATTCAGCGGATCAAAGAACCCTGTTGTAGAAGTTTCAAGCTCCTATCTACGAAAATGTGAAATTTCGCATTTTTTGCCGGAAGACAGATCATACGGATCCGTGTTCATTTGTTTTTTTGTTGTTGTTTTTATTCCAGGGGTGATCGTATCGACTCAGCGGTCTAGAATGTCGCGAGAAGGCTTATTCTAACGGAAATTAAACATTTTAGTGCCCTTTTTAAGTGAGCAAAAAAATTGGAGGGCACCTAGGCCCGCTCCCACGCTCATTTTTTCCCCAAAGTCAGCAGATCAAAATTTTGAGATAACCATTTTATTCGCCATAGTCGAAAAACCTAATAACCTAATGTTTTTGGAGATGACTTACTCCCCCACAGTCCCCGTGGGAGGGGCTGCAAGTTACAAACTTTGACCTGTGTTTACATATAGTAATGGTTATTGTGAAGTGTACAGACGTTTTCAGGGAGATTTTTTTTGTTTGGGGGGGGGGAGAAGTTGATGGGGTGGGGGGTTACGTGGGAGGATCTTTCCATGGAGGAATTTGTCATAGGGAAAGAGAATTTCAATGAAGGATGCGCAGGGTTTTTAGCATTATTTAAAAAAAAACCGAAAAAATAAATGTGAAAAGTTTTTTTCAACTTAAAGTAAGGAGCATCATTAAAACTTAAAACGAACAGAAATCATTACACATATGAGGGGTTTACCTCCTCGTAATACCACGCTCTTTACGCTAAAGTATTTTTAATAATTTCAACTATTTATTATACGGCCTCTGTGATCCAGGGGTCATTCTTAAGGAATTTGGACAAAATTTAAGCTTTAGCGTAAAGATTTGACGAGGGGGTGAACCCCCTCATATACGCAATAAAAACATACGAATATGGAAGTTCGTTACGTAAGTTAATTCGTAAGTTACGTATATTTTTTACAAATGAAAACGATCGTAAGAAATTAAAAGTTTTAGTTGCCTTTTTAAGCAATCAAAAAAATTGGAGGGCAACTAGGCCTACTCCCTCGCTCCTTTTTTTTATCTCAAAATCTTCCGATTAAAACTATGAGAAAGACATTTAGCCAAAAAAAAAATAATATGCAAATTTAGTGTTAATTATTTATATGCGGAGAGCCAATATCAAAACATGCATTAATAAAACTTCCAGGAAATTAAATAGAAAAACAACTTTTTTATAACTAAAAGTAAGGAGCGACATTAAAAATTAAAACGAACAGGAATTACTCCGTATATGAAAAGGGCTTTTCCTCCTCAACGCCCCGCTCTTTACACTAAAGTTTTTTACTATTTTAAAAAGTAGAGTTAAAAGAAAGAGTCAAACTTTTGCGTAAAGAGCGAGGCGTTGAGGAGGAAAAGCCCTTTTCGTATACGGAGTAATTTGTGTTCGTTTTAAGTTTAAATCTCACTCCTTACTCTTAGTTAAAAAACTTGTTTTTTTATTTAATAACACACTATAGCAAATCCGTCAAGAGGTGAACAAACTATGGTCGTTGGACCAGATACGACCTCAAAATGCTTTGCCATCTATGATAAAGCCAAGAAACTGACATTTCGAAATAAACTTGTATATATTTGCGTGAGTTATGTGTCTCTGTAAAATATATCAAAATCAAACTGAGACTGCACAATAGGCAGGTAAAAGAAGGAAACATCTCACTGACCGATTCCCTAATTCTGGCTTCACTTCCCCACTTAAAAAAAATATAGTTATCTAAAGTATAAAAAACCATTAGATATTTGGGGACTTCCAATACCAGGAACCACCATTCCTCGATTTCAACTGGGCCTTAGACACTAAATGAAGATAGAAGTTTACTTTTAATAGAAATGGCCCACTTAAAGCAATTTCTGTCTGCTAATAAACCAAGTCAGTGACCAAAAACTAGTCTGATTTTTATACAAGTCTTGACCAAATAAAATTTCTACAGAAGGAAGACTGTGCAGAAAAAGAAAAATAAATATGCTTGTTTTTCCTCAAAATTTTTCTAACCGTTAAAACCAAAATATGAAAGAATAGATCTTAGGACTTTAACTAAAGTCACACAGCTGACACGGATACAGTGCGGCACCTAAGTAGCGGCAACAACAAGGAGGACCAGAGGCATCAAAAGATACCAATTCAATAACGAAAAATAACGAAAAACTCATCCACATGATATGAACTCAAAGAGTGTACTCATCCCGCAATCGGTACATCAGTTGCTGCTGTTTTATAAAAGCCTATATAATATTTTATTATAGCTTATTGGTTATAACAATTGTTTTTTCCTAAATGATTCTGATTGGATATTTTTAATCTTGATGTTTGTAAAACTGGAGTGCTGTAACCAAACGTCACTTTTATAAAAGATGCTCTTACGAACAGTCAGAGGTGGCTTTAGGGGGTGACAGAGGAGGCATTTTTTTACGATTAGTACGAGCAATTACACAATTGCAAATAATCTGTACACGTTTTAATCTGGGTTTTCTACGTTACACACAGTTTACAGAATACAGTTCAATTTAATCGCACTAATTTCCTTAGAGAACAAACCAAAATTGTCCGTCGTTATAGTGGAATCTTTATAATATTTTATTGCCTTCTTTTGGCATCAGATATCTGATTTTTATACAGTTTTTAGTAACCCTGCCACCAACTACCATCCCCTTGTCCTGTAAGAAATTCTTCTTCATCCCTACTAACCATTTCCTATCACTTCCAGCCCTTATCCGTTGTTTTGTGGAAGTATATAGCAGTTCGTAGTGATTTAATATATGCATGTGTTTTTATTGTTTGTAAAGACTACGTAAATTATTCTTGTGCTAGGGTGTATTTTTAAATAAACCAAAGTCCAAGTTTCCTGTTACAAAATCAAAAAGCCACTTCCCTCTGGGATGGAACTGGAGACCTACAACGTGTAAACCCCATTAAGTAAGTGTGATTTACACCAGCTTGTGATTCAAATACAATAATTATTATCAAATTTGTCACTCTTGCCACATATTCTTCCCATACCGTATTAACCTTCTCCTGCCCAAAAGGGCTACATGTGCCAAATTTCAGCCCAACTGGTCCACTCATTTACTATTGCAAAGCAAACAGACAAATAGTCAGACAGTTCTGTAAACAACAATATTAGTGTTTATAAAATAATGTTAAGGGTATAAGTAAAACTTTTTATTCAATATTCATTTAGTCGACGTTTGGAGTCTGAATCCTTGTCCCTTTGAACACAATTATTTGACTCTCCTATAAAAAAATATGAGCGCAAACAGAAATTGACAGATATCAAGATTAAGAAAATTATATTTTTCATCAATTAATACAAAACCAGTTAGTTTTATAAGAGTAGAACGAAGTAAAATAGTAAGTGACGGAGATATATAGAGAGCAAGAGAAAGAGGCATGGAGCGAGAGGACAAAGAGAGTGAGAGAGGAGCGAAGGAAGAAAGAGAATTAGGGAACAAAAAAGAATTTGACTCACTCTTAATATCCCTGTGAGCAATACCGTGCTCATGTAGCTCACGAACAGCTTCTAACAGTTGTCTCGAATATCTTCTGATCAACACTTCAGGTAAAGGCCCCTTCATTTGCTCAATGAGTGACTCCAAGGTCCCTTCTGAACAATATTCCATAAAGATTAGCATTTCCTCCTTGTGAATCTCAACACCATAGTGGCGCACGAGGTTTTTGTGTTTGATGCCCTCAAATATACGCAGCTCATCAGCAAGCTTTCTCAGAGCTCTGAGGTCTCCTTGTGAGATCGGTATCTCTTTCATGGCATATACCTCCCCAGTTTTTGTGTTAATTGCCACAAACACTTTACCAAACCTTCCTTGACCTATTTTAACACCTCTCTGCCAGGGGAAATTTACAGTTTTTGATTTAATCTGAACTTTGAATATTGGACAAACATCTTTCACTTTACCGATGGTTCCAGCATTTTGAAGGAAAGAATCTCGCTTTTCATCTACTTGACTGACCGACTTGGCAACGTGTATTTGCCAATCACGGACAACTTTTGTACCATTAGAGGTCAGTGATTGTGTTGAGCTTGACATCGACTTTTCATAATCGAAGCGTGGAACACTAGAATATGTAGTAGCTGAGTATGAAGTTTCAGAAGTTGACATCACATCAGACTGATCATCAGAAACGCAGCGAGATCCCTTTGAGGCAAACAGTGATCTTCTATGAGGTGAGTGTAGTCCCGAAGACGCAAAGCCCCCATCATCTGATGTTCCAATTACATGCGCAAGACATTCACTAATATTCTTTTTAAATTCCTCAAATTCAGAGTCACTTAAGTAACGAGTATGCTTGGGGTCACAAGCAACAGTTAAAAAGTTCAAACCATGATGAGCCCACTTAGGGCGTACGCCTCTTCCTCTTTCACATCGATCAATGGCGTGTCTCATCCATTTTCTGGCAAGTTGAGTTATATTCTCCGCAATATTCGACCTGAATCTCCCCATATTTAGTCTCTGAAGTTCTCTATAGTACTAAAAGAAAATAAAACCAAATTGAGACACTAAATAACAACAAACAGGCATTTATTTCCCACCACATTTAGTTGGGAATCGAAGTCCTCTTCTGGTAAATGTGTTTAGGCAGAAGCATAGATATCCCCATCCTCCTTCCCACAGAAGTTGACCTGAACCCAGACTCCGGGTCCATAATTAAGACATTACATGTTACTTCTAACTGACTATTGATTAGATACAACAGCATTGTTTGTTAGATGTCTTAACGACTAGAATTTCAGTGTCACCCACTTCCTCTTCCCCATTCCAGAGATCAATTAGTCACGAACCATTGGAAAACAAAACTAGGACTCTAGCTGTTACCCCTCGTCATGAATGCACATAAACAAGACACATAAAATTCCCTTTATCTCTATAGAAATCCGGAATATCCGTTGTGTCAAAAGCCATACTTGGAAAGCATGCTTGGCATAATGCTTGACAATCGCTCCCCTTTTCCTTTTCGTTCAAAGGTGACTCGTCTTAATTTTAGTTGCTTTTCCAGTTTTTTGGTTTACTGTCTATTGATTTTAACCCTTTATTCGACTCTGTTGTTTTCTGTGCCTAGAATAGATTAGTCCTGTATTTGTATTTCTTCGTACATTATTTAGCATTGGGGTTTTTGCCAAAATATGTACTTTTTTCTTCACTTTTACACAAATCAGCACATCTACTCTCAATTTCAAATCTAAATGTATTCATAGGGTGGGCATAGGGAAACTACCATTCTTTCAAAAAAATCTTAAAGCTCAATTTTATAGCAACAATAAGCGACAGCTTTGTTTTTCAGAGGCAGAAAAGAGCCGAAGAAACACGGCAAAGTTGATATTACCTGGGAGGGTAAAAAAAAATCTTTTAGACTTAGATCTTGCAGAGGGTTTGAGTGTCATTGGTAGAAGTTTTAGCAAAATGGATGAATGTTTCGAAATTTTGAGAGTCGAGTTATGAGAAAAGGTTGGAAAACCAATGCTGGATCACCAAGGACATCAAAGTAAAAGCCTTTCCCATCGATTGGAGCAATCTTGGGTCTGTTCATGCGTGAAATCTACTCTATCCTAAAATTTTTCTTTTTTTTTTGTTTCAAAATATCGAAGTATTTAGGGCAGGGTTGCCTGGTGACAAAAATCACCAAATTTTAGTGATTTTATTGGTTAAGTAATTTTCTTCAATAATCTAGTGATTTATGTACTAATTTAGTGATAATTTTGCTTAGGCAATATAGAAACCACTAAAAATAGTGATAAATCACTAAGGGTGGCAACCTGATTTAGGGCAGTATCGCATATTGTCCAATGTTGCCAAGTCAAACCACAAAAATAAAAATAGGCAAAACTAATTAGTTAAACTTGAGCAAGTTTTTTGTCCACAAGAATTCAAACATTAACAATCTACTAATTCCCATAAACGATTAAACCTTCAGATGGGAGCTATATCTTATAAAGCTGATTGATACCAAAGTTTTTACCTTATTTTTTGCTGATTTTTTTCATTCACAGTTTCCTTTTAATTGAAATCTCCTACTATAAAAATTTCATAATTGAGGTCTTTTTCATTAAAAAAAGAATGCCCAGTTTTTCATAACTTTTTAATATATATATGGTTTTGTCAGTCTACAACTGTCAAACAATCAAACTTTCTTTCTTAACAGTTCTAATTGCTTTGTATGCCTGTGAGATATGGACCCTTAAGCTGAAGGACGAGCATAAAATTTTGAAATTCGAAACGAAATGCCTTTGCTGTATAGCCGGAACATACCTCAACAGAGTCTCTAGCCAACATCTTCAAGAACAGCTGAAACGAGAAACAACAATAGTCTAAAGAATGTGACTGCAACAATTAAAGAGTTCCCAAAGGTACGCCGCACGACAGTCATTTTTCTGATAGACTAAGGAACATCATTATTATTTATAGCAGGAGTTTTAAAGCAAGCGGATGACCGCACATCCTATGAACAGCTGATCCGTCAGCGTGTAAAGGACATGGCCCCAACAGGAACCACGTGAGACACAAGTAAAATTAATAGTTTGAGCGATCTGTATTATCAGGCCATAAGCTGTACGAAAAATGTGGTTCGATTTCATTATCTTAGACTATAATAAAAGAAAGATTAAGATGGTTAGGTCACATCTTATGGACGTCACGTCGTATGACGTCAAAAATTGATGTTTTCGGCAATCAAGGTTCTAAGTACAGAAACAACTAAGTGCATCCAGCTCTAACAGAAAGACAAGACAATAAGACAAGACTTGATAAGACAAGCCTTTCCTGAACTTTACTAAAGGAAGGTAATACCGATATAGGACGGTAAGACTTAAGATCATTAGATGAATAAGAAGGTTTTAAAGCTGGGAATATCTGAGCAATCTTCCAAGCCTCTGGGAACTTTTGACTTGACCAAATAAGATTATAAGGACTTAAGAGGGCTGTATGAACCACCTTGTATGATGCTCTGAGTCCTCAAGCAGGGTGGGAAAAGATCATGGGGAATAATACAAAGGGAGTGGGATTACATGGGAGGAATTAAAGAGTTAAGCTCAACACAGGGTTGGGAGGAGAAGCACAAACAGCTTTTTTGTGTTTACGCGGCTCCGTAACGCAATGATTTGTCAGAAGCAGTAACAGTATTCGCAAACTAATCTGAAAACGATAAGCAACGTCATGATGAGCTCTTTCAAAAAAAAAAACTTGTCAAATTATTTGAATATGTGAAACCATGAAAAGTTAATTTAAGAGTCGTACGACAAGACTAGATAAAATTTTCTTACTTCATCGATCAGAATCAGATTCAGGTGCCATTAGGCAGGTGTGCAGGCATTTGTTCTATGGCGGGGGGTTTTCAACCTGGCCACAATTTTGGAAAAGCGCAAACTACATGCTAGTTGATTGAAACATATTAGAAACTATATAATAATCGTAGATGTCTAGAGTTAAGAAGATACGGGTTCGAAGGCTCCCCCCAACGTATGTCCCAGGATTCCAGTTTTTACAGACATTTTGTATATTCAAGTTGGATATGTTCGACGTAATGTAGATCAAACTATTTTCTGAGGTTTTATTTTCTGAGGTAATACATCAGCCTCTTGCAGCATCTTACTTAACAGCCACTTAAATAAATAGCTTAAATAACTTCAAAAGAATAACTTCTAAAAAATAAATAACATCAACTCACCAGGATGTAGAGAGCCAAAACTAGCTCAAAAACTAGCTATTTAGCCCTATATATCCTAAATATCCAGGGACCACCCCCCCAAGAACCCATTCTCTTTACGCTAGAGTTTAGCTTATACGTTATGTTTAGCGTAATTAGTATCAGTAATATGCGGAAATTTAAGCATAAACACTGGGAGGCAGCTGTCCCCCCCTAATGTAAATGATAATTCCTATCCATTTGAAGTTTTAACGGCGCTCTTAACTTTCATTTGAAAACAGTTTTAATCAAGAAATAAAAACCAAGGGGGTGTAATTCACTTACCTCAAAACCAAACTTGTAGCATTGATTGAGCGTTTCTCTACCTCTTGACAAAATTGCCCCATGTTCCGGCTCCCCCATGAACGTTTCATCAAATTCTGAGTATTTCTTTTCCACCTCCTCAATAGCTCCTATTACATGCTGACTCACATCTAATGTCATGGCCTACAGAATAAAAAAAGAAACCGGTCATTGTTAAAAAAAAAAAAAAAAAAAAAAAAAACAACAAAGTGCTAAGAACGTCTACAGCATAGTCTGCACAGGAAAAGGGATTGAAGGAGAATGGAATAGTCAGGTGTAATCGCAGAGTGAACAAAAAAGACGATGCCGTCGAAATTGAATACAATGATAAGGAGATAAAAACTATCCTGCATATGAAAAGAGACAGAGGGAGAAAGGGATAGGTCGAGGGAAAGGAAAGGGGTAAATTATCTTTAGGATTCAAAGTGGCTAAAACTGTGGAAGTCGAAAACAATCTATATATATATATATAAATAAGTTGTCTGTCTGTCTGTCGACTGACGTCATTATAAGGATTGAGCTGTATGTAAACTGAAAAAGAAAAAAAACTAAAAAAAGGAAAAAAACTGAAAAATAAAGGAGAAAAACAAAATCTATATATATATATAACAATAAGTTGTTTGTTTGTCTGTCTGCATATGACGTCTAAATGATTTCATCATATACCAATTCAAAAACGAATGTATACAAGCTGAAGTAGCTGAGTTGGTAGAGCGTTATGTTTCAGGTTTTAGGTCCGAGAGGTTCCAGGTTCGAACCTTGAATACAAAAGAAGAAAAAAAACTAAAAAAGGTAAAAACTACAAAAAAAAACTAAAAAGACATTACTAAAAAAACTAAAATAGCTAAAAAACTAAAAAAAGGTAAAAAGAAAAAAAGAAAAAAAAAAGAAAAAAAAACTAAGAAAAAGGCAAAAACTACAAAAAAACTAAAAAGAAAAAAAAACTAAAAACTAATATAAAAAACTAAAAAAACTAAAAACTGAAAAAGAAAAAAAATAAAAAAAGGAAAAAAACTAAAAAATAAAGGAGAAAAAGAAAACAAAAAATAAAAATAAAAAAAAACTAAAAAAGGTAAATGTATTCAAGCCGAAGTAGCTGAGTTGGTAAAGCGTTATGTTCCAGGTTTTAGGTCCGAGAGGTTCCAGGTTCGAACCTTGGCTTTAGCATTAATACAAAAGAAGAAAAAAAATAAAAAAGGTCAGACCGGGACGCAGGGAATATAAATGACGACCGGGACACTCAAAGAGAAATTACAGACTGGGACACCGGGACACAAATGACGACTGGGACGTGTGTGTCGACTGACGTCATGTTTGTGTGTCGACTGACGTCATATTTGTCGACTATAAATTACGACTGGGACACAGGGACACAACTACAACAGGGACGCCGGGGGCACAGGGGGATATATAAATGACGATGGGGACACAAGGAATGTTTGATTGGCAATCACCATCAACAAAGCTCAAGGGCAATCATTAGAATCATGAGGTATAGATCTGAATACGGATTGTTTTTCCCATGGGCAATTATATGTTGCATGTTCAAGAGTCGGTAAACCTGATAATATATTTATATGTAGGTGGGACACAGGGACACAACTACAATGGCGCGTAACTAATATGGCGCGTAACGACTTACGCGCGCGGGGAGGCTTGGGGGGCGCGAAGCGCCCCCACCAACTAGGTGTTGGGGTGGCGTGAAGCGCCACCCCAACAGCTAGTATGTAATAAAAAGAAAATTTTATTCCCAATATATTGACTACTGAGGAATTCAGAGGCTAATATGGCTAAATCCGTAAAAAAAAAAGTCAAACTGTCGATAGGATCCAAACAGAAGGTTCTGTGCTTATTTTGGTTTATTAGTTTAGGTGCTTGTTTGACTCTAACTTGATACAGTGACATACCCTGAAAACAGGGAATAAAACCACAAAACTCAGAATAGAAAGTAAATCAAACGGTTCGTGGTAGCAAACTGTATGGAGCAGCCCGGCTCAATAGTAACGGATGCACTAAAAAAACAGAATTTTGCTACCAATAGATACGTCAAAAGAATCAGTTTTTCACGCTGATTTCAAATGTGAAAATGACACATTTTTCAAAAAAATTACACATTTTTGTCATCCAAGTCTTGATTTTTAAATGGTAATAAAAGAAAAGTAAAATTTCAATTTTCTACCTCCAGAAAAGCTACAAATTAATGGAAGGGAATAGCGCTGCCTAACGGTGCCAGTAGCACACAAACAGTGCAGAATATAAGACAGATGCCATCACCGTATTTAAAATTTAAACCACGCGAAGAAAACAGCCATAGGCGGAAATTTCAAATCAAAATGCACGCTGAATATCTGAGCTTAATTGGCTTCTTGATGGAGTATTTGATGTAGCCAACTGGTACATACTTAATAGTAAAAAGTAAACAGCATGCAGTTTACCAAAGCTGTATGCATAAGCAGCAACTCCCATTTTTAGGAGTACTGGAGGGGTATCCAGAGATGTCTTTCCTTCAGAATAATCCATCTGGCTTAAAAAAGCACCAACAAATATGACAAAATTACTAGATTGAAACTGGTTGAATGGCTTACATATTGAGTAACTAAAAAGCTTAGCCAATAAAGCCAATTACGTATAGAGCCTATTGCGATTGCATTGTCATACAAAGTCTATTTTCAATTTACTGTCGGAATTGATTGTCCCTAAAACTTTTATAAATGTAAACTTGCCTTGTTGGCCGCCCAGACACAAATTCATTGTGTGTAACATTAATTTAATCAAATGTTTCTATTTCTTTCATGACGTCACAAAAAGGTCTTGATCCCAAGATAATAGGATAAGGTTAAGTTTACTCCTTTTTGAACTGATTTGGAAAATATTATATATTCAAAGCTCTAAATAAAGATTTGACAATTAAATATGATACCACTTGTAGCAAAAAAATATGACAAATTTTGTGACACACTATGGAATCTGAGACGACACAAAAAGCACATTTTCAGAAAAAATATGACACACTAATTTAAAAAAATTTGGCAGCCCTGTTTTTAAGTTGCCAAAGAAAATTGCGGGGCAACTAAGCCCCCTCGCACGCTCAATTTTCCCCAAAGGCACCCGATCGAAATTTTGAGATAGTCATTTTGCTCAGCAGAGTCGAAAAATCTAACAACTATATCTTTGAGGATGATTTAATCCCCCACAGTCCTCGGGGGAAGGGCTGTGATTGGTATTGGTTATTGAGAAATACACAGAAGTTTTCAGGTTTTTTTTTCGGTGGCAGAGGGGATTGCATGGGAGGATATTTCTACGGAGGAAGTTACTATGGGGATATTGAATTTTCTATGAAGAGAGCGCCAGATTTCCAAGCATCATTTAAAAACCGATCAGAAATTGAGTAAAAAAAACGATTTCTTTCAACTAAAAGTAAGGACCAACACTAAAACTTAAAATGAACAAAAATTATTACGTAGATGACGGGTTCACCCCGTAGTCAATAACTCGCTCTTTGCGCTAAAGTTTTTTTAGTACTTTCAAACGAGCTGATTCTTCTAATTAAACGGCTTTCGTGATTCAGGGGTCATTCTCAAATAATTGGAACAAAATTCAAACTTCAGAATTAATAGCGAGGTATTGACTAGAATATATAAATACTGAATATAAATATAAATAATTTAATACTTGAATATAAATATTTTAAACTTTAATAAAAAGTTCTCAGAATCGTTATTCGTTAGACAATTATCAAGTATCCAGTTACAACACAAGCCTATTGAAAAGGTTATAACCTGAAAACAGCCAGCTAAATCGAATAAGCAAGGTTGTTCTTTTAATTTTAGATTTTACTAATTATAATGGCGAGAAATCCTAGACATACATAAGCCTAAATAAGCAATTTCATCCTTTTTTTCAAATACACATCTATACGATTTTTTTCCCAAAAGAGCAAATGTTTAGAAATTTCATTTGCCAGGTAGCAGTGTACATAAGAAACAAGGCGTGGTCAAAACATTTATTGAAACCATAATTTATCTATTTGTAGTTAAGTCAGCAGGTAGATGGGTTATCCCATTAAGCAACAAATGAGCTGTGCAAAATTCTTAGTTTTCTGGAACTTAGAGCACCGACGCCTCAATTAATTATAGCTGAATATATTGCAGCTCAATTTAAAGTTTCGCGTTCTCCAAGGAGAATCTCACGGCTAAGCTATTACGAATATAATTCTGGAAAAAGAGTATTCCTCATAGTTAAAATTTACTTAAAATACCAAGGACAGTGGGAATAAAATTTAATCGTCTGAAATGGTTAAGTGGAAACCTATCCAACCACTGATCTTATAAAATTAGGAAAAAATTCAAAATTGAAATTTTAATTCAACAACAACCTCAGTATGCACGTATTCAAACTTTGTTTAGCAGCGAGTGCCAGGTTTTAAAATTTGAAAAAGGGAAACGTGGCTGCAAAGCCAGCTACAGATAAGTTAAAATACTTGGAACCAAATTGCTTAAAAGGATTTGGCTTTCTTTCAATCTTCAGAAATTAAGAAATTGTTAATGTTTGAGTTTCCATGGGCGAAAAGTGTAGTCAAATTTATGACAAACATTGGCCAATTGACCTAAGATGGGTCAAGGAATTTTTTTTCCATATTTATGTCATTTTTATTTCAAAGCACATTCTCTCAAAGGGAAACGTGGAAGACAGCATTTGATATTCTGCGGAGTGATATGAGCACACGAGTATATAAGTATATGAGCATAACACTTGATGATCACAAAGCACAAAAGCTTTTAAATCGAGATTTCACAGATTAATTGAGAAACTGTGCAATTAGTATTTGATGCCATACCCCATAAACTGAGTAGCAGGATCGATTAGCTAACTACATCTCCAAGCATCTGATTTGGTTCAAAACACGCTTCAAGGTTTTCAGTTTTTAAAAACATGTCTTTTCCTTCTGTTGCTCGCAAAAATGGTTAGAAATTTTTTTTTAGAACAATATCGTCCAACCTCAAATACCTTGACAATCTTCCTTCAAGCAGCTCTTACCACTCACAGCCAAATAACTCGGACAGGCAGGTAGAGGACGGTGGAGGAGGTGTTCGGGTCTGGTGACTCACGAAAAAACATCAAGTTATTCTAAATATTCCAATTTTACCTATAGTTCACCTATCTTTTTCTATTTTAACCCGCCCCATTCCCTATGATTTCCCAGATTTTCAAATTTCTAAGAGCCATTTTTCAGCCCCCCCCCCCCCGTAACGAAAATATTAAGAAATTAATGCCTCTTGAATTATAAAAGCCAAGAATTGGTTCTTACTTTAAGCTGATGCAAAGACTCAGCAACTGTAGGATGGGCTGGTTTCGCTTCTTCAATAAGGGAGATTGAATCTCCCATCAGCTTCTGGAAAAACCTCCTCTTTACTGGTAGGTCCTGTGCAGAGTCGGTAATCATTAACAGACCTTCGCATTGAACCTCTTCAACGTTGAGATGCTCTTTTCGAGATTCAATAACAACAGCTTCTCCTCTATCTCGTCGCACTTCATGATTTCCTGCATTCAGGACAATAAGGTATCCGTCTTCGTTAGCTGATTCAGTTGAGTTTTGTCCTTCATCCCAGAAGCAGTCCAAATTCATTAATCGCATGATATATCTGTTGAGCCATCTGACACAGCCTGAAATAAACAAACGAAAAATATACTGTATCTTAGATGGCAACGGTAGAATCGTTTTCAGAGTATTGAGCAGCACAGATAGAGAGCGGGAGTTGGAAAACCATTTAGGAGCTGTAGTTATCCGTGTGATTTATGATTTTGGTAATTTTGTCCCTCGATCTGCAACTGAATATATTTCTTCAAATTTTATATGAGAGGAAATAGATCTGAACAAGGTGGGGGAGGAGTGACAATAAGTTTTTCACATCTGAATGATTTATTCATTTTTCATCGCTTAAAAAATCGGCCTTTCAGTAATCAGAGCATTCAGATCTTGCTTTGAAGGGGTTTGAGCTTAGAGAGAAAAGGAACAAAGGATGAAAATTTTGTCCCTCGATCTGCAACTGAATAAATTTCTTCAAATTCTATATAAGAGGAAATAAACCGGAACAAGGTGGGAGAAGAGTGACAAATAAGGTTCTCACATCTAAATAATCTATTCACTTTTTATCACTAAAAAAATCGGCCTTCTCAGTAATCAGAGCATTTAAGCTTAGAGAGGAAAGGAACAAAGGACGAAAATTTTGTCCCTCGATCTGCTACTGAATATATTTCTTCAAATTTTATATGAGAGGAAATAAATCTGAACAAGGTGGGGGAGGAGTGACAATAAGATTTTCACATCTGAATAATTTATTTATTTTTTACCACCTAAAAGATCGGCCTTCTCAATAATCAGAGCATTTAGATCTTGCTTCGAAGGGGTTGGAGCTTAGAGAGAAAAAGAACAAAAGATGAAAATTTTGTCCCTCGATCTACAACTGAATACATTCCTTCAAATTTTATATAAGGGAAAATAAATCTGAACAAGGTGTGGGAGGAGTGACAAATAAGGTTCTCACGTCAGAATAATGTATTAATTTTTTATCACTTAAAAAATTAGCCTTCTATGTAATCAAAGCATTTAGATCTTGCTTCGAAGAGGTTTGAGCTTAGAGAGGAAAGGATCAAAGGATGAAAATTTTGTCCCCCGATAAGGGGTGACAATAAGGTTTTCATATCTGAACAATCTATTCATTTTTTATCATTTAAAAAAATCGGCCTTCTCCGTAATCAGAGCATTTTGATCTTGCTTCGAAGGGTTTGAGCTTAAAGAGGAAAGGAACAAAGGATGAAAATTTTGTCCTTCGATCTGCAACTGAATATATTTCTTCAGACTTTATATAAGAGGAAATAAATCTGAACGATGTGGGGGAGGGGTAACAATAAGGTTTTCACATCTGAATAATTTATTTATTTTTATCACAAAAAAATCGGTGTTCTCAGTAATCAGAGCATTTAGATCTTGCTTCGAAGGTGTTTTAGCTTAAAGAAAATTTTTGAAACATTGAGTCTTTAAAGAAAATAAACCATGTTAAACTTGAATAAAATTACTTGTAAATTAAATTACTTGTAAAGTAATTTGAAACGAGAGCTGGGGGTCATCACATCTGTACGAGTATAACGTAATAAATAATGTATAACGCAAAATGACAACTTTATATACGATATATAGCATAATTGCAGTTATAAGAGAAGTTATAAACCATCACTTGTTTCCAATTTTGATGTCTAACACCATTTTAAATTGTTTTTTCCCCTTTTAACCCCATATTCACCCTTACATTCTTTACTTGAATCTTTGACTATAATCATGTCGTATTAATAATTATTTTGAATTAATTTTAAATTACAGGTATTTATTGTCGTTCCCTTTTAAATTTGTGTCTTTTTTACACTTTTTACTTTTGCTTCATAATTTTTTTTTTCCAAGACATGCAATTTCAGCATTGTCGGTGTGTGAAAGCTATTTTATTAACTAAAACTATTAAAAACCATAAAAAAGCCAATACTTAAAAATCATTTCAACAAATAAAACTTTTTGCCTCTGAAAGCTATTTCATAACAAAAAATAATCTTATATGAACACTAATAGAAATCTTTGCCGATGTAAAGGTTAAAAGTAGAGAGTTATTACACAGTAGTAACGCCTTATTTAGAATATTACAAGATGTTTTACGTTTTCTGTATGTAGTTTTTGGTCTTACAGGGGGTAAAAAAGCTACTCCTTCTTGCCCCCTCCCCTTGTGGGTAATCCTGTCAGTAAGTAAGTAAGACGGCACTAGACCCTTAAGGTCCAAACTGACCTTGCTGATCTCCGTTTCGTGGCCTTTCAGCGAGGAAATGCAATTTGGGATTGGGGACCAGCCATCCTGTGTTTTCGCACACTCTTCTGCTTACCTTCTCCAGTTACCCATTTAGAGCTGGGTCGGCTCTGGCTAAGCTTACAGAGTCACACCACTGACCCACATCCCAAAACAAACAACTGGCTACGCTTGGGAACGAGCCCGTGCCCCGTGAACAAAGAATTCTAAAACCAGCGCACCAACCACTTAGCCAGGACGACCTCGGTACTCTTGACATAACTTCAAGATTACCTGGTACATAGAGACGATATTGAGTAGAAATATTTGTTTCCACTCTGACATGGCCAGTATCAAGCAGTTTTTTAATGACTTCTTTTGAAGGCCGAGAAAGTTGAAATTCCGACGCTCTCTTTAAGTCTTGCTGCAACTCTCGCACAAAAGACAACATCTGCAATGCACGTTCCTTGGTTGTGAAAAATACTTTTTGAACATGTCTAAACATGTCAAGTGCAGCTTGCTTCCCTGACACCTCCTCAAGCTGAACATAATTTCTGCCTTCATTTAACTGTAAATATTAAAAAAAAATTAGTTTTCAAAAACAAATATTCTACTGCAGTATTTTACCTTTTTTGTGTCTATCGTCTTAACTCGTACCTCTTTACTTTTACCTCGTTCTGCATCTTCTGTGCACCATTTTGGAAGTAGTAAATCCCACAACTTTACGTACATTTGGCAAGTTCAACACTAAATAATGAATTTTCTTGGATTCACTATTAACTGAGTTGAACTAATTGCATCTGAGTATAAACGTGAAATACAAAAGTTTGGATGAAAGTAGTCTATACAAGCGTGTATGATATTGATAGTTGCACCAGAACGTGCTAGATATGATTGTCGATAACTCTCTTGTTCCCTTTGTCTCTCTTTTAGTTGTTGATTGTTGGTAATTCTCTTGTTCCCTTTGTCTCTCTTTTAGTTGTTGATTATTGATAATTCTCTTGTTCTCTTTGTCTCTCTTTTAGTTGTTGATTTTTGATAATTCTCTTGTTCCCTGTGTCTCTTTTTTAGTTGTTGATTGATGAGAATTCTCTTGTTCCCTTTGTCTCTCTTTTAGTTGTTGAAAGTTGATAATTCTCTTGTTTCCTTCGTCTCTCTTTTAGTTGCTTTAGTTGTTTTACATGGGAGTTGTTTTTCAAGGAGAATATTATGTTTTGTGTGGTTGTTTCTTAAGATGCAAACGAAAGAAGTTGTTTTTTATTGTCTTTTTTAGTTATTCTGCATGCCTTCACAATTAACTGAGTGGAATTGCTTAATTCAGAGTAGACATCTATCTATATATATAAAAATAAGTTGTCTGTGTGTGTGTGGGTCTGTCGGGTGACGTCATGTTTGTGTGTCGACTGACGTCATGTTTTCGACTGACGAAATTACAGACCGGGACATCGAGACACAAATGACGACCGGGACACCGGCACATAGGGAATATAAATGACGACCGGGACACTCAAAGAGAAAGCGACCGGGACACAAGGAATGTTCGATTAGCAATCACCATCAACAAAGCACCGGGACACAAATGACGACCGGGACACAATGTTCGATTAGCAATCACCATCAACAAAGCACCGGGACACAAATGACGACCGGGACACAGGGAATATAAATGACGACCAGGATACTCAAAGAGAAATTACAGACAGGGACACCGGAACACAAATGACGACCGGGACAAAAGTGACGACCGGGACACCGGGACACAGGGAATATAAATGACGACCGCGGCACTCAAAGAGAAATTAGAGACGGGTTGTGGAGCTGCCTTTCAAAACTAGTTGTCTCTTTTGTTGTTTTTTATTAATTATTTTGCATGTAGTTATATACAGGTCTAACTGCATTGGATATCTGATAATGTATATTTTTGCGATCGAAGTTGATTAGCGAAAAAAAAATAATTATTCTGTAGTCTTATTCTGTATAGTTCTCTGTAAACTTATTCTGTATAGGTCTACTATTCTAACAAGTAGGGAGGTCGGGAGAGAAATATTTTGGCAGAGCAAAGTACAAACTCAAATGAAACTCAAACCTTGGGCAAGTCAACATTCCAGTGGAGGAACTATAGATCATTTATATTTTCTGCTACTTTTGCTGTTGCCATTCTGGAGTAAGAAATCACACGACTTTGTTTACTTCATGCAAATCAAGCCCTAGATGGAAAGTTTCCAGGAATTTACTATCAAAAGAGTTCCCTACACTATAATTTACTCGCCATATTGTCGCCCTACCCATCAGTCATGAAGTATGAAGGTATGAACTTAAGAACAATTTTTTTCTTTTTTAGCACATTTGGAGATAAAAGCGCTTTATTATAAACCAGTTTTAGCTTGTATACTACTAATTTAAAAAAGTAATGTCAACCTGGTCATTAAATGGGGGTTAAATGTCTACAGCTTCCCCCCCCCCTCTTTTTCTAAGTATGTTTAAAGATAAAAGTGTTTTACCATAAATTTTCTTGTAGTTCATGCAACATTAAAGCGAAAAAGATTTTAAACCTATTAATTCTATGTTGATAAAATTCCTAAAACTCCAAGCGATTTTCTTAGTCTCTTTTAGCATATTTAGAGATAAGAGCGTTTTAGTATAAGCTTTTTTAGTTTATTTACCAGTAAATTAAAAAAAATAATAATAATTTCAACCTGGTAATTGGATGCAGGTTAAATATCTACAACTTAGACTATTTTTTTATATCTTTTAGCACATTAGGAGATAACAGCGTTTTATTATGAATACTTTTTAGCTTATATGCTACTAAACTGAAAAAATATTTTAACCTAATAATTTTACATAGGTTAAATGTAAACAAACAATTTCAGCCTGATAACTGGAGATGGATTATTATCTGATAAATATAGATAACTCTGGACAATTTTCTTTTTTTTTCACGTTCGGAGATAAGAGTTTTAGCTTCAATCTATTTTAGCTTATTAGCTAGCAAATTGAAGAACAACAATTTCAATATGATAAGTGGATGTAGGTGAAATGTCTACAATGTTAAATGATTTTTTTTTTAGCACATTTGGAGATGAAAGCCTTTTATTATAAATCTGTTTTATCTTAAGTACAACAAAATTATAGAACGCTTTCGACCTGTTAATTAAATGTGAGTTAAACGAGAGCTTTAAACGGTTTTCTTTATCTTTTTGTGACATTTGGAGATACCGACGTTTTATTACGAATTAAATATAAAAAAACAAGGTTTTTTTAACTACAAGTAAGGAGCGACATCAAAACTTAAAACAAACAGAAATTATTCCGTATATGAAAGGGGTTGTCCCTTCCTCAACGCCTTGCTCTTTATGCTAAAGTTTGACTCTTTCTCACAACTCTACCTTTTAAAACAATAAAAAGCTTTAGCATAAAGAGCGAAGCGTTGAGGAGGGCCCTTTCATATACGGAATAATTTCTATTTGTTTTAAATTTTAGTGTTGCTCCTTACTTGTAGTTAAAAAAAACTTATTTTTTATTTAATTTCTGACCGTTTTTGAAATAATGCATGTCTTGATTTTGGCTCACCACACATGAATAATTAAAACGAAATTTGCATATTATTATTTTTTTTGCTACATGACTTTCTCATTGCTTTGATTGGACAATTTTGATAAAAAAAGGGGTGGGGGAGGAGGCTTAGTTGCCCTCCAATTTTTGGTTACTTAAAAAGACAACTAGAATTTTTTATTTTTTTTATGAACGTTTTTATTTTAATAAATATACGTAACTTATGAATTAACTTACGTAACAAACTTCTACATTTGTATATTTTTACGACCCCCGTCAATACCTCGCTCTTTACACTAAAGCTTGAATTTGTCCCAATTCTTTAAGAATGACCCCTGAATCACAAAGGCCGTAGAATAAGTAGTTGAAATTACTAAAAATACTTTAGCGTAAAGGGCGATGTATTGTGGAGGAGACGAACCCTCTTACATACGTAATAATTTCTGTTCGTTTTAGGTTTTAATGCTGCTCCTTACTTCCAGCTCAAAAAAATGTTTTTTCATTTATTTTCTCATTTTTTTTTAATAATTCTAGAAAATCCTAGGGCCCCTTCATGGAAATTCTTTTCCCTCATGACAAATTCCTCCGTGGAGAGATCCTCCCGCGTAACCCCCTCCCCCAAACCAACCCCACCTCTCAACGCAAAAAAATCCCCCTGAAAACGTCTGTACACACCCCAATAACCATTACTATATGTAAACAATTGTCAAAGTTTGTAACTTCCAGCCCCTCGTCCGGAGACTATGGGAAATTAAGTCGTCTCAAAAGACATAATTATTAGGTTTTTTGACTATGCTGAACAAAATGGCTATCTCAAAATTTTGATCCGGCGAATTTGGGAAAACATGAGCTTGGGAGGGGACCTAGGTGCCCTCCAATTTTTTGGTCACTTAAAAATGGCACTAGAATTATTAATTTCCGTTAGAATGAGCCCTCTCGCGACATTCTAGGACCGCTGGGTAGATACGACCACCCCTGGAAAAAAAAAAAACAAGAGCTAATAGCTCATATGACACTTGTGACGAGGTCGGAAGAGCCAAGACCTCATAGGGCATAGGCTATAGCGAAATTCTAAGAATCAATAGATTGATTAAAAATTATTTTGGAAGGTCTTTTTTTTTTCACTGATTGATCCCACCTTCTCTCCTCTCAGTGGCACCAATAAATCAAAACAAAAACCTTTTTAACATTTACAAAACCTAGATGCCACATACTCTTCAATTTACTGCAAAATAGCAGCCGAAGAATGGTCTTCACATTATTTTACTACTACCCCTAAACCTCAGGCAAGTCTTAGGGAAAACCAGAGACCTGGCAGGGTAATCATCATCACTACAATGATTGTCCAGACTATACATTAGTGGGTTGAAGTCATACGTAACAGGTTTAATTATACGTCCTTCAGCATTAACAACATCTAATTTTTTATGAGAACAAAATAAGTTACTTCCAGAGTGAGGGAGTAATTAAGATTTAAAAATAAAACAACTATTTTCCGTTAATTTTAAAATGGTTTACTGAAGTTGCAACAAAAATATTAATACAGCATAGTTCACGAGAAAGTTTTTGGTTTAGGAATCAAAACACTGAACAATATTTTTCCCCTTGTGTTGTATTCTTTCATTTAGGAGATCTGCGCTCCTTTTTGTTTTGACAGGTGATAAATGAATTGAACTGAATTGAATAATATTTTGCAATAAAGGAGTTATGAGTGTCAGATATTTGTAAATAAATTTGTAACTCAGCAGGTATTCGTTTAGTCAAAAACTTAGAATTTATAACTTCAATTGGAGTTAGCCTTAAAAAAGTTTTTAATTTATATAACTACTAAACTAGCGAAGATAGGGGTCCTGCCATGGCAAGACCTTACTGAATTTTTTTTTTTTTTTTTTTTTTTTTTTTTTTTTTTTTTTTTTTTTTTTTTTTTTTTTTTTTTTTAACTGGGAGACTTGGCACAATTTTGTCTTTATCTTACGTCTCCAATCTGATTGGATATATATTAAATCTGACTTATATAAGTCTTTTGGGGCGTTTGAGGGTGGAAACTCCAGCCTTATTTGTGGCAATAAATCTTCGTTTTATGTTTGGCTTCATTGTTCATTTTAAAACATATAAATGAGAACTCACTTAACATGGCAAAACAAAAAGAAACTATTAAAAAACAACGGGCCAAAGCCAGTAGAAGGGAAGAGAAGAGTAGTCAAACGGACATTTAATTTGTATCCAATAAGGCGTCCTCAGCGCGGAGAGATAAAGAATTCAAAACTTAAAAAATAAAAAAAAGAATCTAAAATCAAAGAAGAATAAAGAAAAAAAATGATCAAACCAAATATTTACAAGTACTATGACCAAAACCCGGAAGAAAAAGACAATAACAATATAATGTGGCACTTATATGACAAATACAAAATGCTGCTTCTGTGTAAAGATCTTCTTCTTTGTTTTGTTTATTTTAATTCTTTTTTGTTTGAATATTAATGTCTTCATTCATATTAATTCCTGCTCTTATAGGTTTCCGATTTAACTAGTTTTTGCTTGTTCATAAGTTATAAAATCGCTCTTTACTTATCACGGAATAGAACACTTTTTAATTCATTCAACACGGAGTAAATTGTGGTTATCTTATGTGATTATTATATTACTTCATTATTTATTATTCATTCATTCACTAGTTATGTCATGAAAAAAAAGCCCTCATATAAAGTAGCTTCTGTTTCCATTCACATTCCCAGCTCCTGAGATAACAGACTGTCTGTAGTTTTAACTATAAAAGGAACATTTTCCTAAGTGCTAAATTATAAACAACCTCGGCAGTACCTTGCTGCTGTGAGCAGCATTTTCCATCAATAAATACTATGTACATTCAGTCCAGTTTTTCAAGTCCCTGCAAGAATGGCAAAGAATATCAGACAAGCCCCTAGATTTGGGGTTGCGACGAAATCCCACAAAAAAGTGAGACTATATACACCCTCTCTTGATGCTAAAGAGACAAAACTTACCTCTAAACCTCTATAAAGCAGAGGTCCGATTGCACGAAGGAGTTCAGACGCCATCTCAGCAAAGGCCACACCAGCATGGACTTCTCCTTTGGGTATATGAACAGCAGTCTGACGGCAGTAGGTCGTCCACTCGTCCTCAAGTATGTATCTTGAAAAGGCAAAGGATTCTGTTGATTTTGCTTCAGCAGCAACAAGCTGCTTCAAATAGTTCGTGTAGACTTGAAACGTTTTCTTCAATGCATCATTATAAACGCTCAAATCTTCCATATTCCTTGTCTTCATTATATCATCACTCTCGAAATTTATGACACTCAATCGCTCCAAAATAATCAACTTATACTTGATAGAGTAGGTTAATAAGAATTTCGTTTCTTTAATAAGCTCCTTTAAGCTAAGAGCAGAGGGTTTATCTATTACTTGATCTAAATAGAGATTCATGCAATCAAGCTTTAAAATCAGTGGAATTCTACAAATAAAAATATATTGTGACTCATAACTAGGTAGATTCATGGCTAAAAACTCTTCTGATTTTGAACCATAGCGTTGCTCTTCCGGCAATCCTTCACAAGATTTAGGAACTGGCAACAGTGTCTTGTAAGTCACATCAAACATTGCTATATTAAACTTATCGATCCATTCAATAAATTTTCTTAGACCTTTTGATTTTAGTTCTTGTTCAACAAATGGATGATAAAGCGTTCTATTATTATCAACAGTATAAAGATCTAATTCTTTCGCTTTTTTAAATCCATCCTCCATTGGATATGACAATAATCCGCGTGAAAAACATGAAGGGAGAGATGTAGACGATTCAAACGATTCTTCATCTGTTTTACTTAGTTGACCAGTCGGTGGATCATTATTTTTCAGATCAGTCAACTGGTTCTCGGAGTCTTTGATTAAGGGGTCACTTTCGACGTTCACAGATTTGGCAGCTGCGAACGATCTTCTTTTCAGTCCGCTCTTGCTACAAACTGATTTTATCTCACATTGTTGTTGCTTATCAAACTTGACACCAACCCCATTGCCAGAAGTAAATTCATCATCAATATCCTCACTATCCATGCTTGTAATACTTGACCAACGACTACTTAGCTCGGAGTCGTTAGGGCAAACACTACTACCGTCAGTTGTAACTTCCGAAAATAAAGAGCCTTGACGGCGAAACAACCTTCCTTTGTTCTTTAACTCAAATAAATTGGTCTTCATTTCAGAAGCATTAAAAGGAGCAGAGACACGAGTCATTTGATTTGTGGATGGATATCTGCTTGTTTCATCCAATGATCTGGTCATAGAATCATCTTTTTCAGGTTCCCTGGTGCTTGGACGGTATTCGCTTAATGAGAGGACTATTTTGCAGTTTCTTGAAACTTCTGGTAGACTGGGTATAGATTCTAGTAGAGGCAACTGTTCTAAAGCCGTTTCAACAGGTAAGGCTCTATCAACAAGGTCTGCTACAGAAAGTGACTGATTGATTTTTGTGCTTGCGGAGGGAGACAGCTCCAAGTTGTCTTCACTTGAAGACTTTTCTCTTGAAGCACTTGACGATGCACCGTGTTTTTGAGACTTTAGAAAAGTTTCTTTATCATTTAATTTTTTCGAGTTTGAATCAGCAGCGTCAGTAAAATCCATACTCGTAACTTTCTTATGCTTTTCATTTGCACTCTCAGAGC
Source organism: Artemia franciscana (assembly GCF_032884065.1). NCBI lineage: Eukaryota > Metazoa > Arthropoda > Branchiopoda > Anostraca > Artemiidae > Artemia > Artemia franciscana. The sequence goes on along the minus strand of NC_088866.1, from coordinate 56,950,145 downwards.
TTTTGACGTTTACACTTCCATCATTCACGCTTTGAACATTATCTAAAGATTGCTCAGGCGGATCAGTCATTGTGACTATCCTATCATTATCTTCTTGATCATTTTCCGTACTGTCCATAAGTGGTTCGAAGTCAAAAGTAAGCGGTTTAATTGAACGCCCATCAATATTAACAACATTTAATTTAATTTTTGGTGAGAACAAATCCTTTGGTTCAACATTCATTATGAGTGTATTTGTACTTGTATCATAATTAGCAGTGGCATTGATAGATGGGCTGCTTGTCTTCAATGGACCATCCTCTGAAAAAGGAGGGATGTCGGACTGAAAAGGTTCAAGCTTTTTTGGAATTTGCCACTTCTTCTCATTACTTGGTACGGTGTACACCACCACATAATTATCTTCATCCCAGGGACGATCAGAAGAAAATATTTTTACCTGACTTGATTCATCATCAGATGGGGTTTCATAATCAGAAGGTAATAGATGGCTCAAATTTTTTCCCGAAATATTGCTGTGAATAGTTGGCATATCCATATTGTGTCCGTTATATTTTTTATTGGTTTCAATTTCTTCCTCAAAATTTTGGCACGAGTCAATATGATATTTTTCAGCAGAATTCGATGAATTTATATCGTCACTACCCTTTGAAAAAGTTATACTAGATCTTCTGTTTGAACCATTTCCTCTGCTATAGACTGGTTGCATTCGATCTTGTTTTTCAACTATATCTCGATAATCAACATCCGTTACCCGCATGAAATTACTAATTGACAGGGAAGCATTTGGGTTATTACTATCAAATTTTATATTACTATCCTTTGAAGGAGAAGTGACTACATTTTTTGAAGAAGGGATGTCAGGAGTTCCTCTCGAATCATTGGCTCCAATGGGGATTTCTCGATTCGGTGTTATAGCTGTATCATCTAGAATTCCCACAAAATCTCCTGCAAAGCCACTATTTGATATGGAAATATTTCCACTATCACCCTCAAGTTTTCCAGATTCATCCTCATTAGTAGTCAATTCAACTTCTTGTTGTGAAACCTGAGGTAATCTGGGGTTGTGACCTTGATTGTTTGTGTCTCGATTTAATGTGTCATCTTTCTGCCCAGTCACGTTAACGTCAGTTTCATCATTGAACTTACTAACATGAGCTATTTCGTCATCTTGATGAATACGAGGCTCTCCTATAAAATCGCTAGAGGAAAGTGAAGTATTTCCACTTTCGCCATCAAATTTTAGGTGTTCATCCTCTGCTGGAAAAATTACTACCGGGTCTTTCTGATCCCCTTCATCTCCGAAATAAGAACCCCCTGCTTCATATGCGGCTGACAGGATCCAAGGGGCAGGCTCTAAGGTTGTTGTCGGTGTGTTAGTACTCCTTTCACTTTGTACTTCCATTAAATTTGACAATATATCATCCATGACTTGGTCGTTTTTTTCACCATCTGACAATTTCTCTTCAAGAAAAAATCTTACTTTTGAATTGCTCCTTCTATAAATTTTTCCACTTCCTACAACCTGAATGTCTTCCTTAGTATCATGAAGATGCCTGAAAAAGATTAAGATTTGATAGAATCACTTTTGTTTTACTATTGCTTATGGCATGAGAGTACATATGGTTAATAGTAATTTTCGTAAATATATTAAGCAGTGCTGTCACTTACTTGAAGTACTTTTACTTGAAGTACTACTTAAGTAAAATTTTCCATTACTTGTACTTGTACTTAAGTAAAAACTCTAGGGTGTACTTATTACTTGATACTTAAGTAAGATTATGAAATACTTATTACTTAAGATACTTTTAATGTACTTGTTTTTCAAATACTTTACTTTTGATACGAAAATTTTTTGTGTGTGTGCTTTGGCAATGTACAAGAAAACATCACCTTTATATTTAGAGGAAACTCAGATATAGCTTTTGTGTGTGTGTGCTTTGGCAATGTACATGAAAACATCACCCTTTAGATTTAGAGTAAACTCAGATATAGCTCCATGCTCTATTTTTGGATATGAAATAAGGTATTTGTTTTTGACAAAAAAAAATTATAGTATGATTAACACTTGGTTTAATTTTTGTTTAAAAGTTATATAACAAAGAAAATTGAAATTATTTCACAGTTCACTGGTCGACAGTGAGCTAAAATCCCTTGTTTTGTGCTAAATGTGGCATACTGTAGTCCATTTGGGCTTATATTTCTGAAATTAGTGTTTAAGTTTTGTCATCTCGTCAACTGAACCAGATTTCTACCATTTCATCATCTTCAGGACCATATTATTGGTAAAACTACTGAAGCTATGAATCTTTGCCCATCTAAATGTTGTCTGCAATAAACGAGTCTAGGGAATTCTATCTGGATCCAAAGCAGTGGTATTTTGTCAAATTCGTTCCAGCAAATTCAGGTATTCAGACGAATCTGACTTCATATTTGTCACTCCATTCATAAGTTATAGGCCCTACTAAATTAAAGGAAAACTCAACTTTCTTAAGACTTGAAACCCTCTCCCCCTCGCCCTATTTGATATAGGGTTTGTGATACCAGAACTTGAACCAGATCTTAGGCATCTTTGGTCTAGTTTTCATTCGGATCTGTTACTCCATTTGCAAGTTATACTAAATTAAACAGAAAACTTAATTTTTTCAGGAATTAAAACCAACTCCCCTTTGTTAAATTTGAGCTAGGGTCTTTACCTCAAAACTTGAAATGTGTCATGGTCTTAGGCCTCTTTGGTTCAACTTTCATACAGATCCATCACTTTAGTCGCAAGTTACTTTGAATTAAACGAAAAACTGTAATTAGCAGGTAAAGCCCTCTCCCCCCTGTTTTATTTAAGCTAGGGTCTTCATCTTTCAACTTGATGTGTCTCATGATCCTTGGCACCAAATCTGGCCATCAAAATTTTCATCCAAATCCAACCAGCGGTTCTCCCCCAATACGTCATTACACAGACGGACGGAAAGACAGACAGACGGACGGACGGATTTTGCAACGTCTTAGGTAGCCATATTGGCTAATTGGATGCAAAAACAAGAGCTAAGAGCTCATATGGCATTTGTGACGAGGCGAAAAGAGCTAAGAGCCAAGAGATCATATGGTATGAGATCTAACAAAATTCTATGAATCAATAGATTGATTTAAAAAGGAAAATAAGAGGCTTAATGCCGGTCAGGATTTAAAATAAGAGCTCTGAGTCACGATGTCCTTCTAAATATCGAAATTCATTAAGATCCGATCACCCACTCGTAAGTTATAAATACCTAATTTTTTCTAATTTTTCCTCTCCCTTTAGCCCCCCAGATGGTCGAATCTGGGAAAACGACTTTATCAAGTCAAATTGTGCAGCTCCCTGACACGCCTACAAATTTTCATCGTCCTAGCACGTCCAGAAGCACCAAACTCGCCAAATCACTGAACCCCTCCCCCCAACTCCCCCAAAGAGAGCGAATCCAGTACGATTCTGTCAATCACGTATCAAGGACATTTGTTTATTCTCTCCACCAAGCTTCATCCCGATTCCTCCACTCCAAGTGTTTTTCCAAGATTTCCCCCTCCAACTCCCCCCAATGTCAAAAGATCTGGTCGGGATTTGAAATAAGAGCTTTGAGACATGAATTCCTTCTAATAATCAAATTTCATTACGATCCGATCATCTATTCGTAAGATAAAAATACCCCAATTTTCACGTTTTCCAAAAATTCCGGTTTCCCCCTCCAACTCCCCCCAATGTCACAGGATCTGGTCGGAATTTAAAATTAGAACTTTAAAGCACAAGATCCTTCTAAGTATTAAATTTCATTAAATTTCATTAAGATCTGGTCACCCTTTCGTAAGTTACAAATACCTCAATTTTCAAAATTACCCCCCCCCCCCAATTCCACCAAAGAGAGCAGATCCGGTCCGGTTATGTCAGTCACGTATCTTAGACAGGTTTCTATTCTTCCCATCCAGTTTCTTCCTGATCTCACCGCTTTAAGTATTTTCTAAGATTTCCGGTCCCCCCAACTGCCCCCCCCAATTACACTTGATCCGGTTAAGATTTAAAACTAGAGATCTGAGTTACGAGGTCCTTCTAAATATGAAGTTTCATGAAGATCCGATCACTCCTTCGTAAGTTAAAAATACGTCATTTTCTCTTATTTTTCAGAATTACCCCCCCCCCCCAATAGAGAGGATCCGTTCCAATGATGTAAATCACGTATATTTTCCCCACCAAGTTTCATCCCGGTCCCTCCAATCTAAGCGTTTTCCATGATTTTAGGTTCCCCCACCCCAAACTTCCCCCAATGTCACCAGATCCAGTCAGGATTTAAAATAATTGCTTTGAGACACGATATCCTTCTAAATATCAAATTTCATTGAGATCCGATCACCCGTTCGTAAGTTAATAAGTGTTTTCCAAGTTTTAGGTTTCCCCTCCCAATTCTCCCCCCCCCCAATGTCACCAGATCCGGTCGGGTTTAAAATAAGAGCTCTGAGCCACGATATCCTTCTAAATATCAAATTTCATTGAGATCCGATCACTCGTTCGTAAGTTAAAAATACCTCATTTTCTCTAATTTTTCAGAAATACCCCCCCCCCCCCCAACTACCCCAAAGAGAGTGGATCCGTTCCGTTTATGTCAATCATGTATCTAGGACTTGTGTTTATTTTTCCCACCAAGTTTCATCCCGATCCCTCCACTCTAAGTGTTTTCCAAGTTTTAGGTTTCCCCCTCCCAACTCCCCCCCTATTTTCCCCAGATCCGGTCAAGCTTTAAAATAAGAGCTCTAAGACACGATATCCTTCCAAACATCAAATTTCAAACATCATCACCCGTTCGTAAGTTAAAAATACCTCATTTTTCCTAATTTTTCAGAATTACCCCCCCCCCCTCCAACTACCCCAAAGAGAGCGGATCCGTTCCGATTATGCCAATCATGTATCTGGGACTTTTGCTTATTTTTCCCATCAAGTTTCATCCTGATCCCTCCACTCTAAGTGTTTTCCAAGATTTTAGGTCCCCCCCCTCCAACTCTCCCCAATGTTATCAGATCCGATCGGGATTTAAAATGAGAGCTCTGAGACACAATATCATTCCAAACATCAAATTTTATTAAGATCCCATCTCCCGCTCATAAGTTAAAAATACTTCATTTTTTCTATTTTTTACGAATTAACCGGGCCCCCACTCCCCCCCAGATGGTCAAATTGGGAAAACGACTATTTCTAATTTAAGCTGGTCATGTCCCTGATACGCCTGCCAAATTTCATCGTCCTAGCTTACCTGGAAAAGCCTAAAGTAGCAACCGGGACCGACAGACCGACAGACAGACCGACGGAATTGGCGATTGCTATATGTCACTTGGTTGATACCAAGTGCCATAAAAAGGAAAACAATAGCATATCATCATCCAGGCATCATCACCTGTTTGGATAGCGGAAAATATCCATCAAGATAAGTTTTTGAGATCTGTCGGTCTATCCGCCCGTCTGTGCAATCGAGTATAGCAGGAGAACTGCCAGTCAGATTTGTGTTGAAATTGAACTATTTGGATTGAAATTGAGCTTAATTAGGGCGATAGGGCTTTAAGTGTTAAAAAAATTCGAGTTTTTCATTTAATTCACTGTAACTTGCAAATGGAGAGATGAACTTCGATGAAAATTGAATAAAGATGCCTAAGAGTATGATATGCATTGAGTTCCGGGATGGAGACCCAAGTTTAATTAGGGCGAGGGGGAGGGGGCTTTAAGTGCTAAAAAAGTTGAGTTTTTTGTTTGACTCAGTTTAACCTGCGAATGAAGTAATGGATCTGAATGAAAGTCAAGCCAACGATGCCAAAACCATAAGACACATAATGTTTGGAGATGAAGACCCTAGCTTAATTAGGGGGAGGGGGCTATAAGTACTAAAAAAAAGTTCAGTTTTTCATTTAATTCAGTGTAACTTACGAGAGATCGATGGATCTCAGTGAAGAGTGAACCAAAGGTGCCTAAGACCGTGACAGGCATCACGTTTTGAGATGAAAACCCTAGCTCAAATAGAACGAGGGGGAATGGGTTTTAAGCGTTGAAAGCTTTTGGTTTAATTTAGTATAACTTGCAAATGGAGCAACGGATCCAAATGAAAGCTAGACCAAAGATGACTAGGATCAGAGCTTATATCGAGCTCTGATATCACAAGCCCTGTCTAAAATCGGGCGAGGGGGAGAGGGTTTCAAGTTTTAAGAAAGTCGAATTTTCCTTCAGTTTAGTAGGGTCTACAACTACTTCCACCCATGACTTGCCCAAAGCCTTGAAATATCCCTTTTCCAAAATCAGTCAAATTGAAGCCAACCTTCAACCAAATATTCCATCCCCAGAGAAAAATTACTTTGTATGGCACTTGGTATTTACTAAGTGACATACAGTTATCGCAAATTCTGTCGGTCTGTCAGTCCTGGTCTTGCTAGTTTAGGCACTTCCAGATAAGCTAGGACGATGAAATTTGGCAGGCGTATCAAGGACCAGACCAGATTAAATTTGAAATACTTGTTTCCCCGATTCGACCATCTGGGGGGGAGAGGAGTGGGAGGACAAAAATTAGATCGGATCTTAATTAAATTTGATCATTCGAAGGATATCATGTCTCAGAGCTCTTATTTTAAATTCCTACCGGATCAGGTGACATTGGAGGGGGAAACCTAAAATCTCGGAAAATGCTTAGAGTGGAGGGATTGGGATGAAACTTAGTGGTAAAAATAAGCACAAGTCCTAGATACATGATTGACATAAACAGAACGAATTCACTCTCTTTTGGGGAGTTGGGGGGAGGGTTAATTCTGAAAAATTAGAAAAATGAGGTATTTTTAACTTACGAAGGAGTGATCAGATCTTCTTGAATTTCATCGGATGAAATTTTATATTTAGAAGGAACTCGTAACTCAGATCTCATTTTGTAAATCCCGACCGGATCCAGTGTCATTGGGGGGATTTGGGAGGGGGGCCGGAAATCTTGAAAATGCTTAGAGTGGAGTGATCAGGATGAAACTTTGTGGGAAGAATAAGCACAAGTCCTAGATACGTGATTGACATAACTGAAATGGATTCGCTCTCTTTAGGGGATCGTAGGGGGTGTTAATTCGGTAAAATTATAGAAATTGGGGTATTTTTAATTTAAGAGCGGGTCACCGATCGTGAAGTATTCTTGAATTTGATATTAAGAAGGAACTCATGTCTCAGATCTCTTTTTTTAAACCCAACCAGTTCTGGTGACATTGGGGGAGAGTTAGAGGGGGAAACCGGAAATATTGGAAAACGCTTAGAGTGGAGAGATCAGGGTGAAACTTGGTGAGTAGAATAGGCCAATGTCATAGATACGTGATTGACGAAACCGAACTGGATCCACTCTCTTTGGGGTAGTTAGGGGTTCCAGTGCCTTGGCGAGCTTGCTACTTCTGGACGTGATAGGACAATGACAATTAGTAGGCGTGTCAGGGACCTGCACAAATTGACTTGATAAAGTTGATTCCCCGATTCAACCATCTGGGGGGAGGGGCTGAAGGGAGAGGAAAAATAAGAAAAATGAGGTATTTTTAACTTGCGAGTGGGTGATCGGATCTGAATGAATTTTGATATTTAAAAGGACCTTGTGTCTCAGAGCTCATATTTTAAAAGCCGACTGGCATTAAGCCTCTGATTTTCCTTTTAAATTAATCTATTGATTCTTATAATTTTGCTAGAGCTCATGCCATATGACCTCTTGGCTCTTCCGACCTCGTCACAAGTGCCTTATGAGCTCTTAGCTCTTGTTTAATTCCTTTTTTCTCAGACGATTTTCGACTTAGTCTCATGGTTTTTGCCACTTCATGGTGTGAAAACTGCTGCTAGAAATAGATAGGTTGCAACTTCTGCCGTATTGTCTTCTAGTATATTTAAAAGTGTGCTTGCATCGTGCCTGCGTCGCCCTAAAAGTTATATTTCTTATGGTAATATTGGTTTGTATTCTGTTGCATATGCAGACGACGTTCTTCTTGTTGCCCGTGAATTGCTTTCCAATTTTACTATATTAACCAATGAACAGGCTATAAGTTTGGACTGTCAGTTAATGCGTCTAAATGCGAGTTTATTTGTTTTAATGCCCCTTTTGCGGTCGCTCCATTCGTTGCTGGGACTGTAATTCTGCCATGTTCTTCTTTAGTTAGTTGGCTTGGTCTGTATTTCGGTCCAACACTTTCTACTACCTTTTCATCCCTAGTGAATAAAGCCGTGAAAAACCTACGCGTCGTTTATGGAAAAATGTCCCCAAACAAAAGCCGTTACAACCGCAACGGTTTGTGCATGATTTATAACGCTTATTGCGCCCCTGTGCTCTTGTATTTACCAGGCATGGCTCATCTATTTCGTAAGAAAAATCGCCATACTCTACGTGCGGCTTATTTCAGATATTGCAAATTCCTACTCCGGCTTCCTAGATGGCACCAAAACAGAAAAATAATTGCTCGATTTGGTTTAATAGATATGGGTTTTTGGATTTGGTCTTCCAGTGATGATTTATGTAAAAAGACTATCTACTTTATTCACGTTTACGACCCTCTGCAGCCTTTTTTCCATATTGACACTGGTCAGTTTTTTTTGTCCATATTGTCTTTTGTCAGTTTGATTTTTTTTTCTTGATGTTTATCGTTTTTGTTTTTGTTTATTTATAATACTCCGTTCTTTGTGTTTCTTTTATACTTTTACGGATAATAAAGTTCATAATTCATTCATTCATTCATTCTGCAGTTTGACCAGCCGTATGGAATGCTTCTGAATCAACGGGCTTGCTGCAGGCCCGTGATTTTATAATATATGTTTGTAGGGAGTATTACCGACCATCTGAATTGACTACACAGCATGCGGCTTGCTTGAGTAAAAACCAGCCAAAGGATATAGATGCCATACATTTTCATAGCGTGTCTGAAATTTAACTTGAAAACTTGAGGCAGTTTCCTTGTAAAGGTGCCGAGGGCGAGACATGTCATCAAAGTGTGAATCAAGACTTCATTTTCTGAACACTATCATTTGACACTGAACTCATTTGACTGAACACTAATCACCAGAAGTTCAACTCTATGCGCACTGTACTAATCCTGTCATGTGATCTGTCTGTTCCAATCAGAAGTTTTTTGACTGCACTTAATTGTTTTGAAAGTCTTTTCCTTTCAATCCGTTTTGTTGAAAATTGGTTAAGATTATTTTCTTGGACTTCATTGGGTGTGTACTAGCCAAACAAGGGAAACGATTAAAAACGATAAAACGGAAATTCTGGTTCTTGATTAAGATTTCCAAGAGAGGAATGACAGGGGCCATTTTATAGGCAAGGGAAGGGGCTAAGAAGCCTTCAGAATGGCTTTAAAAAAAGATAGCATAGGCTTGATATCAGAAATATATATATATATATATATATATATATATATATATATATATATATATATATATATATATATATATATATATATATATATATATATAGAATAAATACTTGAGGTAGTACTTGAAGTATTGCTTAAGTACAATTTTGGCAAGTACTTGATATTTGATACTTAAGTAAGAATTTAGAAAGTACTTATTACTTGATATTTAAGTAAAAAAACAATGGGTACTTAATACTTGATACTTAAGTAAAAATTTGGAGTACTTGTTGCAGCACTGATATTAAGAATAGAATAGAATAGAATAGAATAGGTTTTATTTGCACAATCTTTCGTAGTCATAAAACTAAATGGCGCTTGTGCTTACAAAAAAGAAAAAAGGATTAAATCAAACGACAAAAAAAAAAATCAGAAGACAAATAGTTTAAAATCAACAATTGTTATACTTTGATACAAAGAAAGGGATGAATGAGTTGGAAAAACGATTTGTGCGTGAAGGAGGTGCTGCTAATCTGTCAAATTTCTTCAACCTAGTACTTCGATGTTTCACTAAAACTGGTGGTAGTATCGATCTGTATTTATCACTTCTGAGAAGATATTGGCCAAATTCAAGGATCAAACTGAGACGACGCTCTTGAAGAGAGGGAATTTGTAAAGTGGATAATGCTAACTTATATTCGGTAAAAGCATCGCACAATATTACTTTGACTGCTCTTTTTTGTATTGACTCAAGCTGGTCACTTAGGTAAATAGTGTTATTGACTTGTGGGCCCCATACGGGACATGCATACTCTAAAATTGGTCGAATGTAAGTAAGATAGGCTATCCTTAGTTGTGTCACTGAAAAACCAAATCGACGCATTAGTATAAGTGTCCGCATCGCACTATTTGCCTTTTTGATAATTGAATCGACATGGAGGCTGAAAGAGCAGTCGATGCTAAACTTGACACCAAGCACTACTGCCGAAGATTCACTAGGATAAGGAGGAGGAGGGCACACAAAGTCTCTCTTCAGGGGATTAAAGCGAAGGATTTTAGTCTTTCCTTCGTTGATTTGGAGGCTGTTCGCAGTACATTCATCTTTGAAGTTTTTGATTATTTCGTTACAGAATTGGGGGACAGCCTCAGACTTCTCAACAATGTACTTCAGTAGGACTGACAAGTCGTCTACATACTTAAATCTTTCTTCATAGCCGGAAAGGATGAAATTTATCACTGCCAAAAACAGTAGACTAGCGAGCTTAGTACCTTGTGGGGCTCCGCATGTAAGCTCGACCCATTCGGAGTCGGTATCTCCTGGGAAAAGACTGTAAACGCACTGATAGCGGGCTTGTAAAAAATTGATCACTAAAAGAAGAATATGTTTTTGCGCACCCATGGTGCGTAGATTTGTGATAGCAACGGAATGGCGAATAAGATCAAAAGCCTTTCGGTAGTCTACGAGGAGAAGGTCGACTATAGCACTTCCTCGGTCGAGCCAGTCGACAATGAGATGGTACATCCGTACTAAATAAACAGTTGTGCTGCTGCCTCTTAAGCATCCATACTGATACGGGTCTAGATGTGCAGAGACCTGTGACATAAGTTTGCGGTAAATAAACGTTTCTGCAACTTTAGAAAGGTTCGGAGTTATTGATATAGGCCGGAGTTGATCACAAGATTTTGGACACCTTACTTTTGGAATAACGCGGACATATGCTCTTTTCCAAGCACTAGGGAATACTTGCTGAAGGAAACATTGGTTGATTATAGAAGAGAGTGGCTTAGCAAGAAAAATGGCGAATTCACGTAACAGCTTTACTGGAAGCTCACCTGGGTAGGACGCACAGTTCGCTTTCAGTCTTAGGAGTTCTTTATAAACAGTGAATTCAGAGACCTCACATACGTCCTCAATCTCTGCACCAGCAATGATAGTATCAATTTCTGATTTGGTGATTGATGGAAATGAGGTACAAATGTCAGCAAAAAAATAATTGACTTCATTAGCTGAGGTTAAGGTACCGTCCTCTTTGAGGAGCCTTAGATCTCTGAGTGTTGTCTTACCGGTAAGTCTTTTTACTGAGGAATGCCATTTGTGGGGGTCTATTGTGAGTAAGGGAGTAATTTTATCCCTCACATACTGCCTCTTGGCACGCTTGTTTAGTTTAACAATATGATTACGCAACTTGGCTGAAGCTACGGTATCACCAGCGATATGAAGGCGACAACGGGTTTTTATTAAATTCTTTAGATCATTGGTTATCCACGGTTTATCAGTGTCACTCACAGTAATGACTTTTACGGGAAAACAAGTCTGAAATTGCTCCTGAAGCAGAGTATTCAGCTTATTGACTTTAATATTAATATCCTGTTCAGAGCAAATGTCCTCAAACTGATAATTACCGATCCAGCGACCAAATGTAGATATCGAGTCCTCAGTAAGTGGTCGCACCGTATACTTGACTCGTTTTGGCTTCGGAATTGCCGAACTGGCTTCCCAGAAGATGATAAAGTGATCAGAATTCAGAAGGGGTCCTAGGGATCTCGGTGCGTAATAAAAGTCTGTCAAGTTGGTAAAAATCAAGTCCAGTATGCTGCCACTTTGATGGGTAGGTATTGTAACGGCTTGTCGCAAATCTAAAATATTTGAAACCCATTGCCTATTAGTTTGATTGAAGTCTCCGGCAATAACAAAGCCAGGAGAGACATGCTTGCGGCGCATTTTGTCCACGAAAAACTGAATGTGTTCAATCAAGTCTTTCCTGTTTTTAGCACTTTCAGGATAATAGACCGAAGCAACAATTAAACATGAAAATCTTTTTGATAAACGTGCAGGTTTGCATTCGGTCCATAATATTTCGTGGTCGGAGTCAAAAGGCTCACTTAACAGCCTTGAGGATAGGTCATTACGAACATAAAGTCCAACGCCTCCTCCTCGACGATTCAAGCCACGATCGTGACGCGTATTAAAGTAGCTTGCGTAACCTTGCGTAAGTAAGGGATTTTAGCCTACAGCTGTGTGTTAGACTAAATATAAAATTTTCCTCTGTCGTTCTCATTTTATAGGGTTAGGCTTAAATGGATTTGGGCCCTGGCTACAATAAAAAGTTTACATCATACATTTGCAATGGATAAGAACTATATAACGGGATATAATTTATATGCACAATGAAATAGGAACATTATAGCACACAATAAACAACAAAGAGAGATAAAACTCTACAAAAAAAAACCTCAAACGAGACTACGGCCAGTAGAGAGGAAAGACTAAAACAACGCCAATATTTCGCCTGTATGGGCGTCAAACTAGGCTCAGCACACGATAAAAAGAAAACTAAACTAAAAACAGATAAAACCACCACCAATAATAATAAATACAATTGTCGCTACTGATCCACGTAGGGAAAAGAAGCTATTCGAGTTACTTCAATGAGAACATCAAAGCAACTGAGAAAAAATTATGAAAACTGAAACTTAGTTAACAATTCTGTTGCGAAATAATCCTCTTGTAAGCTAATATTGAAGCAACTCTTTTTGGTCTAGTAGGTAATCTTGTCCCCTGGTGATTGTGTAAAATTTTAATTCCCTTATTGATTATTGGCTCATTTTTTAAAAGAAAATCATAAATTGGGTCAAGATTTAAATTCCCTGTGTCTCTATTTATTGAAAGATTAGCAAATGTATGTTTTTTAATTTCCATAGCCTCCCTTGCCCACTGAGAAAACCCTCTATCATTTGAAATAGCTGTAGCCTCATCAAATTGTATAAAATGTTCGGGATGAAAGAATGTATGTTTAGCTAGAGCCGAAACAAAAGTTTCAGGAGGCTTTCTTAATTGTAGGGTTTTTTTTATTGAGTTGCGATGCTCAATAAATCTTTCAGTAAATTGTTGGTGAGTTCTACTAATATAAAACTTTCCACAAGAACAACGAATTTTATACACCCCACTAACTAAATCTCCCCGGGTTAAATCCTTTCCAGAATTAAGAAAAGTACCTAAATGGTCTCACTGATTGGAAACAACTATCAATATTATGTTTACATAAAATTTGTTAAAGCATCTCCCCCAAAGTAGGTACATAAGGCAAAGAAATGAACCTTTTCGGTTTAATTTTAATTTTGTGCACTGTGAAACCCCAATAACCCTATTGTTGTGTTTAATGCGTCAATTTTTTATTATTTTATCAATGAATTTAATCGGGTAGCTATTACAAAATATAACATCCCTCAAATACAACAAATCAGAATCTAAAAACTCCTGAGAACAAATTCTGAAAGCTCTATCTACCAGTGCAATCACAACCCCCCGTTTCACTGAAGTAGGATGGCACGAGTGAAAGTTCAAATACCTATCACTGTGTGTAGGCTTTCTATATACTGAAAAAAGTAAATGGAGATCAGTTTTAATCAATAGATATCAAGAGAAGGTAGTTTGTCATTTTCTTCAAACTCCATTGTAAGTTTTACATTTTTGTAAAAACTATTTAAATGTTTATGGAAAAGGTCTAAAGACTCTAAACCGTGTTTCCAAATGCAAATCACATCATCCATGAAGGGGAGAGCCTAAAATTGTGTATAGCGGAGGTTTCAATAGATTCCATGAAGAGATTTGCCAACAAAGGGGAGAGAGATGCCCCAATAGCCAAACCAATTATAGAAATTTCCTCCTGTAATTAATTCCAATAAATCTACATGCCATTTTTAATGTCTAAAAACGTAACTAATCCTTACTAATTGTATACTAACTGAATTTTACTATTTTTACTAATCTTCTGCTTCACGAATTCGAGATATCAAAATGCTTCTCAAAGTATATCGAAAATCTTTTTTTTTTTGGGGGGGGGGGGGTGGGGGGGTGTTGCAAAATAAAATAAAAACTAATTTTAATGACCTTTTTTTTCTTTTATATATGTGCAAACATGCAAACCAAATATAAGTTATTACTGTTACCATCCTTCTTTCCCTCTATCGGCTTATCCGTTTGGTTTCCCTAGCCTGAAGCATTTCAGATTACTAATGTAAAAGGAATTATCGGAACAGTTGCTATTGCTATTAATTTTCTTACAGAAACAGCTTCCACTTACAAACTGTTTAAAGTTACAATTGCACTTGCATAACAGCACTGTACTTGCATGAATACTACCCAATGCACAAACATTGGATAGACTGCTGCAAGTGGAAAAGTACTTATTTTGAGGTATGTATCAGCTTTGTAGTTTACCTCTTTTTACCCTTTTCAACTTAATCATGTAAAATTACTTTTCGAGGCATGAGGCCTCGAAAATCCCAAAAAACTTAACGTCGCCAGCACATACTACAATAGAGTTTGAATCTCAACTCCTCCAATTCTTTGCAAGAAGTTAACCTAAATTTAAGCAAGAGGTTGAGCCAAAGCCATTCAAAGGGGGGCGACCGGGCGAGCTGCCCCGGGTGCCATGATTGGGGGTGCCGCGCCTTGGGGATTTTTCACTTTGATACAATTTCTCACTTTGATTCGGTTTTTTTCTTATGTTTGAGTCGGGAGGGGGCGCTATAATTATTTTTTCCCCGGACGTCACCAACCCAAGGAACGGCTCTGGGTTGACCAGATCCTCATTATTGTCCCCAAGCATCGACAACGAGTAAGAACCTGCGTTAACACGAAACCTTTCAATTTACTTTCCAAGATATTGCCTGCTTTCCCCAATTTGGAAGTTACCTCTTAATGCCATAAACTGTCTTAGATCATTGCCATGCATCATAGTTAGAAAAATAAATCCCGCCTTCATATCTCCTTTATGCTGTAATAAAGTCATAGCAATGTCAAATTCAAAGTTAAAAGTACTATTTCTTTACTTCTTGAATAATATTC
The DNA here is from genome assembly GCF_032884065.1 of Artemia franciscana. NCBI lineage: Eukaryota > Metazoa > Arthropoda > Branchiopoda > Anostraca > Artemiidae > Artemia > Artemia franciscana. The sequence goes on along the minus strand of NC_088866.1, from coordinate 56,934,943 downwards.
TTCCTAAATACTATCCGAAATCATTTTACGAGCTCAAGTGTCAGCTGATCGTCACAAAGACTGAGGACCCATTAGCGGATCCTCCCAGGGTCTAGCTATCATCGAGAGATGTCAAATATTAATGGTTTGACTGTGAAATTCGACTGAAAAGACAGTGAAATTTGAAATTCCTTTTGTCAGTGAGCTTGTCAATAAAAGCGGTAACAACCCAGGGAAATCAAAAAGCATTCAAATTCCTCAAATGATCATTCCTTTGAGCAGCTTTCAGCGTTTTCCAACAGGTAAGACAGAAGATTATTAGAAGCTACCCTTTCCAGAACTTTAAAAAGAAAGTTCCACTCCATTTAATTGAAAAAACCAGATTCACACTGTCTGTTTGTATAAGCTTCATTAAAACTTAATATCTCTATCTCCAGCACAAGACGCGAGAATTTAGATGATCTTTACTAGGATTTCTGGGAAAGCATGTGTCAAGTTCAAGTTTTTTTCTTTTTTTCAATGGGTAATTAAGAAAAAGAAAATAAATCACACAGAGAAAAAATTTTCAATTCATTCATGGATGCAAAGAACCACAATATCTACATTTTTAAACATAAATACTGAGAGTGGTCACTGATGGTTCTAGGCGTTTACCCCCCCCCCCATGGCGTTTACCCCCTGGAAAATACCCCCTCCCAGAAAATACTACCCAAAGGAAAACACCGCCTCGGAAAATACCCCCGTGGAGAATGCCCCCCGCGGAAAATACCCCCTGAAATATAACTCCATGAAAAATAACCCCCAGAACCCCCCCCCCCCCCTCCGTAGAAACTTACATAAATACAAATTCATCTTGAGGAGGAGGCAACCCCTTTCATATACGTAATAATTTCTATCCTTTTTGAGGTTTGTGGGTGCTCCTTACTTTCAGTTGAAAAACTTGTTTTTTATTCAATTACTTACCAGACAGTATTTGTTAATGAGAAACATGCGGAACAAGTTTTTTAACAAATACTACTTTTTAACAAAAATACTTTTTTTTTTAAAAGTACGTTTTTAACAAAAACTATCAGTAAGTAATTTAACAAAAAAATTACAAGTTTTTAGACTCAAAGTAAAAAGCAACCACTAACCTTAAAACGAACAGAAACTATCACGAATATGACAAGGGTTACATCCTCCTCAAGACCTCGCTCTTTACGCTAAATTTGTTTTTATAGAATTTTAAAACAATGCTTATTGTTCTAATTAAATGGCCAGTGTGTTTCAGGAATCGTTCTTAAAGAATTATGACAAAAATTCAAAACTTTAGCGTAGAGAGCAAGGTCTTGTGGAAGGGGCAACTCCTCTCATGTACTTAATAATTTCTGTTCGTTTTCAGTTCTGATGTTGCTCCTTACTTTCAGGTGAGAAAACTTGTTTTTTAAAATTTAATTTCTGACAATTTTTAAATAATACCGGGAAATCTGGCTCTATCTCCATGAAAAATTCCGGTACTTGTGTATTACACGCCACTCACTCAAGTATACGGCGTGTAACACTTAAGAACAAAGCGGTTTCTATGTTAGTTTTTTCGTTACCTTAGAAACAAACCTGGGCTATATATTTCCACATGAGGGTGGGGGGGGGGGTTAAAGTACAGTGGGTCTGTATGCACAATGAGTTGGGTACAATTATTCTGCATATTACGAGGTAAGAATTGTTTTCTGACTTCAAGCTGTCCAAATACTTCCTCACCCCCCTTATGTGCAGATATATAGCCCAAATTATACACTTCCCATCTATTCTGTTACTTGTCTTTGTCTTGTCTCGGACTAAACTGGAAAAAGCTAACGAAGAAACTGATTTGTTCTCGAGTTTTACGCAGCGTGAACTTGACTGAATGGCGTATAATACACAAGTACCGAAATTTCTTCCACCTACGGAAAAAAAACAACAAGACTCAAACAAAATTCTCGAATTTGGAAAGCCCTATTTTCAGGGGGCGGGTAAACACCGGCGATTAACCCCCCCCCCCCAATCTTACCTCTCTTTGATCAAAATAATTAACTGAATATTTCCTTGCTTCTTTCCTCGGGGAAAACCAGACCATAATAAAAAAAAAGATTAAAGAATAAAAAACTATTCTTTTGTAAAGGGTTTTTGTTTTGTCAGGTTTTAGTTTTCTGTAATCTAGACTCCACAAGTTTTGGCAAGACCACCCAATCAATTCTAAAAGTATTGCGACACAAACTGACAAAGCTTATGACGGACAACATACGGTTATCCTTTAAGGTACCGTCTCACCTTAATGAAAGATCAAAGCTTTTCGCTCTCCACTTCCCGACATATGAGCCTCGTGACGACTATCCAGCGACACATTGATAATGTGTAAATTATTAAATTTACATCAGCTGTTCACAGGCCCAGTATGACAGACATCAGCTGATCACAGGCACAGTATGATCGATTAGCAGGAGAAACTTGAATATTTCAGCAAGTGATCCTATCCCTAAATTACACGACATCTCTTCTATGAAGATAAAACAAATGTATATTAGTAACGTTATTAGGGTTATTTTCAAATAATTGGACAATTTTGCTTCTGGAAACAGGTCCAGTTCGTTACCGGACAGAAACAAAGGAATAACAACAACTAGAATTCACTGTTAAACCTCCTTCCTTGGGACTCGAGAACATTGCCTCCTGTACAATAAGCGGGCCATCTCCCACAGAGATACAATTCAAGTTAAGTGCTGGTAGTGGGGGTGGGGGTAGTTTGTCTTAGCAAGAAGACAGTACAGTCACTGATAGAAAGACACTGTGGTCTTTACAGTCAATTACCGTACATAATGCACTTGTTTAGACACAAGGGGTACCTGTAAACATCACGAGGGCATCGTTTCTAAATTTCTTTAATAGATAATTTGCATTTTTCTTATGATGTCAGTAGAGAAACAAAAAGGGTGGTAGTACTTCATTACAAATTGTAGAATAGTTGAAAGAATTTACAGATGTAGGTTGATTATTTAATTCAAAAGTCTGACCTCCGCTAATAGCTAGTGACTGGTTGTTCCTCAGCCATGCTTGTTTTAGTGTTATCAGGTTTTTGAATAATATATTTTGGCGTTATCGTAAAAGGAAAATTATTACCAATTGCCAAAATATTGATGTAATTTTGTCTGAGAAGTTATTTGACAAGCTGTACAAGGTCTTTATTTTATTTCAAGGCCTTGCCACAATCTGATCAGGCCCGTTGCATAGTCGTACTTTTCGTTATTTTGTCTTTATTTTATATAAAACTAGTCTTACTCCTACATAACTGCCATAAAGGGCAAAGCTGTGTAGAAAAATAGTGAGGATGATGATAATGATGAATAGGCATGATTAAAAGGAATTGGCAAGGATATGCTAAAATGAAGCAGAATAAGGCCAGCTGATTATTTACAGTTAATAAAACTGAGGAACTTACGCTGGTTGATCATTCCCATCTGATTTCGTGTAGTTACCAGGTTCACTAAAGCTTCTCATTAGCTTAATTGTTGAAATCCTTTCATCAGATTCTTCTTCTTCTAGTGAAAGATTCCACACAGGCCATTGCGGCCATAAAACTTTGCTACTCGTATTATGGAATATTGACCCAACAATATCAATTCTCATTCTTAGCGTCCTTATAGTATTTAACCAAACACAAAGAGATTTGAGACGCCCAATAAAGCGTTCAGATCTGTAAGTAGGGTAGTTCAAGCCCACTGCTTTGCTTGATGGGTAAAGTAACTCGATCTAAAATAAAAAATATTAATCAAGAAAATACTTTTCTGAACTGTTTGGATCCAAAGAACGAGGTAAAAATTTGTAACCACCCCTACCCTCTTAGTTTTCAGGTATGGGGTGTTAGGGAGTGTATCGGCCTCACCCTTCAAACGAATTAATTTTGCTTCAATTTCATGACGTTTCCTTCTCTCTATTTTGAACTGTTGTTTAACTTGCCACAAAAAGGTAATTATATACACGGCACAGGTGGAGACCCTCAGATCAAATTCACGTCCGTTTACCTAAAAATATGGAGAAAAAAAAGTAAGACATCCTCCGCCAACGGTAGAATCCGTGGACCTTGAAAGTAAAGTCAATCCTTGAACAAATGACGTTTTTATTAAAAAAAAAAAAAATGGTGGTGTTCTGTTTTAATGCTATACAAAATAAATAATAATAAATAATAAAAAAAAAAAAAAATTAAGGGTATTGCAAAGTAAATTGCATATTGTTCAAGTTATTTAACTGATAATAAATTCCTATGATGATTATTTGGAGGGTGAAACTGAACGTATGAAGCTAACAGCGACTTCCGCATTAAGCAACGTACATGGAAAAAAATATTTATAAATACAAAAGTAAAATTTACTTTATTTTTGTTAGAAAGGCAAAAACAAGTTATCACACTTAAGATTTAAAAAAACATATTATCATTGGCTCTTATTGGCTATTATTATCCCACGTTATTGGCTCTTTGTAATATCAGGCAACACAGTAAAACTGGGGTATCTTAACTTCTAAATGCGTTGCCAAGATATACTCTAAAGTCTCAGCAAAACAACCTCCTCGTAGTTGCCAGACATTGGGTGTTACGGTGTGTGTCAATCTCGTCCCTCCAACTAAGTTGAATTTTTGGCGTTTATGAAGTTTCAGATAAAAAGTGCTTTACGCTTTCTCATAAAAACGGGTCAATATTTAAAAAAAAAATACGTTTTAACATAAACCTTTTCAAACATAAACACTTTAGGAAATGGAAGTACCTTTAACAGGGCCAAATCAAGAAGAAGGGAGGAGGGATTGCTCCACTTAAATTTAGTGTTTGGGCTAAATAATGGCCTATCTCACTTGCACTAAAAATTGAGGCACTTGAAAGATTCTACGAGAAGAGTCCTAATTTTGGAAATGAAAGTCAAAGTTAAATTAAAATTCAGCGCCACATTGCCAAGGCACACAGCTTCTAAGCAGTTTTGCGACTCCAATCACCTTATTTATGTTTGGTCGGTAAATATCAAATTTCATTAAGGTCCGATAACCCATTCGTAAGTTAAAAATACCTCATTTTTTTCCTCTCCCTCTAACCCCCTAGATGGTCGAACCGGGGAAACGACTGTTACCGAGTCAATTTATGCAGGTCCCTGACACGCCTACAATTTTCATCGTCCTAGCACGTCCAGAAGCACCGAACTCGCCAAAGCACAGGAAATCCCCCCCCCCCACTCCGTTTTAATTATGGCAATCACGTATCTAGAACTTGTGCTTATTCTTCCCATCAAGTTTCATCCCGATCTCTCCACTCTAAGCGTTTTCCAAGATTTCCAGTTTCCAAGATTTCTGTTTCCCCCTCCAGCCCCCTATGTCCCCGGATCCAATCCGAATTGAAAATGGAGCATCTGAGACATAAGATCTTTCTGTTTGTCAAGTTTCAATAAGATCCGATCACCCATTCGTAAGATGAAGATACCACAATTTTTGCGCTTTCCAAGATTTCTGGTTTCCCCCTCCAACTCCCCCCAATGTCACTGGATCTGGTTGGGATTTAAAATAAGAGCTCTGATTTTTCTAAACATCAAATTTCATTAAGATATGATTACCCGTTCGTAAGTAACAAATTGCTCATTTTTCTAATTTTTCAGAATTCCCCCCCCCCCAACTCCCCCAAAGAGAACGAATTCGGTCCGATTATGTCAGTCACGCATCCTGGACTTTTTGTACTTATTCGTCCCACCAAGTTTCATCCTGATCTATCCACTCTAGGTGTTTTCCAAGATTTCTGGTCCCTCCCTCCCCCCAACTCCCCCCAATGACATTGGAGCCGATCAGGATTTAAAATAAGACATCTGAGTTGCGAGGTTCTTCTAAATATGAAATTTCGTTAAGATCCGATCCCTCTTTCGTAAGTTAAAAATACCCAACAACATGGATTGACAATCCTTCCATGATTATGTTTCAACCAACATGCCTGCCTTTCTGCACAAAATGGCAGGGAGAGAGGGGTTGTTTGGGAGGGGAAGTGCAGTGTCCCACCTTGTGTTACCAATCATACAGTTAGCATTGTTTAGGCAATATACCACTGATTATAAAAAAATATTATGTTGACTACTTAAAAACTTTAGAATCTAGGTGTCGGCGTACAAAAAAATCACCTTTTTCCCCTAATACATCACGCATTGTTCTGGAGAAAAACTAAATATTTCAAATTTTGATCCAATTCAAATAAAATTCTAATATTCGTTTTTAATTCGTTCTCTTGATTCTTGATCAAGAATCAAGAGAATCTCTTCTCTTGATTCTTGATCAAGAATCAAGAGAATCTCTTCTCTTGATGAATCTCTTGATTCATCAGTTGTCTTGATTCTTACTCAAAAACCATGAAAAACCACGTCAACCTGAAAAATATCCTTTTATTTTCAATATGCTCAAAAGTATATAATGTATTTTGAAATATTTAATTTATTCACAAGAATTAAGATATGGATTCTCAAAAACTACAATTCAATTTCAAGCAAAACTCCCCTTTGCAATTTCAAATGCTGGACCAGTTTAGTGTTGATTAATTTAAGCACCATCTAATGGGTGCACAATTTTATTTAGATCAGTTTAATAGTTTATCAAATTTCTTCAATCTAGTCATGTTGAATGCGTTACAGTATTTTTTAATTATCCATATAATTCATGATGTTCATGGAATTTATACCCCTTAACTTTGTTATTATTATTTTGCCTTTTGTGCTATTATATGTTTTTTCAGCAAGTATATTTGTTTTATACGTTGCAGTGACAAGAAATTTGCTTTAAGCTCGACGAAGGAGGACTTATTAGATGTTTTCCAGAGGAACTGTGTACGGATTAGTTTGGGTACGCGCCTGACTGACCGTATTTCAAAAAGTAATCTGTACAAAAAATGTGTTTCTATCCCGCTTTCTAGGGCTATAATGTTAGGCCGAAGAATTTAAGGGAAATTGCAAATCCTTTGAAGGGCATAAGGAGGGAGGCTCAAATAGATTGGGATGGAGGAGGCGCGTGGGTCGCTGTGTTGGTCTCAGGCTGCTTGGTGCTGCAGTGAGTTGTTAGTAGTAGTAGCATAAATTTATAAATAAGATAAGAAAAACTCACCTTTTCAATTTCATTTAATATATCGCACACAATCTTCATGGCTCGACTCTGGTGCATCAAGCAAGACTGACAATAAATAGACAGGCATCCATCACATTGGGGCATAGGCCCAGAAAAATCACTCAATGGCAGGTCAATTCTTTCATACTTGAAGTTCAAAAGCTTATCAATAATTGGGCTGACTTTCTCCCTTTCGCTTGATAAATATTCATGCTGCTCTGATATAGTTCGTCCATTATGCCATGCCTGTAGCTCAAGCCAAAGATTGTCTCTGTAGTTTGGATATGTAGAATCTTCACTAATCTACAAGTTTGAAATACATTAATACGAAGAACGACATACAAATTTAAAGTACATGCATATGTATGTATATATATATATATATATATATATATATATATATATATATATATATATATATATATATATATATATATATATATATATATATATATATATATATAAATAAGTTGTTTGTCTGTCTGTCGACTGACGTCATGTTTGTGTGTCAACTGACGTCATGTTTGTCGACTGACGTCATTATAAGGATTGAGCTGTATGTCGTCATGAAGTTGTTTGTCGTCTGACGTCATGTTTGTCGACTAACGAAACTACAGACCGGGACACCGGGACAAAAATGACGTGTTATGTCTGTTATAACGTAATAGAGGCAACAATCTTGACAGGGCCTTTTGAGGGTGAGGCTTTTCTTACCCGGACACAGGGACACAACTACAACGGGGACGCCGGGGGCCACAGGGGGATATATAAATGACGACGGCAACAAAGGAAATGGTCGATTAGCAATCACCATCAACAAAGCTCAAGGGCAATCAATAGAATCATGAGGTATAGATCTGAATACGGATTGTTTTCCCATGGACCATTATGCGTTGCATGTTCAAGAGTCGGTAAACCTGACAATCTATTTATATGCACAGACGATGGGACAGCAAAGAATGTTGTATATTCGCAAGTTTTACGTAGTTAAAAACATATATATATATATATATATATATATATATATATATATATATATATATATATATATATATATATATATATACTAGCTGTTGGGGTGGCGCTTCGCGCCACCCCAACACCTAGTTGGTGGGGGCGCTTCGCGCCCCCCCCAAGCCCCCCCGCGCGCGTAAGTCGTTACGCGCCATAATAGTTACGCGCCATTGTAGTTGTGTCCCTATGTCCCACCTGTGAATATAGATAGATATATATATATATATGGTTTTAACTACGTAAAACTTGCAAATATACAACATTCTTTGCTGTCCCATTGTCTTTGCATATAAATAGATTGTCAGGTTTACCGACTCTTGAACATGCAACATATAATGGTCCATGGGAAAACAATCTGTATTCAGATCTATACCTCATGATTCTAATGATTGCCCTTGAGCTTTGTTGATGGTGATTGCTAATCGACCATTCCCTGTCCCGGTCGTCATTTACATCCCCCTGTTTCCTCCGGTGTCCCCGTTGTAGTTGTGTCCCTGTGTCCCGGTCGTCATTTATATTCCCTGTGTCCCGGTCGTCATTTGTATCCCGGTGTCCCGGTCTGTATATACATTCGTTTTTTAGTTTTGTTTTTCTCCTTTATTTTTTTCCTTTTTTTTCTTTTTTAGCTTATTTAGATTTTTAGATTTTTTAGTTTTTTTATTAGTTTTTAGTTTTTTTTTCTTTTTAGTTTTTTTGTCCCGGTCGTCATTTATATCCCCCTGTTTCCCCCGGTGTCCCCGTTGTAGTTGTGTCCCTGTGTCCCGGTCGTCATTTATATTCCCTGTGTCCCGGTCGTCATTTGTATCCCGGTGTACCGGTCTGTATATACATTCGTTTTTTAGTTTTGTTTTTCTCCTTTATTTTTTTCCTTTTTTTTCTTTTTTAGTTTATTTAGATTTTTAGATTTTTTAGTTTTTTTATTAGTTTTTAGTTTTTTTTTCTTTTTAGTTTTTTTGTAGTTTTTACCTTCTTTTTAGTTTTGTTAATTTTTTTTTTTACTTATGTCCTGGTCGTCATTTATGCTCCCTATGTCCCGGTGCTTTGTTGATTGCTAATCGAACATTCCTTTTGTCCTGGTCGCTTTCTCTTTGAGTGTCGTCATTTATTTTTTTCTTTTTTAGTTCTTTTAGTTTTTACCTTTTTTAGTTTTTTTTTAGTTTTTTAGATGAAAATTTTTTTTAGTTTTTTCCTTTTTTTCTTTTTAGTTTTTATTGGTTTTTACCTTTATGTTAGCTTATTTTTCAGTTTTTTCCTTTTTTTTTAGTTTTTTTTTATTTTTTATTTTTTTTAGTTTTTTACCTTTTTTTAGTTTTTTTTAGTTTTTTTAGTTTTTTTAGTTTTTTAGCTTTTTTACTTTTTTTATTAGTTTTTAGTTTTTTTGTAGTTTTTGCCTTTTTTTAGTTTTTTCAGTTTTTTTTTTAGTTTTTTATTGGTTTTTACCTTTATTTTAGCTTATTTTTCAGTTTTTTCCTTTTTTTTAGTTTTTTTTAGTTTTTAGTTTTTTTAGTTTTTTACCTTTTTTTAGTTTTTTTAGTTTTTTTAGTTTTTTAGCTTTTTTATTTTTTTTATTAGTTTTTAGTTTTTTTTGTAGTTTTTGCCTTTTTTTTAGTTTTTTTAGTTTTTTAGCTTTTTTATTAGTTTTTAGTTTTTTTTGTAGTTTTTGCCTTTTTTTAGTTTGACAACTTATTTTTATATATATAGATAGTTTTTTTTTTTACTTATGTCCTGGTCGTCATTTATACTCCCTGTGTCCCTGTGCTTTGTTGATTGCTAATCGAACATTCCTTTTGTCCTGGTCGCTTTCTCTTTGAGTGTCGTCATTTATTAGTTTTTTCCTTTTTTTTTAGTTTTTTATTGGTTTTTACCTTTATTTTAGCTTATTTTTCAGTTTTTTCCTTTTTTTTAGTTTTTTTTTATTTTTTATTTTTTTTAGTTTTTTACCTTTTTTTAGTTTTTTTTTAGTTTTTTTAGTTTTTTAGCTTTTTTACTTTTTTTATTAGTTTTTAGTTTTTTTTGTAGTTTTTGCCTTTTTTTAGTTTTTTCAGTTTTTTTTTTAGTTTTTTATTGGTTTTTACCTTTATAGTTTTTTTAGTTTTTTAGCTTTTTTATTTTTTTTATTAGTTTTTAGTTTTTTTGTAGTTTTTGCCTTTTTTTAGTTTTTTCAGTTTTGACGTCACCTGATCCAGTTTTTTCAGGTGACGTCACCTGACACATCCATCCATCCATCCACAGACAACTTATTTTTATATATATAGATATATATATATATATATCCGATGAAGATGCTCAAAGAGTCTATGCCAAAAAACTTGCTGCTGATAGAGAAAGTCAGAAAAGAAAGCGTGCCGAGGAATCAAAAGAACAGCAAGAAAACAGGCTTGAGGCTAAAGAACGCAAAACCGCGCAGTTAGATGAAGATCCACCTGGACAGCAAGAGTCAAAACATATCAAAACTGAAAATGATAGCGATGATGATTGGGTTTGGGATCTTGACTTGGATAAGGTCATCAATGCCTACCAGATTTTAGTTAAAAAAACAAAGGTTCGGCGATATGTATTTCATAGTGAAGCTGAAAAATAAAGAAGAAAAAGAAAACTGAAAAAAGAAAAAATGTAAAAAACTAAAAAATACTAAAAAGAAAAAACACTCAAAGAGAAATTACAGACCGGGACACAAATGACGACCGGGACAGAGGGAATATAAATAACGACCGGGACACTCAAGGAGAAATTACAGACTGGGATACCGGGACACAAATGACGACCGGGACACAGGCAATATAAATGACGACCAGGACACAGGTATTTAAGAATATCGTTCAAAGACAAATTTTTAATTGTAAGAAGACCGATGAAAGAGAAATTTCTAATTGTAAAATGACTGAAGAACCTACAATGGCAACACCCGAGGAAGCTGCTCAAAACGAATGTATTCACGCCGAAGTAGCTGAGTTGGTAAAGCGTTATGTTTCAGGTTCTAGGTCCGAGAGGCTCCAGGTTTGAACCTTGGCTTTAGCATTAATACAAAAGAAGAAAAAAACTAAAAAAGGTAAAAACTACAAAAAAACTAAAAAGAAAATATATATATATTTATATATATCATCTTTTCCACAAAAATAATAATTTAGTGCTTCTGCTTAAAAACAGCAATCGAATTGATGCCTCCTGATACGCAACTATCAACAAAGTGGCAATCGTTGTGGTCGGTGATCAGTTCTTACCTCGAGATAATATTCTTTATAGGCGAAACAATCAGTTGACAAGAATTGCTTAAACTCATCGATGCTACGATGCCCTACAATATCCTGACGAATATAAATGACGCCCGGGACACTCAAATAGAAATCACAGACTGGGACACCGGGACACAAATGACGACGGGGACACAGGGAATATAAATGACGACCCGGACACAGGGACACAACTACAACGGGGACGCCGGGGGGCACAGGGGGATATATAAATGACGACGGCAAGTCACAGGTGGGACATAGGGACACAACTACAATGGCGCGTAACTAATATGGCGCGTAACGGCTTACGCGCGCGGGGGGGCTTGGGGGGGCGAAGCGCCCCCACCAACTAGGTGTTGGGGTGGCGCGAAGCGCCACCCCAACAGCTAGTATATATATATATATATATATATATATATAGGAATGACAAAAAAAGCGTAGCACGAAATACAAAAGGGCAGATGTCCTTTAATTCAGAAATCACTTTGATGGTAAGAAAATTTCTTCATGTAAAAACAAGGCCCTAATCTGGCCCTGCATTGATGATACACATATTGAGTGGGTAAGGTTGAAGGGCTACATTCATTGGGGCTTGCATTGCCAAACACTAGATGGCAGAAGGCTATTTACGTAAATAACAGCTTCACTGTCTCAATGTCCTTCTCCCCTCTCCATTCACTACAGCCTTAGGCGCCAGCAATCATAGTCTGATGTCACCTCCCTCCTATCGTTGCGCTCCGTGGCCAGCAGCTAGGACCATCAGTCCTCACACGCTTATCATGATGATAAGCGTGTGAGGCTTCATCCAAATTCTGGTTTTTGGGTTCAGCTTTGTTATTTCTATTTCTTTAACATTTTTATATCTTTTTACAGTTTAATTTACACTTCCGTAATTCAGTAATTTTCAAGTTTCTAGTGTGAATAGTATTTGCTACAAATCCATTTGGATGAAGGTTAAATAAATAAACAGAAATACTTAGTTCTTACACATAATCTTATCTTTATATTTAAGGACGTAAGTTAGACCACCCCAAACAAAGGCATAAATATCGTTAAAATTAAATTCTTACTCAGGAACAAATCAGCAAATAGAGAAATCTAAGAGAATAAAAAGAAGAAGAAATAGATGTAAATAACGAAAATAAATAAAGGACGAAAATAAGAAGAGGACAAACAGCGTTTTACAGATTAAGATAGAAGTGGATTTATGACAAGACAGAGACAAGAAGAAGAAAAACAACAACAAGAAGAAAACAACAAAGAGAGGAATAAGTAGCTAGAAGATAAGAGGATGAAGAGAAGAAAAAATAGTGTTTAATAGATATACAAATAGAATCAAAAGATAAACAAGACTAGTAATTCGAGCAAGGGTATTTTTCAGTTTAGCCTACAATTCTATGTTCAGTAAATATAGAAAACTAACCTGTCGATTATAAACCTTGGTCTCAGACCTATGCTCATTTCCCAATTTGATTAGCAATGAAAAAACGCTGAAAAATTCGTTCCGATCATTTTTCGCACTGGTACGTCCTCCGGAAGACCTGAATTTCCCCCCAATGTCTCGGTAAATTAACTTGTCTGACATAACTAACGACCGTGGACTTAACTTGTTATCTTGCACGTCACTGTTCAAAGAGCTAGGCCTCATGTCATCATTTTGAATGTCTTGGTCAGGTGTCCCAGTATGTGGACTCGGATACCCAGAGTCCCCAAAAGCAGGGATCAGGCTCATATCCGATTTTGCTCTTCGTAGATTTCGCAGAGGCACTGAGGAAATACTCGGAGTTGCCATGGTAATATCTGTAATTTCAAATAAGATATGACTCTGTTTTGTCATATCTAAGCTTTGATAATAAGAAAAATTTGATATGAAAAACAAGCTGGCTGAACACCTTGCCACTGGACCATGATTAAATGAGGAGAGAGAATGTAGATTAGTAATTCTGTGGTTTGAGGTGGAATTGAAAATTGAATTCTCCGCAAAATCCGAAACCAGGGAATGCCCCCAAATCTTAATCCCAAATATAAGCCTTAAAAAAGCTAATTGCGTTGGCTTTGAATTGGTTTTTAAGGGTCTGTTACAACGTGCTTACCTGCTGATAATCAATATTATTAGCTTTAAAACTGCTTTAGACATCATTTTCACTAAAAAGAAAAAACACATATAACATCCAGATTTCATGGAAAAAGATTTAATTGTCTTCAAAAGGGAATTTAAACATCAAATTATTTCTTATCTTACCAACTAAATTACACCACATTTAGGTACCAAAGATCTCACAACCTTGAATTGATGGAATGAAAATTTCTTAGCCAGTCTACAATTGAGCCAAATGTTCAAAGTCACATTTTCTTGTGAAAAAAAACGTAAAATAAAATAGGAGAATCGTTTCCTACTAAGCTGGACAGGAGAGACAAGAAAATTACGTGCAAACAGTCGTAGGATCAAAGTTGATCCAAACAACCAAACTTAAGTTCTTCACGAAAAGTAGTGGTTTAATTTACATATCATGTCGGTCGACTGGCTTTCAAAAAATTTTTAAAAGAAAGCTGAACTTCAAATATGACTGGTAAAAGCTGACAAAAGTCAAATAAAAACTATCAAACAAATTTGACTAAAATTGATTGATATTACATGCAAAATTAGTATCACAGAATTGATCAATTCGCTTTGATTTTGCACTAATAGTCTGTTTCAGCTTCACACTCATCTTGGTTCTGCTGGCCCCCAAATACGTTCGTTTAGTTCTCACCTGAACATTATGACAGGCCGGAGAGCATCACAGCACACATCTTCGATAGGGACATCCTGTTGTTTGACAACCCGACTTGCGGTTGTGCCTGATGATACTAAGAAACCACACTGGTGCATGTTCCACGTCTGCTATGACTAATACAAGTTTACCATCTTTAAGGTGTCAACCCAAAGTAGTAGGGTCCAGACTGGACGGATATCCAATGTGAGTGGAAAAATTCCATGGCTGACATGAATATTGACAATGACAGTTTGCTGATGAAAACCCCTTGTCATAAGAAAAGAAATGTATCACCCTTTTAACATTATAAAGGCTGAACAGCGTCTGCTCTCCAGCTTTGAGCATTTCGTCTTTCGACACTAAGTCTTAGTTTAAAACTGAAGCAGATTCGTGAAAACGCTTATCACTGCAAGCGTAATCCCTACCAGCTTACCGAAATTTTAGATTATTGATGTAGGGCTATAACCAAGGAAGGCAGACAAGAATAAAATGTCAGCTGCAGTGTCACCAAGCCTATGCTTCAGTATTAGAATACTGAAATAATACACACTAGTCTCAATCTCGACTTCGGCAGTCGGTGTTTTCTTTTGAGTGACAGACCAGCAGAACCACCAATTCAGCACCACTACAGATAATCCAAACTTCCGTCGTAGTCGCAACAGAAATGTATGTGTTCACAATAAAAAAAAACTCGGCATCACAAGTGGCATTATTAACTCTAATTCTCTTCTATTGAAACCGTAGTGCAGGAGGTGAAGACGAACCTCTGCAAATTGGCTTTGTTGGAAAGAAGTTTTTTTCTCATAGCAGAAAGTTGCAAGGAATATGTGAAGTTGATCTCATGAACAGAAGTTCCTTTTATTTTGTTTTTTTTCCATGAGCATAATCTTTGGTCGAAGGTACACAGCCATATTCGTCAAAGACAACATCTACATTTTTGAAATGTTGCCTTAAGTATGTCAGTAATGATTTTCACAGATGACCCCTTAAAATTGCTCTATTTGCCATGACATCATGTACAGCAGTCATCCTCTATCAGTAACGTGGGGGCGACAAGGACTGGGGCAAAGTAGGTCTGAGCCAGAGCACCCTGTATAGATTGAATTTACAAGAAATGCCTTTCAAAGATTTCTCACAACTCCAAACACAAACAGAAACAACAATTTCTAATGTTTTATGGTTTCTAATGCGTAAAAATAATGCGTATGAATTCTCAGTGTAACATCAATCGCAAAAAAAAGAATGTTTTGGACTCTTGGCTCGATTTCAGCCTGCCTAAGAAGTTTTGGCTTACTAGACTTTGGCAGAAGTTTTGGCTGACGTCGTAAGGTGAAACACTGTGTATGTAAGATAAGGTGCAAAACAAAATTCAATAGCATTGTTGAAGAAAAGAGTATTTTTGGGCTTTTCCAGAAAATTTGGCTTTTACGAGTATATTGTTGTTATTTTTTAGTGGGTGGGTGGGAAGGGCGAAACTGAAGTATAAAGCAACTTTAAACCTGATCTCCATTTTTAGCAAGTCAGCACGTACAGTAAAATGCCTTTAAAATCCCATTCGAAATCAAAGTTTTTTGTTCTATATTTGGGATAAAATTCTAGCGTTTATTCTGGAGTTTAAGTGCGATTTTGGGGTATTTCCCAGCTTCAGATTTTTACAGAGATTTACAGGGCTTGACCATTTTTTTATGTCACCAATTACCACACAGCCAATTAATTCAACACATCAGTGTTAAGTCTTCACGGTGAATTTTCTTATTTAACTAAAAAAAACATCTTTTTGGAATATCTTGAGCATTAAAAAGCTTTTTCTTTTATTTGAGCTTTAGAATCGATCAGTTCTTTAGTAAAAAAAAAAAAAAAAAAAAAAAAAAAAACCTTAATGTAAAGATGAAAAACTATTTGATTCGAGTTTTATTATATTGCTAAGACAATTGATGAGATAGAAAATGATAATACGCCTTATCCCTATAGTTAGTTCAATGAATATTTTACAATAATCCGTATAGGGCTAGACAGATATGCATGCTTCACGTAGTTTCAATGGTAATAGCCGCAGAAGTGGTAAAATAGTTAATAGTAATTCAAAATATACGAATTAACCAACTTTTCTTGCTTAGCAATTATCATTAAAAGGGGTGGAGGTGGACCCTCTATCCTTAAATCGAGGCTCAGGCCATCAAGGCCCATTACCTCCATCTTAAATAGCTAAAAGCGATTTTTTTTTTTACTGTGTTAAGAATATTTTGAATTAGCTAAAGATTATCAATATATATATATATATATATATATATATATAAATATATATATATATATATATATATATATATATATATATATATATATATATATATATATATATATATATATATATATATATATATATATATATATATATACATACATATATTTATATATATATATATATATATATATATATATATATATATATATATATATATATATATATATATATATATATATATATATATATACTAGCTGTTGGGGTGGCGCTTCGCACCCCCCCAAGCCCCCCCGCGCGCGTAAGTCGTTACGCGCCATATTAGTTACGCGCCATTGTAGCTGTGTCCCTGTGTCCCACCTGTGAATAGAGATAGATATAAATATACATTTTTACCTACGTAAAACATGCGAATATACAACATTCTTCGCTGTCCCATTGTCTGTGCATATAAATAGCATTTATATTTATATGTCTGTGCATATACAAAGCCTTATGTACTAATAATGACGTCATATACAAACGCTCTTTTTACAAACAAACAAACATGCATTCACACAACTCGCTTCGCGCCACCCCAACACCTAGTTGGTGGGGCGCTTCGCGCCCCCCAAGCCCCCCCCCCCCCGCGCGTAAGTCGTTACGCGCCATATTAGTTACGCGCCATTGTAGCTGTGTCCCTGTGTCCCACCTGAGAATAGAGATAGATATAAATATATATTTTTAACTACGTAAAACATGCGAATATACGACATTCTTCGCTGTCCCATTGTCTGTGCATATAAATAGCATTTATATTCCCTGTGTCCCGGTCGTCATTTGTATCCTGGTGTCCCAGTTTGTATTTTCTCTTTGAGTGTCCCGGTCGTCATTTATATTCCCTGTGTCCCATTGTCCCGGTCGTCATTTGTGTCCCGGTGTCCCGGTCTGTAATTTCTATTCAAACAATCCCTGTGTCTCAGTCGTCAATTATATATCCCGCCTCTGCCCCCGGCGTCCCCGTTGTAGTTGTGTCCCTGCGTCCCGGTCGTCATTTATATTCCCGGTCGTGATTTTTGTCCGGGTGTCCCAGTCTGTAATTTTTCTTTGAGGTTCCTGGTCGTCATTTATATTCCCTCTGTGTCGGTCGTCATTTGTGTCCTGGTCTGTAATTTATCTTTGAGTGTTTTTTCTTTTTAGTTTTTTTTTTGGTTTTTTACATTTTTTCAGTTTTTTTTTCTTCTTTATTTTTCAGCGTCACTATGAAGTACATATCGCCGAACCTTTGTTTTTTAACTTAAATCTGGTAGGCATTGATGACCTTATCCAAGTCAAAATCCCAAACCCAATCATCATCGCTACCATTTTCAGTTTTGATATGTTTTGACTCTCGCTTTCCAGGTGGATTTTCATCTAACTGCGCGGTTTTGCGTTCTTTAGCCGCAAGCCTGTTTTCTTGCTGTTCTTGTGATTCCTCGGCACGCTTTCTTTTCTTACTTTCTCTATCAGCTGCAAGCCTGTTTTCTTGCTGTTCTTGTGATTCCTCGGCACGCTTTCTTTTCTTACTTTCTCTATCAGCAGCAAGTTTTTTGGCATAGACTCTTTGAGCATCTTCATCGGCTTTTGCCATGGTAAGTTCATCAGTCATTGTAAACTTAAACATTAATAGATTTTTACGTGAACATATGTCTTAAATATCTTGAATGACGTCACCGTCAAAGCAAAATGACGACAACTAATTTCATGACGTCAGCCGACACAGAAACATGACGTCACCTGATCCACAGACAGACAGACAACTTATTTTTATATATATAGATTGTGTCCCTGTGTCCCACCTGTGAATATAGATAGATTTATATATGTGTTTCAAACTACGTAAAAATTGCGAATATACAACATTCTTGGCTTTCCCATTGTCTGTCCATATACAAAGCCGTATGTACTAATAATGACGTCATATGCAAACGCTCTTTTTACAAACAAACAAACATGCATACACACAACTCGTTTTTATATAGATAGATAGATAGATAGATACAAAACAAATTAACTACGTAAAACTTGTGAATATACAACAGTCTTTGCTGTCCCATTGTCTGTGCGTATAAATAGATTGTCAGGTTTACAGACCCTCAAAGATGCAACATACAATTTTACATTGGTAAAGCAATCTGTATTAAGATCTATACCGCATTTTTCTAGTGATTGCCCTTGAGCTTTGTTGATGGTGGTTGCAAATGCTAATCGAATTGGGAATTGCAATCTTTTAAATTGAAAAGGCAGATCCGTTGGAATCATGGGAATGCGAGGAATAAGAACAGCCTCACCCTCATAAGGCCCTGTCAAGATTGTGGCCTCTATTAGGTTTTCCATTGTTTTTTTTACGGCAAGTCGCGTGCCATTGCAAAGCTTTGGTGGGTTGATATTTCTTAAAAGTATTATTGGTACGCCTATTTCTAGTTGTAGCACGTGTGGCGGAAACCCTGAAGGATCTATGGGATTTAAAAATTCAGATGGATAATTAACCGCTTCATTTGGTTCAACGACGAATTGGTGAAACAATTCACGGCATTTTAAAATATAATTTTCTTCATCCTGCCGAATCATTAGTCTATAGGAATAATAATGCATTACACTGCATTTCTTATTCATTTCTTTGTTAGTGGCTGGATTTATCAATTTAATATTAAAGTGATAGCCGTCGGCTCCATCCAAAAAAAATGATAGGATATTGTAGGGCATCGTAGCATCGATGAGTTTCAGCAATTCTTAACAACTGAGCGTTTCGCTTATGAAGAATAATATCTCGAGGTAAAAACTGATCACCGACCATAACGATTGCCACTTCGTCGATAGTTGGAGCATTGTATCTACGCACATGTTGGCCAGGAGGCGTTTTGTCAGCGGAAATAACAATTTTATGCGTATCAGTAGGCATCAAATCGATGGCTGTTTTGAACAGACGCACTAAATTATTATTTTCGTGGAAAAGATGTTGCAATTGGGAAACGATTGTCCTTTCAACGTTGGGAGAAATTTCGCAACGTGCATTCAATTCAGAATTTCTATCACTGATGAAGTACAATTGTAAAAATTTATGATTCTCGCCTGAGAATGGTAGAAGGGACCCTGCTCTATGATAAATTTGCCCTTTTACTTTGAAAGTAGACATAAATTGATCTGGATTTTCGATTTGGGCTCCAAACGACGTCATTTGGAAACATGAGTTGTATTTTCTGATTTTTGACAAAAAACAATTAGATTCTGACGTAGTTCCAGTAAGGAAAGTCTTCAATGGCTCTGGTGGTGCAGCCAATAGAGGAAGTTTAACTTTTCCTGAGGCGCAACACATTCCCATTGTTTCACCATTGAATTTCAAGGCCTTGCAATAGGGACAAATTTTAGACATTGTCCCGATTTGAACACATCTACTCAAGCTATAATCATCGACTGGGTTGTACCTGAATGCCAGGCGATAACTTTCAGGTTGCTCTGATTCCTCGGCACGCTTTCTTTTCTTACTTTCTCTATCAGCAGCAAGCCTGATTTCTTGCTGTTCTTGTGATTCCTCGGCACGCTTTCTTTTCTTACTTTCTCTATCAGCAGCAAGCCTGATTTCTTGCTGTTCTTGTAATTCCTCGGCACGCCTTCTTTTTTCACTTTCTCTTTTAGCAGCAAGTCTGCTTCCGCGTTGCTCTGGTAGTTCCTCGGCACGCTTTCTGTTCTTTCTTTCTCTATAAGACTCAAGCCTGTTTCCTTGCTGTTCTTTTGATTCCTCGGCACGCTTTCTGTTCTTTCTTTCTCTATCAGCCTCAAGCCTGTTTCCTTGCTGTTCTTTTGATTCCTCGGCACGCCTTCTTTTTTCACTTTCTCTTTTAGCAGCAAGTCTGCTTTCGCGTTGCTCTGGTAGTTCCTCTTTTGCCATTGTAAGTTCATCAGTCATTGTAAACTTAAACATTAATAGATTTCTACGTCAACATATGTCTTAAATATCTTGAATGACATCACCGTCAAAGCAAAAATGACGACAACTAATTTCATGACGTCAGCCGACACAGAAACATGACGTCACCTGATCCACAGATCCACAGACAGACAACTTATTTTTATATAGATAGATATATACTAGCTGTTGGGGGCGCTTCGCGCCCCCCCAAGCGCCCCCGCGCGCGTAAGTCGTTACGCGCCATATTAGTTACGCGCCATTGTAGTTGTGTCCCTGTGTCCCACCTGTGAATAGAGATAGATATAAATATATGTTTTTAACTACGTAAAACATGCGAATATACAACATTCTTCGCTGTCCCATTGTCTGTGCATATAAATAGATTGTCAGGTTTACTGACTCTTGAACATGCAACATATAATTGTCCATGGGAAAAACAATCCGTATTCAGATCTATACCTCATTATTCTAATGATGTGTCCCTGTGTCCCGGTCGTCATTTATATTCCCTGTGTCCCGGTCGTCATTTGTGTCCCGGTGTCCCAGTTTGTAATTTCTCTTTGAGTGTCCCGGTCGTCATTTATATTCCCTGTGTCCGGGTGTCCCGGTCGTCATTTGTGTCCCGGTGTCCCGGTCTGTAATTTCTATTCGAACAATCCCTGTGTCCCGGTCGTCATTTATAAATCCCGCCTGTGCCCCCGGCGTCCCCGTTGTAGTTGTGTCCCTGTGTCCCGGTCGTCATTTATATTCCCTGTGTCCCGGTCGTGATTTGTGTCCGGGTGTCCCAGTCTGTAATTTCTCTTTGAGGTTCCCGGTCGTCACTTATATTCCCTCTGTCTCGGTCGTCATTTGTGTCCCGGTCTGTAATTTCTCTTTGAATGTTTTTTCTTTTTAGTTTTATTTAGTTTTTTACCTTTTTTCTTTTTTCAGTTTTCTTTTTCTGCTTTATTTTTCAACGTCACTATGAAGTACATATCGACGAACCTTTGTTTTTTTAACTTAAATCTGGTAGGCATTGATGACCTTATAAAAGTCAAAATCCCAAACCCAATCATCATCGCTATCATTTTCAGTTTTGATATGTTTTGACTCTTGCTGTCCAGGTGGATTTTCATCTAACTGCGCGGTTTTGCGTTCTTTAGCCGCAAGTCTGTTTTCTTGCTGTTCTTGTGATTCCTCGGAACGCTTTCTTTTCTTACTTTCTCTATCAGCAGCAAGTTTTTTGGCATAAACTCTTTGAGCAGCTTCCTCGGCAGTATATGTGTTTCAAACTACGTAAAAATTGCGAATATACAACATTCTTGGCGTTCCCATTGTCTGTGCATATACAAAGCCGTATGTACTAATAATGACGTCATATGCAAACGCTCTTTTTACAAATAAACAAACATGCATACACACAACTCGTTTTTATATAGATAGATAGATACAATACAAATTAACTGCGTAAAACTTGCGAATATACAACATTCTTCGCTGTCCCATTGTCGCTGCATATAAATAGATTGTCAGGTTTATCGACCCTCGAACATGCAACGTACAATTGTCCATGGGAAAAACAATCAGTATTAAGATCTATACCACATTTTTCTAATGATTGACCTTGAGCTTTGTTAATGGTAATTGCAAATGCTAATCGAATTGGGAATTGCAATCTTTTAAATTGAAAAGGCAGATCCGTTGGAATCATGGGAATGCGAGGCGAGGAATAAGAACAGCCTCACCCTCAAAAGGCCCTGTCAAGATTGTGGCCTCTATTAGGTTTTCCATTGTTTTTTTTTACGGCAAGTCGCGTGCCATTGCAAAGCTTTGGTGGGTTGATATTTCTTAGAAGTATTATTGGTACGCCTATTTTTAGTTGTAGCACGTGTGGTGGAAACCCTGAAAGATCTATGGAATTTAAAAATTCAGATGGATAATTAACCGCTTCATTTGGTTCCAAAACTGTGTCGACTGACTTGTAAAGGACTGCCTGGTCTCGAATCTTGGTCAAAACAATATTGTTGATTTCGTGGACGTCTATATTTTTGGGTGCGAGAATCGCTCTTTCACTTAGCCATTTATTATTTCTATAATTTTTTAGAATATTCGGAAATACTTTTTCAATCAATTCATTTTTGGGCGTCACTAAATTACAGAAATCAGCAGGTAGTTGTATACGTCCTGAAATTGAGTCTACTGGGAGCTTTCCGTTTCCAATTGCCAGCAACTGATCTGAAAATGTTTGACTAGAGTCATCGTTTTGCAATCGGACACGCATATTTGTAGTTAATTTTAATATTTTTGCGTGTGCCCATAAATTAGAATTTTTCAGGCAAGCTTTCATTTCGTCTGCAGGAGTTGATCTAGGTATTATAGGTAATGTTTGCCTGAAATCTCCCGCAAGCAATATTAATGTGCTGCCAAAGGGTTCGGACTTCCCTCTCAAATCTTTCAAGCATTGATCCAGAGCCTCGAGCGATTTTTTGTGTGCCATTGTGCACTCATCCCAAATAATAAGTTTGCATTGCTGCAATACTTTACCCATCCCAGATGATTTGGAAATATTGCACGTGGGAGTTTCTGTAGAATGCAAATTCAGAGGCAATTTCAAAGCGGAATGAGCAGTTCTTCCACCAGGCAGCAATGTTGCGGCTATTCCGGACGACGCAATTGCCAACTCTATATCATTTTTTGATCGAATTGATGCCAGAATCAGTTTTATCACAAACGTTTTACCAGTACCTCCTGGCGCATCCAAAAAGAAAATTTCTCCAACGTTGTTATCGACACAATGCATTATCGTATCATAAATGTCTTTTTGTTCCGACGTTAACTTGGAAATGTTATTTTGTACATACGACAATAGATCACTCGTACTGTAACTTTGTTCACGATCCAATTCTACACATGCCGAAACAGCAGCGATACGGTTAGGTGAAGGCATTCCCAAATCCTGAAGAGGTTTCTTTGCCATACGTACGCACAAATCTTCTATAATAACTAATGTGTAGTTATAAATTTCTGATGTAAAATCAAAAGTCATATCTGACGTCTCTAACTGTTTTCGATGGAGTATATCTTCGGACATTTTTGACTTATATTTTTCCCATAACTCTGTAGGAGCTGACGGAGAGCAAGTTGTTAAAATGATGCCAAACAATGCACGAATTTGAATTGGGGTTGACGTTTTGCACGCGTCATTGATGTAGTTATCCCAGTGTTGGTCATTCTCCGATAAATTCAGAGCATGGCATGCACTACGGTAAGTGTCATGTATAGTACCGTTTACAGTTCTCAAATACTCAAAGGATGTCGGACCGGGTACATTCACCAAAAGCAGGCGTAGAAAGAAGCATTCATGTTGATTGGGGTGAACGGTGTAGAGTCTTCCTATCGTGGTATCTTTGAAGATGGTAGGTTGGCCGTCGACTGACTTACCCTGTTTTCGACGTTCAAATACTTTATTTTTAGTATTCCACGTGTAATACGAAGGCACTTCAGTATACAGCAGTTTTTTTGCAAAAGAATCATTTTTGCAAAGCGAAAAAAAAGCTGTTAATGTTGTATCCGGTGGATTCAGGGCTCTTTTTTGCACGTTGGTTTCCGTGAAATAAACACGTTGACCATTCTGTAAATGTACCGCTAAGTGAAGCTTCATTACTGCTTATGTATCTTCCAGCCTGATATTGTACGATTTCGTCGAAATCTTTGATTTCGGGCTGCAAGCCAAAAACTGCCATGTCACTGCCTTTGTTGACGTATTTACATATGTATTTGATTGCCTTTACGGAGTTACAGTATTCAACGTTTATGTGTGCATTAAATGTTTTTGATAATAATGGGGAATATGGACCAACCCACTGGTCTTGGCACGCTTTCTGTTCTTTCTTTCTCTATCAGCCTCAAGCCTGTTTCCTTGCTGTTCTTTTGATTCCTCGGCACGCTTTCTGTTCTTTCTTTCTCTATCAGCCTCAAGCCTGTTTCCTTGCTGTTCTTTTGATTCCTCGGCACGCTTTCTTTTCTGACTTTCTCTATCAGCAGCAAGTTTTTTGGCATAGACTCTTTGAGTCTTTGAGTCCATGGTAAGTTCATCAGTCATTGTAAATTTAAACATTAATAGATTTCTACGTGAACATATGTCTTAAATATCTTGAATGACGTCACCGTCAAAGCAAAAATGACGACAACTAATTTCATGACGTCAGCCGACACAGAAACATGACGTCACCTGATCCACAGATCCACAGACAGACAACTTATTTTTATATATATAGATATATATATATATATATATATATATATATATATATATATATATATATATATAGACACATGTGTGTTTAGAAGAAGAAGAAGAAGTTTATTATTATTCAATACAATACAGTACAAAATACAATTCAAAATACATACTGTAGTGCAAGTAATAAGAGGTGGAACAAAGAGGAATTATTTTAGAAGTGATTTTCTTTTTCTAGATGAAAATTTCGGCTTTATATTTAACTCCCGTCATCAACAAATCCGAGATAAATATAAAATAAGACTTACAATAAAATCGTGACCATTAAAACTAGTTCATCCTGGAGTGGAAAATGAAAGCGAAAAACGGCAATTCATTTAGATAAAAACAAGCCAGGAGCTAAACTAAAAGGACTTTTTATAAAAATATATTGCTCTTAACTATGGTATTGCAATGTAATATGTTAAATCTTGTTTAGTTCAACACATTATTGAAGTTCACATTAACGGATCTCGTTTTACAAGAATCTGGAGTTACCAACTAGAATTACCAGAACCATGGAGTTTTTGCATGTTATTAACTTTGTGCTAATTTTTTTTTTTACACAGTGTTATTCGAGAAAAATGACAAAACGATTTACAATTGTTCCTTTCTGCGTTTCTTTCAAATTTCAAAAAAGAATAGCAGACTAATCGGATAATCTAAATTATTTTCTTTACTTAATATACATTGATTTTTTTTTATAAATATTAATAAAATGATCATAAATACGTAATTTTTATGGTATAGCATCTAATAAAACTGTTTCAGTATGGCTATCGACATTCTCTTCTTTTACCATCCCTGTTTTCAAAATATATAATAGAGCAATTAAATTAGTGTCTGAGGTGACAGGCTAGCTCAACATTTAATTTACATACATATTTCTTTTCCTCTTATTTCAATTTTAAGTAATTTCATGGACTCCTCCCTAACTTCTTCAGAC
This sequence comes from Artemia franciscana, assembly GCF_032884065.1. Classification (NCBI taxonomy): domain Eukaryota; kingdom Metazoa; phylum Arthropoda; class Branchiopoda; order Anostraca; family Artemiidae; genus Artemia; species Artemia franciscana. The sequence goes on along the minus strand of NC_088866.1, from coordinate 56,909,465 downwards.
AATTATATCTCTTAAATTCTGAACTACGAAAGGAATCTTGTGTTTCTTTTTCTCTCAGAAATGACAGGGATATTTTCATTCAAATAACCAAAACCATAAGATCAGATTTAGATCCAGTTTCATGTTGTGCCTCCATATGGAATTCCCTACCAGTTAAAATTCAGCTATGTCATTCTTATAGACAATTTAAAAAAGAGCTAACCGACCACTTCTTATGCCTAGAGAGCTAGTTCTCTCTTTCCTTCGTTTTTCTAACTTTCCTTTTCAATCTAACTTTCCTTTTCAATTTGTTTAATTCCTTTATTTTGATTGACATGGTAGTTTCTGTTGTTGTTGTTGTTGTTTAAGTATTATTTTTTTATTTTTTTTTTATTTTATTTTTTTTTCTTGCTCTTTTGTTTAATTTTAGTGCTATTATTTAATGTTATGCTTAGTCTCCCGTTCTCGCAGGCAAAAGAGCCTTTGTGGAGGTCTAAAGTTTTCTGTTTTTTACGTTTCTTTTAAATAAATTGATTGTTTTGCTTAAATATAAAATTTCTTTAAATTTTTCCTGGTGTTTCAAATGAATAATAATATGAGCATTGTTACCTTGTCCATCTGATCCTCCATCTCTAATCCGTTTTGTGACCAATCTCGGTGGCAAAAGTTTTGACCTGAAAATTCAAAAAGATAAGAAAACTTAGCTAGAGCGGCAAAACTTAGCTACATGCTTAATTTTCCATGTTAAGTGGTTAAGTTTACACTAAGTCAATGAATGAAGAACTTGACGTAGGCAACAGTACTAAAGAACTTATATAAACAACGTAAGCACCGGGCAACGTGCATAACTGAGCAAATTTACAGTGAGGAAAAGTTTAAGGAAAACACAAAAAAATTAAAATAGCGTCACAAAAAACTGTTTTTTTATTATTTTTTTTTTTGCTTGTTTATATTTAGCAAGGGCCCTTTTAAATAAAAATCTAAATATTACTCTTGGAGATATCCTAACTTAGGATATTTGAAATTAATAAAAAAAAATTGGTAATAGAATCTGCGACCATAAAATTCACCTCTGGCACCGTCAGGGATCGAACCTCAGGAACAATTGGCAGAACCAGTTACATCCGCTACACCAGTACCAGAGTAATCAGTAGAATTGTTTTAAAAGGTTGTGATAACTCGACGAATCTTAATTTGCTCATTAATTACTTCTTATTGTCCTGTAGGTTCAAATCTTAACATCGGCACCGGCAGTGGAGGGGGAAGGAGGGCGGCGCCCCTCCCCTGGAAATGTGGGACTGTAAAGTAATTATAAGGAAACCAAAAAAAAAGAGAGCAGAATAGGGAAAACCATAGAAAATTGTGGGTTACCCCATTGTTGACTGCTTGCCAATAGATTTTGACACTTAATAACGCAAATATAAGTTCTAATTTGTGATTGAGTGACCCCTTTACAGTTTTCAACAACCATCTTTTTTTTATATATATGATTTGGCTGATGTAAATAAAAGAAAATTAATACCCCATTGTTGGCCGCTTGCCAATAGATTTTGACATTTAATAACGAAAATATAAGTCCTAATTTGAGATTGAGTGAAAAAAAAAATTCATTAAAACCTCCATAGTAATGAATGGTAAGTAAAGAACAATCCTTGTCAATAAAGAAAGTATAAGAGCCTAACTATTGATAACTTTCAATCAAAGAATTAGCTTTTTATAGTGATCCTACATATTTATTTGTTTATTAGTAATTAGAGTAGTTATTAGCATAAGAAAGTTCGTATAATTACAGAAATTTTGGTAATTATAGCTATAAGGGGTAATTTCGGTAAAAAATATGCCGTCAGCTTTTGCTTGCATTGCAAGAGCACCCATGAGCTGATATATGAAGCCATTATAATCAGATAGGCTCCCTTTGAACGGAATGTTGGGAATTTCTGTGTTTTTCCCCCTGAACAGATACGTTTTTACGTTTTATAATCATTTTTATTCAGGAGTCATTATATTTATCTAGTTGTCTTCCTCCTTTTTCTAGTGATAAATCCTTCTTGACAACAAGGAGCATTTTGTATATTACGCAATCCTTGCCCCGGAGCTGTAGGAGGCTGGATGTACTACTATCAGACATCTTGACCTTTTTAAAATACTGATCTGTATATTGGGGAGAAGGGATTCAAAAAGACAAGGGAAACTTGTTGCATTTCTAACACTCTTCGTCATTCCCTGAAAGTTTCAACTTAGTAAGTTTCAACTCGCGAGAGACACTTTTTCCAGGCAACTCCGAATCCTTACCTTAGACCTTAGTTCCTCCTGTGCCGCCAGAGGCACCCAGGGCATCCAAAAAGAGCCGCCAGTCGTCCCTCATATGTGCTGCTGCCCAGACGTCTTCCCACTGGGGTTGGACTATCGCATTGATGTGTTTTAGGTCCCGCTGGTACGTACGACGAAGTGTATTCTTCGGCTTCCCTCTTCTTCGGGTTCCCTCTGGTTGCCACTCCAGTACAGTTCTGGGGAGTCTATCTCCCGCCATACGGATAACATGCCCCAGGTAGCGCCATCTTCGTTGGCGTATGACATCTGTTACCAGGGGCTGGCGCGAGATAGACCGAACAGTCTGGTTGGTTATGTGGTCTCTCCAGTTAATGTTCAGTATTCTGCGAAGACAGTTGTTCTCGAAGGCAAGAATCCTCTTTTCTTGGTGTTGGTTTAGTTTCCAACATTCACAGCTATAAAGGAGGGCGGAGATGACGTTACTGTTGAACAGCCTCATTTTCAGTTTCAGGGAGTACTTTTTCGATCGCCACACTGGCTTTAGTCGATTAAAAGCTCCACTGGCTTGTCCAATCCTAGACTGCACCTCCTTTTCGCTGGATCCAGTTCGTTCGACTGTACTTCCAAGGTATCTAAAATCCACTACCTGCTCTACTGTATTGTCCCCGCACTTTAAGCCCAGTGGTGAGTCGCTCGTTGCCATGCTTTTTGTTTTGTTCGAGTTGATCTTTAGTCCCAAAAGACTCGCTTTCTCTCGGATTGCTTCGAGAAGATCCTGGAGCCTTTCCTTGTTTGCTTCCATCAGGGTGATGTCGTCGGCGAAATCAAGATCTGCTAGTCGTTTGTTGTCGCAGATTTGGATACCAAACCCCGTGCAGTCTCGGAGCACATAATCGATTACAAGGACAAAAAGCAAGGGGGAGAGGACACACCCCTGTTTGACACCGGACATGATATGGAAATACCTTGTATTTCCTTCGTGGGTCCGAACGCAGCACTCGGTGTTTTCATATAGGGCAATGATCAAGGATACAAGTTTTTCTGGAATGCCGTAATATTGGAGGATATTCCACAGCGAATCTCGGTGTATTGAATCGAAGGCTTTTTCGAAATCCACAAAGACAAGGTACATCTTTTGCCTCCATTCATTGCATTCCTCGATCATCATGCGTAGGACATATATAAGGTCGGAGCAGGAGCGGGATGGGCGGAAGCCATGTTGCTCGTCTCGCAAGTGCTTATCTAAGGCTGTCTGGATGCGACGAAGGATTATCTGTGAGAATAGTTTCCCCGGGATAGAAAGGAGACTGATGCCCCTCCAGTTATCGCATTTTGCTGCATCTCCTTTCTTAAAAAGCTTGATGAGTGTGCTTTTTCTCCATTCTTCGGGGACTTTCTCTGATTTCCATATACATGCAAAGAATGTGATCCACACAGTTATGCAAGCGCCTAAAGAGGCTTTAATCATTTCTGCTGATATCCTGTCGCTTCCTGGAGCTCTGCCGTTCTTCAGTTTGCGAGCGGCTTGTACCAGTTCTTCGGTTGACGGTTCTTCCGTATTGATTTGAAGTTCCAGGAATGGGGTTGTGGGGATATCTGCTGTGTTCGGAGGACTAGGTCGGTTGAGAACTTTCTCGAAGTGTTGGGCCCAAACTTCAGAGATTTCATCGGGGGCTGTGACTGTCTTCCCGTTTCCGTCTTTTCCTGGTCCATTTAGGTTGCGACGTTTCCCGATGATTTCATTGGTGATTTTATAGACGGCTCTGGAATCGCCGCGCTTGGCCGCTTCTTCTGCCATAGCTGCCTTTTGTTCTAGAAAGTTCCGTTTATCTCCCCTTGCGCTCTTTTTCACCAGCTTGTCTTGGTATCGATACAGCTGGTTACTCAAGACTGTGTCGCTGTTATCTCCATCATTTAGAAGACGTTGTTTTAGTTTCCGACGCTCTTCGATAAGGGTCCATGTCTTATCGGATAACCACTCGTCTTTGGGTCTTTTTTTGTGCCCAATTGTTTCTATTGCTGTCTGGTTGTAGGCTTCTTTTAGGGTGGCCCAGGTTGTCTCCACAGTGGCTTCTCTATCCAAATCTAGGGCCAAGCTCTCAAACCTGTTTGTAAGCTGTATATTGAACCTATGACGAACTGCTGCGTTTGAGAGCTTTTCAGAGTCGTAGGCAGGTTTCTCTTTGGTTTGGGATTTTTTTGTGGCTTTCAGTTTGAGGGACAGCTTTGCAATCATCAAGGCGTGGTCTGAGGCGACGTCGGCTCCTCTGTAGGCTCTTACATCTTGAAGGCTTGACTTCCACTTTTTGTTGATCAAGATATGGTCAATCTGGTTGTGGGTTCGACCATCAGGCGAGTTCCATGAGTATTTGTGGATAGTTTTATGCTGAAACTGGGTTCCTCCGATGATAAGGTCATTTGTTAATGCGAAGTCAACTAACAGTATCCCATTCTCATTTATTTCGCCGAGGCCTTGTCTCCCAAGAACCTCAGGACAATAGGACTTGTCGCTCCCCACCTTGGCGTTGAAGTCACCAACAAAGCAGACGAGATCGTGGCTGGGGATATCCTTGGCGACAGCTTGTAGGGTGTTGTAGAAGTTATCTTTTGTGGTATCGTCTGCCTCATTAGTTGGTGCGTAACATGCGACTACCGTTAACTTAGCTTGGCGACCTGTGAACCGTGCCACGATGATCCTCTCATTTATAGGCGTCCATTTCGTTAGGGCTCTGGACGCAGATTTCGACAGCATTATGGCGACGCCTGCTTCTTTCTTTTTTTCGGTGCCACTGTGCAGGATTGTGGATCCCTTCTTGAGGGTTTGACTACCTGTACCAGTCCAACGGACTTCCGACAGAGCTAGGATGTCAAGGCCATAATTGTCCATCTCATTCACAACCTGTTCTGTTTTAGAAAGTTGAACCATGGTCCTTACGTTCCAAAAACCAAGTTTAATTTCGCAATTCGTTTTCAAAAATCGTGTCCGGGGGCGGTCCGAATTCGTCGTCAAGGGGTCCGGGGGCAGTCCAAAGTCGTCGGCAGGTTGCATAGTCGGTATCATGTTGGCTCTCAATTAGACGGTTCTATGGCAAATCTTTTTTCCAGGGGCAGGCTGCTAGTCTGCCGCCAAACCCTCCTCCTTTATCCAGGCTTGGGACTGGCTGTATGATTACAGGCGGTAGAAAAAACACAGGCGGTAGATTACAGGCGGTAGAAACTCCGAATGGCATAGAAAAAATAATAAGAAGGAATACTAACAGATATCGAGAAAAAAAAATCACCCCTGCGATTTATTTAGTGTTGAATTGTGATTTATTTATTTTTGAGTTTGATCATTCATTCATTGAACATCTTAAGCCGGATAAGCTCTCACAAAGTTTTTGCCAAAACAAGAATCAGAATTGACAAAACAAGAATCAGAAAACAAGGTTTACAAGTGGTTGAAAGCATTAAAATACAAGAGCTAAGAGCTCATATGGCACTTGTGACAAGGCGAGAAGAGCTAAGAGCCAAGAGATCATATGGTATAAGCTCTAACAAAATTCTTGAATCAACAGATTGATTTAAAAAGGAAAATAAGAGGCTTAATGACGGTCAAGATTTAAAATAAGAGCTCTGAGTCACAAAGTCCTTCTAAATATCAAAATTCATTAAGATCCGATCACCCACTCGTAAGTTATAAATCCCTAATTTTTTTTAATTTTTCCTCTCCCTTTTGCCCCCCAGATGGTCGAATCTGGGAAAACGACTTTATCAATTCAAATTGTGCAGCTCCCTGACACGCCTACCAAGATAATTCAAATGGTCTATGAGTTTCCATGAGCCATTTGAAGGCATGGTTTCAATATTCAGTTTGACTCCCAGAATCTCCCCCCAACTTTGACTTCACCACATTTGTATTTTTCTTCTTTTCTTTTTCCTGTCCATAAACTATCTATACTATATACTTGAAATATCTTTATTTCATGGCCATCTTCCTTAGTTCTGCCCTAAGATGGATTGATGATAGACTCTATCAACAAGTTAAATGACATCATTTCTATGCAATTCTGACAAAGGCTTATGCTAGTTTTGCCTCTCAATCAGACTATCTGTGTTGGCTATCTTTTCCAATTAGCCATGGTTCTTGACTTTTGCATCACAGTCCATCAGCTTGATTTAATTCATATATTAACAGATGACTTTGAATCATAGAGCTCATGTTGTGTTTTTATGGCACTTGGTATTAACCAAGTGACATATAGCAATCGCCAATTCTGTCGGTCTGTCGGTCTGTCTGTCGGTCTGTCGGTCCCGGTTTTGCTACTTTAGGCACTTCCAGGTAAGCTAAGACGATGAAATTTGGCAGGCGTATCAGGGACATGACCAGCTTAAATTAGAAATAGTCGTTTTCCCAATTTGACCATTTGTGGGGATCGGATCTCAATGAAATTTGATATTTAGAAGGATATCGTGGCTCAGAGCTCTTATTTTAAACCTGACCAGATCTGATGACATTGGGGGGAGTTGGGAGGGGGAAACCTAAAACTTGGAAAACACTTAGAGTGGAGGGATCGGGATGAAACTTGGTGGGAAAAATAAGCACAAGTCCTGGATACATGATTGACATAAACGGAACGGATCCGCTCTCTTTGGGGTAGTTGGGGGAGGGATTAATTCTGAAACATTAGAAAAAATTAGGTATTTTTAACTTACGAACGGGTGATCGGATCCCAATGAAATTTGATATTTAGAAGGATATCGTGTCTCAAAGCAATTTTTTTAAATCCTGACCGGATCTGGTGACATTGGGGGACGTTTGGAGTGGGGGAACCTAAAATCATGGAAAACGCTTAGATTGGAGGGATCGGGATGAAACCTGGTGGGAAAAATAATCAGAAGTCTTACATACGTGATTTACATAATTGGAACGGATCCGCTCTATTGGGGGGGGGATGAATTCTGAAAAATAAGAAAAAATGACGTATTTTTAACTTACGAAGGAGTGATCGGATCTTCATGAAACTTCATATTTAGAAGGACCTTGTAACTCAGATCTCTTATTTTAAATCTTAACCGTATCAAGCGTAATTGGGGGGGGGGCAGTTGGGGGGGGGGCGGAAATCTTAGAGAATACTTAAAGCGGTGAGATTAGGATAAAACTGGATGGGAAGAATAGAAACCTGTCTAAGATACGTGAATGACATAACCGGACCGGATCTGCTCTCTTTGGTGGAATTGGGGGGGGGGGGGGGTGATTTTGAAAATTGAGGTATTTGTAACTTACGAAAGGGGTACCATATCTTAATGAAATTTGATATTTAGAAGGATCTTGTGCTTTAAAGTTGTAATTTCAAATTTCGACCAGATCCTGTGACATTCGGGGGAGTTGGAGGGGGACACCGGAATTCTTGGAAAACATGAGAATTGGGGTATTTTTATCTTACGAATAGATGATCGAATCGTAATGAAATTTGATTTTTAGAAGGAATTCATGTCTCAGAGCTCTTATTTCAAATCCCGACCAGATCTTTTGACATTGGGGGGAGTTGGAGGGGGAAATCTTGGAAAAACACTTGGAGTGGAGGAATCGGGATGAAGCTTGGTGGATAGAATAAACAAATGTCCTTGATACGTGATTGACAGAATCGTACTGGATTCGCTCTCTTTGGGGGAGTTGGGGAGAGGGGTTCAGTGATTTGGCGAGTTCGGTGCTTCTGGACGTGCTAGGGCGATGAAAATTGGTAGGCGTGTCAGGGAGCTGCACAATTTGACTTGATAAAGTCGTTTTCCCAGATTCGACCATCTGGGGGGCAAAAGGGAGAGGAAAAATTAGAAAAAATTAGGGATTTATAACTTACGAGTGGGTGATCGGATCTTAATGAATTTTGATATTTAGAAGGACTTTGTGACTCAGAGCTCTTATTTTAAATCTTGACCGGCATTAAGCCTCTTATTTTCCTTTTTAAATCAATCTGTTGATTCATAGAATTTTGTTAGAGCTTATACCATATGATCTCTTGGCTCTTAGCTCTTCTCGCCTCGTCACAAGTGCCATATGAGCTCTTAGCTCTTGTATTTTAATGCTTTCAACCACTTGTAAACCTTGTTTTCTGATTCTTGTTTTGTCAATTCTGATTCTTGTTTTGGCAAAAACTTTGTGAGAGCTTATCCGGCTTAAGATGTTCAATGAATGAATGATCAAACTCAAAAATAAATAAATCACAATTCAACACTAAATAAATCGCAGGGGTGATTTTTTTTTTCTCGATATCTGTTACTATTCCTTCTTATTATTTTTTCTATGCCATTCGGAGTTGCCTGGAAAAAGTGTCTCTCGCGAGTTGAAACTTACTAAGTTGAAACTTTCAGGGAATGACGAAGAGTGTTAGAAATGCAACAAGTTTCCCTTGTCTTTTTGAATCCCTTCTCCCCAATATACAGATCAGTATTTTAAAAAGGTCAAGATGTCTGATAGTAGTACATCCAGCCTCCTACAGCTCCGGGGCAAGGATTGCGTAATATACAAAATGCTCCTTGTTGTCAAGAAGGATTTATCACTAGAAAAAGGAGGAAGACAACTAGATAAATATAATGACTCCTGAATAAAAATGATTATAAAACGTAAAAACGTATCTGTTCAGGGGGAAAAACACAGAAATTCCCAACATTCCGTTCAAAGGGAGCCTATCTGATTATAATGGCTTCATATATCAGCTCATGGGTGCTCTTGCAATGCAAGCAAAAGCTGACGGCATATTTTTTACCGAAATTACCCCTTATAGCTATAATTACCAAAATTTCTGTAATTATACGAACTTTCTTATGCTAATAACTACTCTAATTACTAATAAACAAATAAATATGTAGGATCACTATAAAAAGCTAATTCTTTGATTGAAAGTTATCAATAGTTAGGCTCTTATACTTTCTTTATTGACAAGGATTGTTCTTTACTTACCATTCATTACTATGGAGGTTTTAATGAATTTTTTTTTTCACTCAATCTCAAATTAGGACTTATATTTTCGTTATTAAATGTCAAAATCTATTGGCAAGCGGCCAACAATGGGGTATTAATTTTCTTTTATTTACATCAGCCAAATCATATATATAAAAAAAAGATGGTTGTTGAAAACTGTAAAGGGGTCACTCAATCACAAATTAGAACTTATATTTGCGTTATTAAGTGTCAAAATCTATTGGCAAGCAGTCAACAATGGGGTAACCCACAATTTTCTATGGTTTTCCCTATTCTGCTCTCTTTTTTTTGGTTTCCTTATAATTACTTTACAGTCCCACATTTCCAGGGGAGGGGCGCCGCCCTCCTTCCCCCTCCACTGCCGGTGCCGATGTTAAGATTTGAACCTACAGGACAATAAGAAGTAATTAATGAGCAAATTAAGATTCGTCGAGTTATCACAACCTTTTAAAACAATTCTACTGATTACTCTGGTACTGGTGTAGCGGATGTAACTTGTTCTTCCAATTGTGGGACTCGAGGTTCGATCCCTGACGGTGCCAGAGGTCAATTTTATGGTCGCAGATTCTATTACCAATTTTTTTTTTTTATTAATTTCAAATATCCTAAGTTAGGATATCTCCAAGAGTAATATTTAGATTTTTATTTAAAAGGGCCCTTGCTAAATATAAACAAGCAAAAAAAAAATAATAAAAAAACAGTTTTTTGTGACGCCATTTTAATTTTTTTGTTTTTTCCTTAAACTTTTCCTCACTGTAAATTTGCTCAGTTATGCACGTTGCCCGGTGCTTACGTTGTTTATATAAGTTCTTTAGTACTGTTGCCTACGTCAAGTTCTTCATTCATTGACGCACTGTCGAAGCAGTTTCTTCGTTGCTTTCTTTCAACTTAGTGTGAGGCAAGATAAAGATAAATGACAGAAGATATGGGAAATATAATATTTGAGCTATATATTTGCCCATTAGGGGAGGGAGAGGGGTAGAATATTCGGACAGAATGAAGTTAGAAAACAATTCTTACTTCATAATATAAGAATAATTATATCAAACATATTTTGCATGCAGACCCGTTATACTTTACCCTCAACCCTCCTAGTGTGGAAATATATAGCCCAAATTTGTTTCTAAAGTATTAAAAAGTTTCTTAAGTATCATATTTTCATCATATTTTGTGACATTTCAGAAGGACTAGTCAGCAAAACAGGTGCTACTTAGATAAATAACTTAACATGGGCACTATAACAGAACAATACCGGTCCTCTGTTGGAATTAAATAAAAAGAAAAAGTTTTATTTTAACTGCAAGTAAGGAGTGACATTAAAACTTAAAACTAAAAGAAATTATTCCGTATATGAAAGGGGTTGTCCCCTCCTCAACGCCTCACTCTTGACGCTAAAGTTTGACTTTTTCTCACAACTATACTTGAAAAAATATATCAACAAACTTTAGCGTAAAGAGCAAGGTGTTGAGGAGGGGACATCCCCTTTCATATACGGAATAACTTCTGTTCGTTCTAAGTTTTAATGTCGCTCCTTACTTGCAGTTAAAAAACCTTGTTTTTTTATTTGATTTCTTAACGTTTTTGAAATCATACCTGTTTTTATTTTGGCTCACCGCACATGAATATTTTAAACGAAATTTGCATATCAATATTTTTTTTGGCTAAATGGCTCTCTCATAGTTTTGATCGGACGATTTTGAAAAAAAGGGGTGGGGGAGGAGGCCTAGCTACTTTCCGATTTTTGGTTACTTAAAAATACAACTAGAACTTTTTTTTACGAACTTTTTTTTTAACGTAACTTACGAATTAACTTACATAACGAACTTTTATATTTGTATATTTTATTACGTATATGAGGGGTTTCGCCCCCCCGTCAATACCTCGCTCTTTACGCTAAAGCTTGAATTTCATCCCAATTATTTGGGACCCCTGAATCACAAAGGCCGTAAAACAAATAGTTAAAATTACTAAAAATACTTTGGTGTAAAGAGCAAGGTATAATGGAGGAGACGAACCCCCTTATATGCATAATATTTTCTGTTCGTTTTAAGTTTTAATGTTGCTCCTTACTTCCAGTTGAAAAAACTTGTATTTATTTATTTTCTCATTGCTTTTTTTAACAATACTTGAAAATCCTGTCCTCCTTCACGGAAATTTTCTTCCCTCATGACAAATTCCTCCATGGAAAGATCGTCGACTTTAATCCCCTTCTCCAACCCATTCCCATCCCAGCTCGAAAAATTCCCCCTAAAAATGTCTGTACACTTCCCGATAGCCATTACTATATGTAAACTATGGTCAAAATTTGTAACTTGCAGCCCCTCCCCCGGGGACTGTGGGGGATTAAGTCGTCCCCAAAGACATAGTTATTAGGTTTTTTGACTATGCTGAAAAGAATGGCTGTCTCAAAATTTTGATCCGGTGAATTTCGAAAAAAAGAGCATGGGAGAGGATCTAGGTGCCCTCCGACTTTTTGGGTCGCTTAGAAAGGGCACCAGAACTTTTCATTTCCGTTAGAATGATCCCTCTCGCGACATTCTAGGACCATTCTAGGACCTTGGTCGATACGATCACCCCTGGAAAAAACACAAAACAAAACAAAACAAAACAGGAAAACAAAAAATCAAATAAACACGCATTTGTGATCTGTCTTCTGGCAAAAAAAAATATTGAATTCCACATTTTCGTAGATAAGAACTTGAAACTTCTACAGTAGGGTGGTCGGATATGCTAATTCTGATAGTGTCATTCTCAAGATTCTATTACTTTTAGGGGGGCGTTTTCCCCCTATTTTCTAAAATAATGCAAATTTTCTCAATTCTCGTAACTTTTGTGGGGTAAGACTAAACTTGATGAAACTTTTATATTTAGAATCAGCATTAAAATTCGATGCTTTTGATGTAACTATTGGTATCAAAATTCCACTTTTTAGAGTTTTGATTACGATTGAGCCGGGTCGCTCCTTACTACAGTTCGTTACCACGAACTGTTTGGAAAGGGGACATGTTTGATCCCAGGTCTACTAAAAGTGTTTTGGTATTAAAGTGAAACTTTTAAGAAATTTCGAGAGGGATATTGACACACTTAAAACATGTTATGTGTATGCTGGTTGTCATTAGCGCGTATATATATATATATATATATATATATATATATATATATATATATATATATATATATATATATATATATATATATATATATATATATATATATATATATATATATATATATATATATATATACATATATATATATATATATATATATATATATATATATATATATATATATATATATATATATATATATATATATATATATATATATATATATATATTTATATATATTTATATATATATATATATATATATATATATATATATATATATATATATATATATATATATATATATATATATATATATATATATATATGTATATATATATATCCCCCAAGCCCCCCCGCGTGCGTAAGTTGTTACGTGCCATATTAGTTACGCGCCATTGTAGTTGTGTCCCTGTGTCCCACCTGTGAATATAGATAGATATATATGTTTTTAACTACGTAAAACTTGCGAATATACAATATTCTTCGCTGTCCCATTGTCTGTGCATATAAATTGATCGTCAGGTTTACCGACTCTTGAACATGCAACATATAATTGTCCTTGGGAAAACAATCCGTATTCAGATCTATACCGCATTTTTCTAATGATTGCCCTTGGGCTTTGTTGGTGGTAATTGCTAATCGAATATTCCCTGTGTTCCCGACGTCATTTATATATGCCCCATGAGCCCTTCCGGTGTCCCCGTTGTAGTTGTGTCCCTGTGTCCCGGTCGTCATTTATATTCCCTGTGTCCCGGTCGCCATTTGTGTCGCGGTGTCTCGGTCTGTAATTTCTCTTTGAGTGTCCCGGTTGTCATTTATATTCCCTGTGTACCGCTTGTCATTTGTGTCCCGGTCTGTAATTTCTCTTTGAGTGTCCCGGAAGTCATTTATATTCCGTGTGTCCCGTTGTCCCGTTCTGTAACATACGACACTAGATCAATTGTGTTGTAACTTTGTTCACGATCCCATTCTACACATGTAGACATACAAGCAGTACGATTAGGTGAAGGCATTCCCAAATGCTTGAGAAGTTTGTTTGCAATAGGTAAGCACAAATCTTCAATCATAACTAAAGTGCAGTTATAAATTTCTGTTGTAAAGTCCAAGGTCATATCTGACCTTTCTAGCCGTATTCGGTGGAGTATATTCTCGGTCATTTGCGATTTGTATTTCTCCCATAACTCTGCAGGAGATGAAGGAGAGCAACTTTCAAACAGTTCGTGGTAACAAACTGTAGTAAGGAGCGACCCGGCTTAATAGAAACCAAAAGTCTAAAAAATGGAATTTTGATACCAATAGCTACATCAAAAGAATCGCATTTTAATGCTGATTTTAAATATAGAAGTTTCATCAAGTTTAGTCTTACGCATCAAAAGTTACGAGCCTGAGAATGCGTTATTTTAGAAAATAGGGGGAAAAACCCCGTAAAAGTCATAGAATCTTAACGAAAATTACACCATCAGATTCAGCGTATCAGAGAACCCTACTGTAGAAGTTTCAAGCTCCTATATACAAAAAAGAATTCTGTATTTTTTGCCAGAAGGCAGATCACGGATGCGTTTTTATTTGTTTGTTTTGTTGTTTTTTTTCCAGGGGTGATCGTATCGACCCAGTTGTCCTAGAATGTTGCGAGAGGGCTCATTCTAACGGAAATGAAAAGCTCTAGTGCCCTTTTTAAGTGACCAAAAAAATTGGAGGGCATCTAGGCCCCCTCCCACGCTAATTATTTTCCCAAAGTCAATGGATCAAAATTCTGAGATAGCCATTTTATTCAGCGTAGTCGAAAAACCTTATAACTATGTCTTTGGAGACGACTTACTCCTCCACAGTCCCCGTGGGAGGGGCTACAAGTTACAAACTTTGACCAGTGCTTACATATAGTAATGGTTATTGGGAAGTGTACAGGCGTTTTCAGGGGGATTGTTTGGTTGGGGGGAAGGTCTGAGAAGGGGGGATATACTGGGGGAACTTTCCATCGAGGAATTTGTCATGGGGGAAGAAAATTTCCATGAAGGGAGCGCAGGATTTTCTAGCACTATTTAAAAAAAAACAATGAAAAAATAAATATGAAAAAGTTTTTTCAACTGGACGTAGGGAACAGCATTAAAACTTAAAACGTACCGAAATTTTTACGCATATTAGGGGCTCACCTCCTCCTAGTACTTCGCTCTTTATATATATACGCGCTAATGACAACCAGCATACACATAACATGTTTTAAGTGTGTCAATATCCCTCTCGAAATTTCTTAAAAGTTTCACTTTAATACCAAAACACTTTTAGTAGACCTGGGATCAAACATGTCCCCTTTCCAAACAGTTCGTGGTAACGAACTGTAGTAGGGAGCGACCCGGCTCAATCGTAATCAAAACTCTAAAAAACGGGATTTTGATACCAATAGTTACATCAAAAGCATCGAATTTTAATGCTGATTCTAAATATAAAAGTTTCATCAAGTTTAGTCTTACCCCACAAAAGTTACGAGAATTGAGAAAATTTGCATTATTTTAGAAAATAGGGGGAAAACGCCCCCCTAAAAGTCATAGAATCTTGAGAATGACACTATCAGAATTAGTATATCCGACCACCCTACTGTAGAAGTTTCAAGTTCTTATCTACGAAAATGTGGAATTCAATATTTTTTTTTGCCAGAAGACAGATCATAAATGCGTGTTTATTTGATTTTTTGTTTTCCTGTTTTGTTTTGTTTTGTTTTGTGTTTTTTCCAGGGGTGATCGTATCGACCAAGGTCCTAGAATGGTCCTAGAATGTCGCGAGAGGGATCATTCTAACGGAAATGAAAAGTTCTGGTGCCCTTTCTAAGCGACCCAAAAAGTCGGAGGGCACCTAGATCCTCTCCCATGCTCTTTTTTTCGAAATTTACCGGATCAAAATTTTGAGACAGCCATTCTTTTCAGCATAGTCAAAAAACCTAATAACTATGTCTTTGGAGACGACTTAATCCCCCACAGTCCCCGGGGGAGGGGCTGCAAGTTACAAATTTTGACCATAGTTTACATATAGTAATGGCTATCGGGAAGTGTACAGACATTTTTAGGGGGAATTTTTCGAGCTGGGATGGGAATGGGTTGGGGAAGGGGATTAAATTCGAGGATCTTTCTATGGAGGAATTTGTCATGAGGGAAGAAAATTTCCGTGACGGAGGACAGGATTTTCAAGTATTGTTAAAAAAAGCAATGAGAAAATAAATAAATACAAGTTTTTTCAACTGGAAGTAAGGAGCAACATTAAAACTTAAAACGAACAGAAAATATTATGCATATAAGGGGGTTCGTCTCCTCCATTATACCTTGCTCTTTACACCAAAGTATTTTTAGTAATTTTAACTATTTGTTTTACGGCCTTTGTGATTCAGGGGTCCCAAATAATTGGGATGAAATTCAAGCTTTAGCGTAAAGAGCGAGGTATTGACGAGGGGGCGAACCCCCTCATATACGTAATAAAATATACAAATATAAAAGTTCGTTATGTAAGTTAATTCGTAAGTTACGTTAAAAAAAACGGTCGTAAAAAAAAGTTCTAGTTGTATTTTTAAGTAATCAAAAATCGGAAAGTAGCTAGGCCTCCTCCCCCACCCCTTTTTTTTATAAATCGTCCGATCAAAACTATGAGAGAGCCATTTAGCCAAAAAAAATATTGATATGCAAATTTCGTTTAAAATATTCATGTGCGGTGAGCCAAAATAAAAACAGGTATGATTTCAAAAACGTTAAGAAATCAAATAAAAAACAAGGTTTTTTAACTGCAAGTAAGGAGCGACATTAAAACTTAGAACGAACAGAAGTTATTCCGTATCTGAAAGGGGATGTCCCCTCCTCAACACCTTGCTCTTTACGCTAAAGTTTGTTGATATATTTTTTCAAGTATAGTTGTGAGAAAGAGTCAAACTTTAGCGTCAAGAGTGAGGCGTTGGGGAGGGAACAACCCCTTTCATATACGGAATAATTTCTTTTAGTTTTAAGTTTTAATGTCACTCCTTACTTGCAGTTAAAATAAAACTTTTTCTTTTTATTTAATTCCAACAGAGGACCGGTATTGTTCTGTTATAGTGCCCATGCTAAGTTATTTATCTAAGTAGCACCTGTTTTGCTGACTAGTCCTTCTGAAATGTCACAAAATATGATGAAAATGTGATACTTAAGAAACTTTTTAATACTTTAGAAACAAATTTGGGCTATATATTTCCACACTAGGAGGGTTGAGGGTAAAGTATAACGGGTCTGCATGCAAAATATGTTTGATATAATTATTCTTATATTATGAAGTAAGAATTGTTTTCTAACTTCATTCTGTCCGAATATTCTACCCCTCCCCCTCCCCTAATGGGCAAATATATAGCCCAAATATTATATTTCCCATATCTTCTGTCATTTATCTTTATCTTGCCTCACACTAAGTTGAAAGAAAGCAACGAAGAAACTGCTTCGACAGTGCCTCAATGAATGAAGAACTTGACGTAGGCAACAGTACTAAAGAACTTATATAAACAACGTAAGCACCGGGCAACGTGCATAACTGAGCAAATTTACAGTGGGGAAAAGTTTAAGGAAAAAACAAAAAAATTAAAATAGCGTCACAAAAAACTGTTTTTTTATTATTTTTTTTTTGCTTGTTTATATTTAGCAAGGGCCCTTTTAAATAAAAATCTAAATATTACTCTTGGAGATATCCTAACTTAGGATATTTGAAATTAATAAAAAAAAATTAGTCATAGAATTTGTGAAACCTGTTTCTCTGGCACCGTCAGGGATCGAACAACGGGTCCCACAATTGGCAGAACCAGTTACATCCGCTACACCAGTACCAGAGTATTCAGTAGAATTGTTTTAAAAGGTTGTGATAACTCGACGAATCTTAATTTGCTCATTAATTACTTCTTATTGTCCTGTAGGTTCAAATCTTAACATCGGCACCGGCAGTGGAGGGGGAAGGAGGGCGGCGCCCCTCCCCTGGAAATGTGGGACTGTAAAGTAATTATAAGGAAACCAAAAAAAAGAGAGCAGAATAGGGAAAACCATAGAAAATTGTGGGTTACCCCATTGTTGACTGCTTGCCAATAGATTTTGACACTTAATAACACAAATATAAGTTCTAATTTGTGATTGAGTGACCCCTTTACAGTTTTCAACAACCATCTTTTTTTTATATATATGATTTGGCTGATGTAAATAAAAGAAAATCAATACCCCATTGTTGGCCGCTTGCCAATAGATTTTGACATTTAATAACGAAAATATAAGTCCTAATTTGAGATTGAGTGACACTCAAGTTTTCAACAACCATTTTTTTTATATGATTTGGCTGGAGAAAAAAAAATTCATTAAAACCTCCATAGTAATGAATGGTAAGTAAAGAACAATCCTTGTCAATAAAGAAAGTATAAGAGCCTAACTATTGATAACTTTCAATCAAAGAATTAGCTTTTTATAGTGATCCTACATATTTATTTGTTTATTAGTAATTAGAGTAGTTATTAGCATAAGAAAGTTCGTATAATTACAGAAATTTTGGTAATTATAGCTATAAGGGGTAATTTCGGTAAAAAAAAATATGCCGTCAGCTTTTGCTTGCATTGCAAGAGCACCCATGAGCTGATATATGAAGCCATTATAATCAGATAGGCTCCCTTTGAACGGAATGTTGGGAATTTCTGTGTTTTTCCCCCTGAACAGATACGTTTTTACGTTTTATAATCATTTTTATTCAGGAGTCATTATATTTATCTAGTTGTCTTCCTCCTTTTTCTAGTGATAAATCCTTCTTGACAACAAGGAGCATTTTGTATATTACGCAATCCTTGCCCCGGAGCTGTAGGAGGCTGGATGTACTACTATCAGACATCTTAACCTTTTTAAAATACTTATCTGTATATTGGGGAGAAGGGATTCAAAAAGACAAGGGAAACTTGTTGCATTTCTAACACTCTTCGTCATTCCCTGAAAGTTTCAACTTAGTAAGTTTCAACTCGCGAGAGACACTTTTTCCAGGCAACTTCGAATGGCATAGAAAAAATAATAAGAAGGAATACTAACAGATATCGAGAAAAAAAAATCACCCCTGCGATTTATTTAGTGTTGAATTGTGATTTATTTATTTTTGAGTTTGATCATTCATTCATTGAACATCTTAAGCCGGATAAGCTCTCACAAAGTTTTTGCCAAAACAAGAATCAGAATTGACAAAACAAGAATCAGAAAACAAGGTTTACAGGTGGTTGAAAGCATTAAAATACAAGAGCTAAGAGCTCATATGGCACTTGTGACGAGGCGAGAAGAGCTAAGAGCCAAGAGATCATATGGTATAAGCTCTAACAAAATTCTATGAATCAACAGATTGATTTAAAAAGGAAAATAAGAGGCTTAATGCCGGTCACGATTTAAAATAAGAGCTCTGAGTCACAAAGTCCTTCTAAATATCAAAATTCATTAAGATCCGATCACCCGCTCGTAAGTTAAAAATACCTCAATTTTTTAAATTTTTCCTCTCCCTTTTGCCCCCCGGATGGTCGAATCTGGGAAAACGACTTTATCAAGTCAAATTGTGCAGCTCCCTGACACGCCTACCAATTTTCATCGCCCTAGCACGTCCAGAAGCACCGAACTCGCCAAATCACTGAACCCCTCTCCCCAACTCCCCCAAAGAGAGCGAATCCAGTACGATTCTGTCAATCACGTATCAAGGACATTTGTTTATTCTATCCACCAAGCTTCATCCCGATTCCTCCACTCCAAGTGTTTTTCCAAGATTTCCCCCTCCAACTACCCCCAATGTCAAAAGATCTGGTCGGGATTTGAAATAAGAGCTCTGAGACATGAATTCCTTCTAAAAATCAAATTTCATTACGATTCGATCATCTATTCGTAAGATAAAAATACCCCAATTTTCATGTTTTCCAAGAATTCCGGTTTCCCCCTCCAACTCCCCCGAATGTCACAGGATCTGGTCGAAATTTGAAATTACAACTTTAAAGCACAAGATCCTTCTAAATATCAAATTTCATTAAGATCTGGTACCCCTTTCGTAAGTTACAAATACCTCAGTTTTCAAAATTACCCCCCCCCCCTCCCAATTCCACCAAAGAGAGCAGATCCGGTCCAGTTATGTCAGTCACGTATCTTAGACAGGTTTCTATTCTTCCCATCCAGTTTCATCCTGATCTCGCCGCTTTAAGTATTTTCTAAGATTTCTGGTCCCCCCAACTGCCCCCCCCCCCCCAGTTACGCTTGATCCGGTTGAAATTTAAAATAAGATATCTGAGTTACGAGGTCCTTCTAAATATTAAGTTTCATGAAGATCCGATCACTCCTTCGTAAGTTAAAAATACGTCATTTTTTCTTATTTTTCAGAATTACCCCCCCCCCCCCAATTGAGCGGATCCGTTTCAATTATGTAAATCACGTATGCAAGACTTCTGCTTATTTTTCCAACCAAGTTTCATCCTAATCCCTTCAATCTAAGCCTTTTCCATCATTTTAGGTTTCCCCACCCCAAACTTCCCCCAATGTCACCAGATCCGGTCAGGATTTAAAATAAGAGCTTTGAGACACGATATCCTTCTAAACATCAAATTTCATGGAGATCCAATCATCCGTTCGCAAGTTAAAAATACCTCATTTTTTCTAGTTTTTCAGAATTAACCCCCCCCCCAACTACCCCAAAGAGAGCGGATCCGTTCTGGTTATGTCAATCATGTATCTAGGACTCGTGCTTTTTTTCCACCAAGTTTATCCCGATCCCTCCACTCTAAGTGTTTTCCAAGTTTTAGGTTTCCCCCTCCCAACTCCCCCCCCCCAATGTCACCAGATCCGATCGGGTTTAAAATAAGAGCTCTGAGCCACGATATCCTTCTAAATATCAAATTTCATTGAGATCCGATCACCCGTTCGTAAGTTAAAAATACCTCATTTTTTTAATTTTTCAGAAATACCCCCCCCCAAATACCCCAAAGAGAGCGGATCCGTTCCGTTTATGTCAATCGTCTATCTAGGACTTGTGTTTATTTTTCCCACCATGTTTCATCCCGATCCCTCCACTCTAAGTGTTTTCCAAGTTTTAGGTTTCCCCCTCCCAACTCCCCGCCCCCGTCACCAGATCCGGTCAGGATTTAAAATAAGAGCTCTAAGACACGATATCCTTCTAAACATCAAATTTCATTGAGATCCGATCACCCGGATCGGATCTCAATGAAGATCCGTTCGTAAGTTAAAAATACCTCATTTTTTCTAATTTTTCAGAATTAACCGCCCCCCCCCCACCAACTTTTTTTGCCAGAAGACAGATCACAGATGCGTGTTTATTTGTTTGTTTTGTTTTTGTTTTGTTTTCCCAGGGTTGATCGTATCGACCCATTGGTCCTACAATGAAGTGATAGGGCTCATTCTAACGGAAATTAGAAGTTCTAGTGCCCTTTTTCAGTGACCAAAAATATTGGAGGGCACCTAGGCCCCCTCCGACGCACATTTTTCCCAAAAGTCACCGGATGAAAATTTTGAGATAGCCATTCTGTTCAGCTTAGTCGAAAACCTAATAGCTATGTCTTTGGGGACGACTTAATCCCCCACAGTCTCCGGGGGAGGGGCTGCAAGTTTCAAACTTTGACCGTTCTTTACATATAGCAATGGTTATTATGAAGTGTATAGACGTTTTCAGTGGGACTTTTTCGCATTGGGGTGGGGATGGGTAGGAAGGAGGGGCTTTCGTGGGATTATCTTTCCATGGAGGAATTTATCATGAGGGAAGAGAATTGCCATGAAGGGGGCGCATGATTTTCTAGCATTATTTAAAAAAAATGAGAAAATAAATAAAAAATTTTCACCTGGAAGTAATGAGTAGCATTAAAATTTAAAACGAACATAAAATATTACGTCTATAAGGGGGTGATTCAGGGGTCATTCTTAAACATTTGGGATAAAATTCAAGCTTTAGTGTAAAGAGTGAAGTATTGACGAGGGGACAAACAACCTCATCTACGTAATAGAAATGCATAAATATAGAAGTTCGTTACGTAAGTTAATTCGTAAGGTACGTATGTTTATTACTAACAAAAATGTTCGTACAAAAAAAAACAGAAAATATAGTTGCATTTTTAAGTAACCGACAATTGGAGGGCAACTAGGCCTCCTCCCCCCCCCCTTTTTTTATCAAAATCGTTCAATCAAAACTATGAGAAAGCCATTTAGCAAAAAAAAATACTAATATGTAAATTTTGTTTTAATTATTCATGTGCGGTGAGCCAAAATCAAAATATGCATTAATTAAAAAACGTTCAGAAATTAAATAAAAGAACAAATTTTTTTTAATTGCAGGTAAGGAGCGATATTAAAACTTAAAACGAACAGAAATTATTCCGTATATGAAAGGGGTTCTCCCCTCCGCAACGCCTCCCTCTTTACGCTGAATTATTTTATTGTTTGAGAAAGTAGAGTTGTGACAGAGTCAACATTAGCGTAAGAGCGGAGCGTTGCGGACGGGAGAATCCCTTTCACATACGGAAGAATTTCTGTTCGTTTTAATGTCGCTCCTTACATGCAGTTAAAAAAAACTTGTTGTTTTTTTTTTTTACTTAATACCACACAAGGTTAGGACCTTTGGTAAAGCTTTCTATCGGCTAAATATTTCTATATTTCTATCTATATTTCTACCGGCTAAATTTCTATCGGCTTCTTTGTAATCTACAAAACTGAGGACTAGATGGGTTTGTTGATGACTCAGGCACTTCTAAACTATTAATCTAAGAGTGAAGAATTGGTTGATACATACTCTCTCCTTCCTAAAACTACATTATTATCCTCTTAAAATTTTACCTAAGCCATTTCTAAGTCTAAAAAGAATCATACTGCTTTCTAAAGTCAAAAGCATCATCATACATCCTGCAACGGGAAATCTAAGATAATTTTAATTCCATTTCTTATCTCTTGATTCTGAGCTTTACCCCTTTATAATTTTTTCACTATACAGAAAAATAACTTACGACTGCTTCTGGCTTAAAATCCTCTTCATGAACCGACTTTTCTTGACTGGAGATGTTATAGCTTTATCCTCTTCCAGAACGTGACGCAGTTCAACGTCCTCGGAATCACTAGCCGTGAACAGCGAGGGCTCATCCTTCTTGCTTTTCTGTCGCATGGTTCGAGCTCGCCTAAAAAAAAAAAAAAAAAAAAATGGAGAAAAAAGTATCGGATACACCATACCCAAACACAGACTATTAGCAGCTAGTCAGCGTATTATTTGAACTTTTGATATTTCACCATCTTGAATGACATTTTAAATTTGAAGTACTTTTACTCAGTCCAAAAAGACGAGGGCACACTTCCACCACTTTTGGCACACTTCCACCAAACATGGTCTACTTTTGGTCATGCGCGGCAAACTTCCATTTACGTTTTTCTTAAGGTGAGCAGACCCTTGGTTTAAGTCTTAGATCTAATTTTAGAGAATATCAAGAATTGAGACTCAAACGAAAGTTCCTACAAACCGTGTTTATCCTTACGCCATGCTATTATTTCATAGGCTTGGAATTCCATAGGTCAGGGTTGGATAATTGATCCCTGCTTCCAGGGTAAATATGCCATTCCACACTATCACAAATAGATATATTCGAAAAAAATTATCACGGGAAGAAAAAAAAAGTTCAATCTATATGAGTCCTAAAAATAGTCTTATTATGGCCGAGGGACCCACACTTTTGGGAGCCACGTTCACCAGGTGGTGTGGCGGAAAGGTGCCGAGTGTGGCGGAAACCATGTCGGGTGTGGTGGAAGTGTGCGGCACTCATTGCGTTCTGAGTACACCATGTGGCGGAAAGTCGGAGCCTCCTCGATTATGGCCTCTGTTTCATCCCACCACAATGATACAAAATTTGCCCTAAATTCTCTTACATAAGTAGCAACTACAAAGAGAAATTTACTTGTCTACAATGACATATTTTGCCATAGGCAATTGATCAAATGGGAAGACCAGACCATCCCTATATTCCCTTCTCATATGGTGTCCCTACTTTTGCAACTAGCTTTAGGTGAACAATTAATTACCTCATTTCTAAGAAAATACTTATCTACAAGATTGTCCTTTAAGTTTATACTTCTAAACTCACAACCAAACTAACAAAATTAGCCAACAATTTTTACTAATCGAAAAATCAGGACATCGCCCTTATTTCCAAACAAACCCTAGTCAATTATATTAAAACAAGAGCTAAGAGCTCATATGGCACTTGTGACGAGGCTGGAAGAGCCAAGAGCTCATATGGTAGGAGCTCTAGCGAAATTCCAAGAATCAATAGATTGCGTTAAAAGGAAAATCAGAGGCTTAATGCCGGTCGGGATTTAAAATAAGAGCTCTGAGTCACGAGGTCCTTCTAAATATCGAAATTCATTAAGATCCGATCACCCACTCGTAAGTTAAAAATACCTTATTTTTTCCAATTTTTCCTCTCTCTTCAGCCACCCAGATGGTCGAATCGCGAAAAACGACTTTATCAAGTCAATTTGTGCAGCTCCCTGACACACTTACCAATTTGCATCGTCCTAGCACGTCCAGAAGCACCAAACTCGCGAAAGCACTGAACCCCACCTCTTAACTTCCCCAAAGAGAGCAGATCCAGTTCGGTTATGTCAATCACGTATCTACGACATTTATAAGCGTTTTCCAAAATTTCTGGTTTGCCCCTCCCACTCCCCCCAATGTCAAAAGATCTGGTCGGGATTTGAAATAAAAGCTTTGAGACACGAGTTCCTTCTAAATATTAAATTTCATTAAGATCCGGTCAACCGTTCTTAAGTTAAAAATACCTCAATTTTTCTGATTTTTCCAAATTAATAACCCCCCGCTCCCTCAAAGAGAACGGATGCGTACCAATTATGTCAACCTCGAATCTATAACTTGTTCTTATTCTTCCCATCAAGTTTCATCCTGATCTCTCCACTCTAAGGGTTTTCCAAGATTTACAGTTTTCAAGATTTCTGTTTCCTCCCCCCCTCCAGCCCTCTATGTCCCTAGATCCGATTCAAATTGAAAATGGAGCATCCTAGACATAAGATTCTGCTATGTTTCAAGTTTCATTAAGATTCGACCACCCATTCGTAAGATACCTCGATTTGCACGTTTTCCGAGAATTCCGATTTTCCCCTCCAACTCCCTTCAATGCCACCGGATCTGGTCGGGATTTAAAATAAGAGTTCTAAAGCACAAGATCCTTCTAGATATCAAATTTCATTAAGATCTGATCACCCGTTCCTAGCTTACAAATACCCCAATTTTTCTAATTTTTCTGAATTATTCCCCCCCCCCAACTCCACCAAAGAGAGCGGATCCAGTCCGGTTATGACAGTCACCTATCTTCGACTTTTGCTTATTCTTTCCATCAAGTTTCATCCTGATCTCTCCGCTTTAAGCGTTTTCTAAAATTTACAGCCCCCCCCCCCCCTAATGACACTGGATCCGGTTGGGATTCAAAATTAGAGATCTGAGTTTCGAGGTCCTTCTAAATATGAAATTTCGTTAAGATATGTTCACTCTTTCGTAAGTTAAAAATACCTCATTTTTTAAAATTAACCCTCCCCCCAACTCCCCCAAAGAGGGCAGATCGGTTCTGATTATATCAATCCCGTATCTATGACTTGTGCTTGTTTTTCCCAAAAGGTTTCATCCCGATCCCTCCATTCTTAAGCCTTTTCTAAGATTTTAGGTCCCCCCCCCCAACTCCAGCCAATGTCACCAGATTTGGTTGGGATTTAAAATAAGAGCTCTGAGACACGATATCCTTCCAAACATCAAATTTCATTAAGATCCCATCACCCCTTCATAAGTTAAAAATACTTCATTTTTCCTATTTTTCCAAATTAATAGACCCCCCACTCCCTCCCCTCCAGATGGTCAAATCGCGAAAAAGACTATTTCTAATTTCATCTGGTCCGGTCCCTGATACTCCTGCCAAATTTTATCATCCTAGCTTACCCGGAAGTGCCTAAAGAAGCAAAACCGGGACCGACAGACCGACAGAATTTGCGATCGCTATATGTCACTTGGTTAATACCAAGTGCCATAAAAAACCAAAGGCTAAGCAATTATAGCACAAATGAGGAAATAATTAAAACTAGGATTAAAATTGGATGTCAGCACACCCTTAAACTAGACTCAAGTGCTGATAGTAGGTAAATATAAATTATATAAGTGATGATCAAACAGTTCGTGGTAACGAACTGTAGTAAGGAGCGACCCGGCTCAATAGTAACCAAAAATCTAAAAAACGGAACTTAGATAACAATAGCTACATCAAAAGAATCGCATTTTAATGCTGATTTTAAATATATAAGTTTCATCAAGTTTACTCTTACCCGTCAAAAGTTACGAGCCTGAGAAAATTCGCCTTATTTTAGAAACTAGGGGGAAACCCTAAAAGTCATAGAATCTTAACGAAAATCACACCATCAAATTCAAAAATGTGGAATTTTTATTTTTTGCCAGAAGGCAGATCACGGATGCGTGTTTATTTGTTTGTTTGTTTGTTGTTGTTTTTTTTCCCAGGGGTGATCGTATCGATCCAGTGGTCCTAGAATATTGCGAGATGGCTCATTCTAAACGGAAATGAAAAGTTCTAGTGCCCTTTTTAAGAGACCGAAAAAATTGGAGGGCACCTAGGCCCCCTTCCATGCTAATTATTTTCCCAAAGTCAACGGATCAAAATTCTGAGATAGCCATTTTATTCAGCGTAGACGAAAAACCTTCTAACTATGTCTTTGGGGACCACTTACTCCCCCACAGGCCCCGTAGGAGGGGCTACAAGTTACAAACTTTGACCATTGCTTACATATAGTAATGGTTATTGGGAAGTGTACAGACGTTTTCAGGGGGATTTTTTGTTTGAGGGGAGAGGTTGAGAAGAGGGGGATATGTTTGGCGAACTTTCCATCGAGGAATTTGTCATGGGGGAGAAAATTTCCATGAAGGGAGCGCAGGACTTACTAGCATTATTTAAAAAAAATGAAACAATAAATATGAAAAAAGTTTTTTTCAACTGGAAGTAAGGAGCAGCATTAAAACTTAAAACGAACAGAAATTATTACGCATAAGAGGGGCTCACCTCCTCTTAATACTTCATTCTTCACGCTAAAGTATTTTTAGTAATTTTAACTATTTATTCAACGGCTTTTGTGATTCAGGGATCATTCTTAATGAATTGGGACAAAATTTAAGCTTTAGTGTAAAGAGCGAGGAACTGACGAGGGGGTGAACCCCTTCATATATGTAATAAAAACATGAGAATACAAAAATTCGTCACGTAAGCTAATTTATAAGTTACGTATATCTTTTACTAGTAAAAACATTCGCAAAAAATCAAAAGTTCTAGTTGCCTTTTTAATTAACCAAAAAATCGGAGGGCAACTAGGCTTCCTCCCCTCGCTCTTTTTTTCTCAAAATCATTCGATCAAAGCTATGAGAAATCGATTTAGCCAAAAAAAATGCAAATTTGGTTTTAATTATTCCTCTGCGGAGAGCCAAAATCAAATCATGCATTGATTCAAAAACGTTCAGAAATTAAATAAAAAAAAAGTTTTTTTAACTGAAAGAGCGACATTAAAACTCAAAACGAACAGAAATTACTTCGTATATGAAAGGGGCTGCTTCCTTATCAACGTCCTGCTCTTTACGCTAAAGTTTTTTACTGTTTTAAAAAGTAGAGTTGAGAGAAAGAGCCACACTTTAGGGTAAAGAGTAGAACGTTGATAAGGAAGCAGCCCCTTTCATATACGAAGTAATTTCTGTTCGTTTTAAGTTTTAATGTCGCTCCTTACTTTCAGTTAAAAAAAACTTGTTTTATTATTTAATATCTAGAAAAGCTACATCATTTTGTGGCACAAAATTAACGTCCGGGCCCTATTATAGTCGAACTTATTGATAGATCAAAATTACGGATGACAATGGCTCCAATTATGAGTTCCGTTCGTAATTTCTCAGGTTGAACAACGTTAAACTTCCTAGCACAAAATTTGTGACAGACCAATCAGAGTTAAGATTCAACGCTTAATTTTTGAAAAAGGAAATAGAAGCTTAGGACATCAGTTTTACCTCTAACATAAATCTAGGAAAAGATATAATAGTGGTAGTAGATATTTATGAAAAGATAACGAATACGTCCCCGGACTTGACAGTATTGGCGTTACTACTGCTAGTCGCTTTAGGTGAACAATTAATTACCTCATTTCTAAGAAATTACTTATCTACAAGATTGTCATTTAAGTTTATCCTTCTAAACTCACAACCAAACTAACAAAACTAGCCAACAATATTTACTAATCAAAAAATCAGGGCGTAATCCTTATTTCCCAATAAACCCTAGCCAATCATAATAAAAAAAACAAAAAGCTAAGCAATCATTGCACAAATGAGGAAAGAATTAAAACTAGGGTTAAGATTGGATGTCAGCACACCCTCAAACTAGACTCAACTGCTGATAGCAGGTAACTGTATGTTATATAAGTGATAAATAACCCATTTTGTGGCACAAAATTAACGTCCGGGCCATATTATAGTCAAACTTGTCGACAGATCAAAATTACGCATGAAAACGGCTCCAATTATGAGTTCTCTTCGTAATTTCACAGGTTGAACGACATTAAACTTCCTAGCATAAAATTTGTGATTGACCAATCAGAGTTAAGATTCAACGTTTAATTTTTGAAAAAGAAAATAGAAGCTTAGAACAGTTTTTTTTTTTCTTCAAACATGAATCTAGGAAACGATACAAAGATATAATAGTGGTAAAAGACAATTATGAAAAGGTAAAGAATACGTCACTGGACTTTACAGTCCCCATCGGCGGTGCTGATCTCCATTTCATGGCCCTTCAACCAGGAGGTGCAATGGGGTTTGGGATCAGCCATCTTATGGTTTCGCGCACCCTTCCTGTTTACCTTCCCCAGATTACTCCAGGTGCCCATTTACAGCTGGGTCGACTATTGCTAAGCTTACAGAGTCACGCCATTGACCCCCTTTCCACACCAATGACACCAGGACTCGAACCACTGTTATCACGGACACACGATTTGAAGTGTAGAAGCTAGCAATTTTGATAGGACGGGGACAAAATGATTTTTTTTCCGTGTTCGACTTTCTTGTCAAGTAAATTTTCCTATTCTTTAGTGCAAGCATGATGGAAAAATCAAGAAAAGGCGCATGTGATTCATAAATCATTGCTTTTTTCATTGACATATGAGGAAGACTGCAACCACCCCTCAGGCTCCCACCTCTCTGTGCTAAAGATGAACTTCAGCTTAACAATGGATCAAGATAAAGATTAAGCTTAACAAGGATCAAAGATAAAGGACTCGCTAAGGTGCCTTTGTTTTTCAAAATAAAATAGAAATTTTTCTCAAGAGGAAGCCTGCTGACCCAACAAATCCCTACTCGTTATACTTAACTGCTACTTTTTATTCCAATATTTTGATATGTGAAAACGCTAGTTTCTACAATCAAAGGGTAAGTTTCCCCTGCTCCAGATTCATATTTCATGCTTAATCTGAATATATTCCTCCAGATGAAGAAAGGTCATGGACCCCAGCCGTGTGCCTATGAGCCCCGCTGATGGAAAGTTTGAAAATGTGGGCATAATTATCATTGAAATTTTGAAAATGTGGGCATACTATGCACTTTTTGAAGCTTTAGTTACCCCCCCCCCCGCCTCCCATCCAAAAAGAAAGAAATACCACCCATGCACACACGATGATCAACAGACTTCTACTCTAATAGTTATTATGCAGCCATGCCATACCCTACAAATTTTAACATTCCTGGACATATAATCTATGATAGCAGTTCGACTTATATTAAATGCATGTATTTTTAGGAATAAATGCATCACGGCTTGTCAGTATAGCCAATGAAGCTGGGAGGCTATCTAAATGCCTTTTGGAAGTTCTAAGTCAATTGACTTCCTCGAAATTGTTATTCAGTAGCACTTTGAGGCCATATGGGACCCAACTATTGTCTGACAAATTAGTGGAAGTTGACAATTTATTTCGCCTCCTCTTAATTAGAAAACGCTTAAATATTTTAGTTTCAAGTCAGAAAAACTCCACTGGCAGTCTACAACTAAGTTTTCTTAAGATTGAAATTTTTTTCAAAGGTTTGTTCCTTTTTTCTGAAAATTAAGTACAAAAAAGTTTTCTTAACTGAAAGTATAGAACAATATCAAAACTAAACTGAACAAGAAATTGGTCCGTATATGGGCCAGGGGCTACACCCTTCTCAACCCCTGCTCTTTACGCTAAAGTTTTACACCTCTTCAAATTCCTCCTTATACCACCTCGACGGCCTTTGTGTTCGAGCCGTTCTTAAAAAATTGGGACAAAAAGTCAAATTTTAGCGTAAACAGCGGAGAATTAAAAGAGGACAGCCCCCTGATATTCAGAATAATATCAATTCGTTGTAAACTTTAGTATCATTCTTAATTTCAATTTGAAAAAACTTGTTTTATTTAATTTCTGTTCATTTTCAGTTGTTTACCCACGGCTACCCTGATTGCAAGGTTGATTGCCTTTAAATCCGACTTTTAAAATCAAAATTTAACTTATGCGCAGCAATACTTAGAAAAAAGAACTCATCTAGTGTATTTACTTTTCCAAATTAAGTACGGTTATCCAAATTAAACAATAATTTCAAATATTGAGATTTTGCAGATGGCACCATTATTTCTCTCATATATATTGTTATTGCACAGTTTCCATCAAACTAGTATCCCTTTTTGGGGGAGTTTAGTTCCTATTTCTAAAATTGTGCCAATTTTCATGTGGTTAATAGCTTTTCATAAGTAACTTTAGAATTTAGACATTTTGCATAATCAAAATCAGCAAGAGTAACATGTTTTGTTGCTGCATATTTTGTAATCGAAACATTCTTAAGAGTTTAGGTTTCAATTGACAAGGGCTTCTCTTTACTTAGAGTTTATTACTAAAAGTTGTTGGACTGAAGGCTCCTCCAAATGCGAAGGAGGGTAACTACTCCCCCCTTCAACTCTCGTTTTTTACATTCTATTTTAATATTCGTAAAAAAGTGCTTCGAAATGATATTCCTCTTTGAGCAAAATGCATCTTAAAATATATGTTAGGAGGATGGGGATCAAAAACGGAAAGTTACTTATGAGGTGATCATTTTCACAGATTAAAAGGCAAACTTTTCAAACCAACCTGTTTTATAGGGACGTTCCCCATAGACAACAATAGGGGGATGACGCCTAACAGAGACAAGAAGGCATTCAACATTGTATAGGAAATCAGATATATTACCGTTTAAAAGCTGAGAAAAAAATGCTTCTGGTAGCACTTGCCACTCCCCAACCCCCGAAATTTCCTGACGACACTCATGATGCATATTCCAATTTTTCACCTCTATGCCTGTAGACACGTGAATATAATCTTTTATGCCATACACACAAACACACAAAAATAATTGTCAAAACGAGAGGAGGGTTATCACTCCTTGGCAAAGTTATTGAAGGCAAGACCAAAAATATCATCCTTCCTGGTTACAAAAATGTCAGTAAAACATTCCTTCTAATGAGCCTTCTTCCAATATTCCAGAAATATCGGTTCGATAGGATCGCCCCTGGCGAAAAAAAAAACGAAAAATAACACGGATCCTTGACCACCCTTGTCGTAAAAATAAAAAAAAATCCAAATTCTTGTAGATAAAGGCTTGAAACCTCTACGAAAAAATTTGCTCTTATATGCTGAATTCGATGGTGTGATTTCCATCTAAATTCCTCACCTTTTTTTTTGGTTACTTTGCCCCTTTCTTGAAAATTGGGCACATTTTCTCTCAGGTTTGTATCTTTTAATGGATGGCTTTAAACTTAATCAATTATATATATTTTGAATCATCATAAAAATACAATTTTTTAAGTGTGCATATTGATATCAAAACCGTTCTTTAGAGTTTTGGTCACTATTAGCATGATATACTCCTTATCTACAGTTTATTACGACCAACTATGTAACACAAAAAATATTTAAAAAAAATCCGATATAGACATCAAAAAACAATGTTCCTGGTGTCATTTGCCCCTCCTGGTAAGTTTCCTTGCTCTGCTTAAGGATTGTCCCACCTATCCACCTTTGTTCCAGTAAAAATATGAATGAAGTCTTGTATTTTACAGAAGAAAACATTTTTCTGCAATAAGAAGCGAGCTATCACCACAGAGCACCCATAATCAGGCCTTTTTCAAATGAAGGGAGATTAAAATTTAATTCCTACCTTCAAAATCACCCCCCTCCCCGACCCTTTTCCATACTTATCTGAAGGCTCATGGAGAGTTGGACAATTTGGGCATTGATAAGCACTCTTTGAGGCATCTGGCAACCCTCCCCCTCATGCACAATGACCCACCACGCCTCCTTCATAATAGCTGTTGCGCAAATACGAATCTTAGAAGCATCAGGCGCATTAACTTAGTTAAATAAAAGTTTAAAGTAAATCCCCATATTAACCATTCAGCTCGAACTAGAAGATTTTTTAAGGAACAAACATGCCACCGTACGGTATCACTTTCTCTCCAACCGGGAAACTCATTATACAGTATTTCAATACATTGGAATCGATTGACTATCTCAGAATTATCAATTGAATGCAATTTGGCCCTCTTTGGGACAATATCGTAGTTTAGTAACACAAAAGGGTGGAAAACACGACTTTTCCGTGGAACGAACTTTATTGCCACTTGAAAAATGTATTGAACCGTTAAATTTCGTTCAAATTAAGCCTCTCCAAATTTTCTGCAGCCACTGGTTCGGTATGATTGCCCCTAGGGAAAAAAGGACAAAAAAATCACATCTACGATCTTTCTTCTGTGAAATGTCAAATTCCATATTTTTGTAGATTGGAGCTTGAAACCTCTGTAATTGAGCTCTCTGATGTGCTGAACGTGATAGTGCGATTTTCATCAAGATCATCATCATTTTAGTGGCGCTTACCTCCTTTTTCCAAAATCAGGCTAGTTTTCTCAGGCTTCTCACAATGAATTTTATAGATTTGAATCAGCATAAAAATTTAATACAGGTTCTTTTAAACAGGTTGATTATACAGGTTCTTTTAAATTTACAACTTTAAATGTTAAATTTCATTTTTTTTAATATTTCAATTGAACATAATTTTGTCCAAAAATAATTCTAATAATTAATTTAAAAACAGCAAATTGCTGATTTTCTTCAATATCTATCTATTGAAAATTCAACATTGACATAAAATTTATTAAAATATCAATTTTTCGGTTGCATTTACGATAATATTTCAAACATAAGACCTCAGAGGGGTGACTTTAGCCCCCCCCCCCCTATGGATATGCTTCAGATGTATTAAATGTTTCAAGCTTAAATATGAACGAGAAAATATGTTGGCTTAGTATTAATATACTCTATGAGTCATTACATCAGCTAGCTGGATCCTTTCCCACTGATTTTAGTTTATGGATACAATAAATTCAATTTTGGGGCTGATTGGCTGATTGGCATTGGCTGATTGGCCATGTTGACAGTGGCTGGCGAATAAGGCGAGTTGACTTTTTTTGTATATACTTTCTTTAGTTAGCTCCTCTTTAGGCTTCAGAAAGTTCATATAAGTTCACCTTGTTGAATGAGACACTTTGGTCAATAAAATGGAGTTAAATATCCCACGCTCGATTTTGGTTATTCTCCTTACCTGGTTAGGTTTGGGAAGAGAGCATTTAGGTTAACTTCATCATTATAATAAATACACAAAAGTCATCACTTCGAAATATAACACTGATGTCAGTTACCGAATCAACCTTTTCCAAAGATTTGGGCTAGTTTTAGCCTATAAGTGGTTGGCTAAATAACTCCACAAAAAAACACACGAGAATTCAAGTCTAGTTTTGTTATAAATTTGTGGCAGACCCACTATCTTTTAAACTACATATTAAGGAATTAGCTGGGCGTCGCCTCATGTAATTGACTAATTTAAAAAGTTTTTTTCTAGAAAATGGGTTTTTCAAAAAAAGTAAAGAGCTGCATTAAGCCAAAAATTAGCAGAAATAAAGTCGAATAACTTTCCAAGCGTCAAACTACCACAAATCACAAACAATAAACAAATGAAACTCAAAGCTAACAGAAATTGCAATAAATAGCTGAGTCAAACTCAAACG
The DNA here is from genome assembly GCF_032884065.1 of Artemia franciscana. Classification (NCBI taxonomy): domain Eukaryota; kingdom Metazoa; phylum Arthropoda; class Branchiopoda; order Anostraca; family Artemiidae; genus Artemia; species Artemia franciscana. The sequence continues at coordinate 56,875,970 of NC_088866.1, read as the reverse complement.
AGCAAAAATTAACATGAGTAGGGTTGATAACCCCCATTCCTTTTTAAAACCAGAACATAATTTTCGCTTTACTAAAACAAAAAATAAATGACAGTGGATTGTCAGTTTAATATACATACACTGATATTTATTCCTTAAAGTTTTAATATTTCTATATTTATTAAAGTGAAAAAGTGAAAGCACTTAAAACGTTTTCTGTTTTCAAAATCCCCCAAAATTTACTTTTAAAGTTCTAACTTGGTAATATAAGTTGTTCTTGGGATACTGCTTTGTCACCTTCTTGAAAGTCCACAAGCTCATAGCTTGTTTTGATTTAGTTCAAAATCCGCCTAAATATTCCTTAAAAGCTTCAGCTTAATACCCTTGGCTTGCGCAGTAGCAATAGTTGTAGCAGCATTAGCAGCAGTATGGGAATAGCACCTTTGGTTTCTTCAACATCCCCTTCAACACACGCTGAAAGTTTCAGCTTAATACCATCAACCGTTCTTGAAGCATATCTGATATGTCTGTTTGATAAAATGTGTGGGTATACATAGTTTCGATTTATTTCCATTTAGTTTCTATATTTCCCAAATTTTTGCCTTAATGCCCATAGTTTTAATAGGAGTAGTAGTAGCAGTAGAATTAATAGTAGTAGCCTAAGCTTTAGTGGCATTAGCACTAATAGAAGTAGTAATAATAGTAACAGTAGTAGTAGCATGAGTAGAACCAGAAGCATTAGGATCCAAATATTTTCTTTTGGTTAGTTCAAATCCCTCGCAAAAAGCCCTGTTAGTTTCAACTTCACATACCAAACTGTTCCTAAGATATTGCTGTTACACCCTTTTGACAACCTACATACAGACGGCGTGTTGTGATTCAGTTCACCCCCCCCCCGAAATTCCTAGAAAATTTCACCTTCATACCGTTAGATGTAGTTGTAACAGTAGTCAGAGTAGTAGTATTGATATTACTAGTAATAGTGTCAATAGTAATAGCGATAGTAATAATAGCAACAGTAATATTACCATATTGCCTATTGGTCAGTAGAACATCCCTCTTATCAAGTACTGGAAGTTTCAACTTCATAGAATTAGCGATTGATATGACATTGCTTACATGTCCCTTTGATAACCTATATGTTCATATATTTCTTCAGATTTTCATCTCAATACGCTTAGCCTTACAAGTAGTTGCAATAGTAGTATTAGTAGTAGTAGTAATAAATCTAGCAGTAACGGTAGTACTAGCAGTAGTGTGCAGATATTACCTTTTGGTCAGATGATCTTCCCCTTGAAGCATTCCCTGAAAGTTCCAAATTAATTCCCAAATCAATTCTTGAGATACGCTTCTTTGATAATGTACTTGCACATAGCGTCTTTCGATTCAGTTCTAATCAAATATTGTAAATGGAATATTCTGGTAGTAATAGTGGTGGTAATTGTAGTAGTATTGGTAGCAAGCAAATTTTGCCTTTTTGGTTATCTCCCTTATCATTTGCGGAATGGAGGGTGAGTACCCTCCATTCACTTCTGACTCTTAAAAGGGGCACTAAAACTTCCGACCTCCAATCAAATGAGCTCTATCTGATCCAAAGTTTATACGACCATCCGTTCCATAAGAACCATACGTGACCCGTGGCATAACTTACAACCCTTGCCTCTGGGTTCTGGGGGGGGGCTGTGTCCACCATATAGACATTGTTATACGAATTTTGGAATATCACAACAAAATGACTATCTCCTAACTTCAACTGAATGCGCCTCGGGAAAAAGGGATATCAGGGAGGGGGTGGCTGGTTCCACATCACTTTTGACTCTTAAAAGCGAACTAGAACTAACATTTCCAATTAAATGAACCTCTTCTAAAGTTCACACGACTACCCCTTCCAGAAGAACCTTATATGCCCCTGGGGCTTAGCTTAAAACCCTTACCCATAGACTCTGGGGAATCTGTCAAACCCAAGGCTTTGTTAAATGATCTTTTGACTATTTTTGAACAATCCCTCCGATCACTTTGAATCTTAAAAATGGTGCTGGAACTTCTGGTTTCCAATCAAATGAGCCCCCTCCAAAGTTTATGTGACCGCCCTTTCCATAAGAACCTTACATGCCCTCGGAGCATGACTTACAACCCTTGCGCTGAGGGCTGCAAGGGGGTGTGCCATTCTCAAAGACATAATTTCTAGACCTTTCAACTGGGCTGAACGGTTATCTGAAATTTTTATTTGGTGTGTGTAGAGAAATGATGACCGAGTGGTAGGGGGCTTGTTGCCCTCCAATCACTTTTGGCTTCTAAAAAGGGCACTATCCCTTACAATTTTCAATCAAATGAGCCCTTTTCGGAGTTTCTACGACAACAAATGGTCATCTCATAATGCTCTATCGGATGCATTCAGGGGAAATGCGACATGAGGGGAGGGGATGAAGGCTGCCCTCCGATCACTTTGACTCTTAAAAAGGGCACTAGAGCCTCTGATTTCCGATCCCATGAGTCCCCTCCGAAGTTTATGCGACCGCCCTTTCTATAAGAACCTTATATGCCCTCAGGGCATAGCTTACAACCCTTGCGCTGAGGGCTGTGGGGGAGGGGGTTTGCCATCCTCAAAGACATAATTTCCAGACCTATCAACTACGCTGAACAAAATAGCTATCTCATAATTTGATTGGATATGTTTTGGGAAATGATGGGCGTGGGGAGGGGGAGGGGCTTGTTATCCTCCAATAACTTTTGACTATTAAAAAGACCACTAGTTCTTGCAGTTTCTAATCGAATGAGGCCTTTTCGAGGTTTCTACGACAATAAATGGTCATCTCAAAATTTCTACCAGATGCATTCCGGGAAAATACGACGTTTGGGGGGGGGATATCTGCCCTCCGATCACTTACTCTTAAGAAAGGCACTAGATTTTTTGATTACCAATCCGATAACCCCCCTGAAGCTTATACGACCACTCTTTCTATAGAAACCTTATATGAACCCTAGGCATAACTTACAACCCTGGTCCCGAGGGTTTTGGGGGAGGGATGGAGGGATGTCATCCTCAAATACACAATTTCCGTACCTTTCAACTACGCTGGACAATCTGGTTATCTCAAAATTTTGACTGAATGTATTTGGGGAAATGATGGGTGTAGAAGAGGGTTTGGTTGCCCTCCAATAACTTTCGACTATTAAAAAGGCACTAGTCCCTTCAATTTCAAATTGAAAGAGCCCTTTCCGAATTTTCTGCGACAACTCCTTCTCTACCCAGTGCCCCGATGTAAAAAACAAGAGCTAAGAGCTCAAATGGCACTTGTGACGAGGCAAGAAGAGCTAAGAGCCAAGAGCTCATAGGGTATGAGCTCAAACAAAATTCTAAGAATCAATAGATTGATTTAAAAGGAAAATCAGAGGCTTAATGCTGGTCAGGATTTAAAATAAAAGTTCTGAGTCACGATGTCCTTCTAAATATCAAAAATCATTAAGATCCGATCAACCACACGTAAGTTATAAATGCCTAATTTTTTGCCTCCCTTTAGCCCCCAAGATGGTCGAATCTGGGAAAACGACTTTATCAGGTCAATTTGTGCAGCACGCCTACCAATTTTCATTGTCCTAGCACGTCCAGAAGCACCAAACTCGCCAAATCACTGAACCCCTCCCCCAACTCCCCCAAAGAGAGCGAATCCGGTACGGTTACGTCAATCCCGTATCAAGGACATTTGCTTATTCTATCCGCCAAGCTTCATCCCGGTTCCTCCACTCCAAGTGTTTTCCAAGATTTCCCCCTCCAATTCCCCCCAATGTCAAAAGATCTGGTCAAGATTTGAAATAAGAGCATTTAAGACATGGATTCCTTCGAAATATCAAATTTCATTAAGATCCGATCACCTATTCGTAAGATAAAAATACCCCAATCTTCACGTTTTCCAAGAATTCTGGTTTCCCCCTCCAACTCCCTCCAATGTCACGGGATCTGGTCGGAATTTAAAATTAGAGCTTTAAAGCACAAGATCCTTCTAAATATAAATTTCATTCAGATCTGGTCACCCTTTCGTAAGTAACAAATACCTCATTTTTCCAAATTACTTCCCCCCCCCCAACTCCACCAAAGAGAGCAGATCCGGCCTAGTTCTGTCAGTCACGTATCTTAGACAGATTTTTATTCTTACCATCCAGTTTCATCCTGATCTCTCCGCTTTAAGTATTTTCTAAGATTTCCGGTCCCCCACCAACTCCACCAAAGAAAGCAGATCCGGCCCGGTTATGTCAGTCACGTATCGTAGACAGGTTTTTATTCTTCCCATCCAGTTTCATCCTGATCTCTCAGCTTTAAGTATTTTATAAGATTTCCGGTTTCCCCAGACCCCCCCCCCTATGACGCTGGATCCGGTTGAGATTTAAAATAAGATATCTGAGTTACGGGGTCCTTCTAAATATGAGGTCTCATGAAGATCCGATCACTCCTTAATAAGCTAAAAATATGTCATTTTTTCTAATTTTTCAGAATTACCCCCCCCCCAATACAGCAGATCCGTTCCAATTATGTATTTCACGTATCTAAGACTTCTGCTTATTTTTCCCACCAACTTTCATCCCGATTCCTCCAATCTAAGCGTTTTCCATGATTTTAGGTTCACCCACCCCAAACTCCCCCCAATGTCACCAGATCCGGTCGGGATTTAAAATAATAGCTTTGATACACGATATCCTTCTAAATATCAAATTTCAATGAGATCCGATCACCCGTTCGTAAGTTAAAAATACCTCATTTTTTCTAATTTTTCAGAATTACCCGCCCCCCCCCCCACCAAATACCCCAAAGGGAGCGGATCCGTTCCGGTTATATCCATCATGTATATAGGACTTGTGCTTATTTTTCCCACCAAGTTTCATCCCGATCCCTCCTCTCTAAGTGTTTTCCAAGATTTTAGGTTTCCCCCTCCCAACTCTCCCCCAATGTCACCAGATCCGGTCGGGATTTTAATAACATCTCTGAGACACGATATCCTTCCAAACATCAAATTTCATTAAGATCTGAACAACCGTTCGTAAGTTAAAAATACTTCATTTTTTCTATTTTTCCGAATTAACAGGCCCCCCACTCCTCCCAGATGGTCAAATCGGGAAAACTACTATTTCTAATTTAATCTGGTCCGGTCCCTGATATGCCTGCCAAATTTCATCTTACCTGGAAATGCCTAAAGTAGCAAAACCAGGACCGACAGACAGACCGACAGACCGACAGAATTTGCGATTGCTATATGTCACTTGGTTAATACCATTGCCATAAAAATGAGTTTTTTCAACTGAAAAAAGGATCAACATTAAAACTTAAAACAAAAACAAATTAGTACGTATATAAGGGGAGTCGCATTCTCCTCAATACCTCGCTCTTTACGTTAAAGTTTGATTTTTTTCCAGTTATTTAAGAATGATTCCCGAATCATTAAGGCCGTTTAATTAGAATAATGAGCTCTTTCAAAAGTTCTAAAAAAAACTTTAGCTTAAAGAGAGAGGTATTGAGGAGAGGGCAACCCCACCCCCACATACGTAATAATTTCTGTTCTGTTTTAAGTTTTAATGCTGCTCCTTACTTTCAGTTGAACAAACTTGTTGTTTTATTTATTCCTGATCGTATTTTAAATAATGCTGGGAAACCAAACTCCCCCTCTATGGAAAATGCCCTTTCCCTCGAAAAACTCCTCAATGAAAAAATCCTCCCAGGTAACCACCACCCCTTCACCAGAAAAATCCCCCATAAAAACACTTACATGCTTCCCAATAACCAATAGTATATGCAAACAATGGGCAAAGTCCATAGCTTGCAGCCCTTTCCCCAGGTACTGCGGGGTGTCAAGTCATGATAAGACATAGTTATTAGATTTAGATCTCAAAATTCTGATCGGACGACTTTGGGGGGAAATGAGCGCGCCAGGGGCCTAGCTACCCTCCAATATTTTGTCACTTAAAAAGGGCACTAGAACTTTCGGTTTCCGACCAAATGAGCCCTCTCTCAATCTTCTACGGTCACCGGTTCAATATTATCATCCCTGGAGAAAACAAAAAAAAACAAATACGCACTCATCCGTGATCTTTCTTCTGGCAAAAAATGCAAAATTCCACATTTTTCTACATAGGAGCTTCTAACCTCTACAATAGTGTTCTCTGGTATGCTGAATCTGATAGTTTCATTTTCATTAAGATCACTTGATGTTTTGGGGGCGTTTTCCCCTTTTTCAAAAATTAGACAAATCTTCTCAGGCTCATAACTTTTGATGAGTAATATTTAATTTGATGAATTTTACATATTATGATTAAGCATCAAAATTCGCTTTTTTTATGTATCTATTGTTACCACAACTATGTTTCTTAGAGTTTCTGTTACTACTGAGCTGCGTCGCTCTTTACTTACAGTTTGTTACCACAAACTGTTTGATCACGAATAGAGGTGGAATCTCTCCGTGTGAAAGTAGATATTACAGGTTTATAAGATAGCTTAAAAGAAAGTAAATTTTTTGATTATTTTTCGAGTGGATTATTGAAAATACTATATTCAATATTGGAGATTATGATCAGTATTGCATGGTAAATTAGCGAGAATTCGTTCGTGTGTTGTTAGGAAGGTTAGAGAGACCTGTCCTTTTGTTTAATCAGCCGAGTTGAGCAAATTAGGAAAATCTGCATGTTGAGTATCCAATTTCTGGAACAGACGTTAGATTCTGTGACACAGGGGGATTTCCCTGTGTGAATTTTAGTCCAGCTAATCCATTAGTATAATATCCACATGATTTGCTCAGTTTGCTTCCTCCTTTCCCCCATAACCCTTGTGATTTCCCGCTTAGGGAATCTATTTTATGCTTCGGGGATTTTTTCAAGCAAACCAAATTGATATTCGCTGATTAGGTGTTGGTATTGAAGATGTTTGGTAAATATCGTGTGCATATCGCTTATAGTTTGCAATACTGTACTGTGTATTGTTATTTTTCTTGGTGTGGCAATTATTTAGTTCGCCACTATCGACTAATTAATTAAGTTAAATCGCCGATACATATCGTGCTATCGTGCATATAATTGCACGATACATATCGTGCAGAGATAATATCATTTGAGCATGAAAATGTGCGACTTCCTGACTGACAAAGACCACCTAGCTGAAGGGGTGGTAGCTAACACTTAGGCCGAAGTTGTCGGAAATCTAGCAGCCGAGAGACCTTTAGAAATGATTGATCAAGCAAATGAAAATATTAAACTCTGCCGGGCTAGTAAGGATCAAATGAAAAAAAAAATAGAGAGAGGCAGACGAGAGGCTTAGAGAGGCCAATGAAAAATGTCATTGGGACCTTATAAAAACCATGGAAGGACTGATAAAAGTTCACTGGGGTATTCAGGAGAGTGGTCTCTCATCACAGGCAGCTTATAGACCGTAAATTACCGAAATAATTTTCCTAGGGGTCGATTGCGAAAGAATGATACGAATGAAACCTTAAATTCCAAGGCTGAAAAATATGCAACTTCGGTCACAATGAGGGTAGTTACAGCAACCCATGTGCAAAACGAGGAGGCGAAGCCACCCTTTCTAAAAAACAAACTGCTTGACATTCGAGTTGAGAATGCTAATAATCCTGGAAAACGTTGTTTTCCTAGTCATTTTATGGTAAATAAAGATCAGGATCAAAACTTGTGCTGCCAGGATGACAAAAACAAGGCACTTACTGTGCCAGAGAAGACTGAAACCAAATTTAGTGCGCCTCAAAAAGTTCGTAAAATCCTATTCCAATGTGAAAAGCCCAATGTGGGAATTCAGTTCCTATTCGATGACAGTTTACTTATTTCTTCTGTAATAATAAAGAGAACAAAAAGATAGAGAAAAGGTGCGAAACGAAATTATCTTTCAAGAATTGAGTTTCCATTTAATGATCATTTATTTATTTCTTTGGCCAAAGTAAAGAAAACTAAAGCAGAAAAAAGAAAAGCAAAACAAAATTTCGATATCCAAATTTATCCTGAGATGGCAGACACTGGAGTCCTAATCGCATTTGATGATGATTTATTTTGCATGACAGAAAAATAGAAAAAAAAAGTGGAAGCAAAAAAAGGAATGAAAAAAAGATGCACAATTCGAAAATTCTGTCTGCAATTGCAGACAGATATATTTCGAGCAAATTACGTTTATTGTATTCAAACTACAGTAGGACAAGAGCTTAGGGGGAAGGAGGAAGTCTTCTTACCTTGGAGAAAACCATAGATCAAAAAAATAAAACTGGAAGGATTATATTGGGTTTTGGAAAATTTAAGCTGTATTAAATTTAGGGTTGGACTGAAAAGCCTATGAAGGAGGTTGGAGTCTGTTCTAAAAACTTTTTGGGGTAGTTGGCCTCGTTTGATGCAAAGGAGTCAATCCAATCCCTGGGGAATGCACTCTCCCATTACCAGTCACTAAACATTCCCAAACCTTTATCCTATAGCCCCTTGTCCCACTCTTATCCTGTATTGATATCGTAATTTGGTCCCTCCAAACCTTTTTCTTGAGCAACATATCTAATTTTCACCTTCATTTGGCATCAAAGCCTGATCTTCATACGATTATTCCATGGGGTAGAACTCAGAAGAAGCCTAATTATGTTTCGCTCCAATTTTTACCCCATTTTCCTGCACCCAATCATAACCGCGAACTTTTGCATTTTTGTGAAAAATAACTATACATTATGCCTGAGGACAAGTTTATTTTAATTCAGACGAGGATTTGTTTTCACCATTGGATGTTAAGAGGCTAATTGAGCTGGTCCCTACTGATGCCTGGCATCATCCCATGTGCCAAAAGCCATTTTTCGCTCCTCTTGAATGCAAGTTCGCAAGAGCAAGAATATGTTTTGTTAATCATGCTAGAAACCCCTTATAAACAATGGACCAGAACCCAAGAGATGGTAGTCCCTATTTGGTTTTTTATTCTGCAGGTGGGTTAGTGGACATATGAATCCAGGCCCAAGAAATATATGACTATATATTAGCACAATTATTTTCCACTAGTTCATTGGATTCCCTTCTTCAAAATCTCAGATCTGGTTCTGATGGCTACACTGAACCTACTAAGTTAAGGAGTGGAGGTAGAACTTAATTAGACTACGGTAATAACCCCAGAACTAATAAAGTGCCTAATCTTGGACAAACACTTTCACTAAAATGTACTTATCATAAACATGGGCTGAAGGTTCCTAATCTTGGACATATTGGAAATACTTATAGATAGTTAGAATTGGCAGATATTAGAAACTGGGCTATTTAGGATTGGCTGACTACAATCTAGGGAAACTCTTTTTTCACATTTTAACTTAGATAGAAGTTACCTTTCCATCCTAGCCTACTTTAATGCCATTATTCTGTTTTGCAACAGTTGCCTTAGATTGAATGTATGCTTGATAGTTTGTTTATAATTTTGATACTTTGTTGAAACTATAAGATCCCACGCCCAAGGTTGGGCAGCATTTTCTGAGTTTAGGGTCCAGGTTAAAGCATGTGTCCAAGATCAGGCTCAGCAGCATTTTCTGAGTTTAGGGTCCAGGTTAAAGCATGTGTCCAAGATCAGGCTCAACTGTTGACTACCACTGCATATAAAATCGTTAGTGTTATGGAGACAGTGCCCAATCTCAGACTAATATTCTGATTAAAATGGGCTGTTCATAAACATGGATAATGGATTCGTAATCTTGAATATGATGTAGATAATTGGGACTGGGCTCATTAGGATTGGCTGACTACAATCTAGGGAAACTTTTTTCAACAGTTAAACCATAACAAAAGTTACCCTTAAATCCTAACCTACTTAAACACAATTATCCTGCTTCATAACACTTGTCTTAGATTGATATTTGGATACTTTGTCTTTGAGATTTTGCATTGGAGAATTTTCTATGTTTAGACTCAAGCTTGATAAATTTCGAGTTTTTCCATTACTTAGCTAGGTAAAAAGACCACACTAATAATGCATATTTTTATGCTCTTTCCAGATATACTAATAGCTTCTATTACAAATTCTATTTTGACCCCTTTTGTCCTTTGCCACTAGAAGTGGGTTACAAAATTGGTTAAAATATAATGTTAAATTAAACCAATATATTCCAAGGAACTATGGTGAACTGAGGGAAGTCCAGCACTATAGCCAGTTTTTTTGATACATTGAATCTCAAGAAATGTTTTTTTACAAAAATAAAACGTGGACAACACTACCTTTTCATCATACAAACAACAACTGGCAAAACAAGGAGGAATTAATCACTGTCTTAGATTAATTCCTCGTTGTTTTACCAGTTGTTTTTTTACCACAAAGTATCTAATGTCACTTTCTATCAATCTTTTTTACAGTACTTTCCAACATTTTCCGATTTTCATTCACATTGTGTGTGAAATCAATCACCAGGTCTTGAAGTTCATGCAGTTGGCCATGTTTGACTTATACTAGCTTCCAGGAAAGCCAACAACCCCTTCTAACTTTTTCCCATAATATGTAAAAATAATAATACTTCACCATAATGGATGTGGAGGAATCACTGTGAGGCCATAAAGAAACACTTTTTTTTTGTCTTACTGGCATCAAAAGACCAAAACATACTTTTTCCGCCACTGTGAGGTAGCTCTAATAGTTTTGGACTTACCCAAGAAGGCAATTTTTATGAGTATCATAGCCAAGGTGCACAAGCATTTGAATTTGGCCAATATGGAATTTTGTCCCATATAGTTGGCAAAAAGGGACAATCTTTGGCAATCAGTAATCCTTATGCACCAGAATGTGTCTTGGCCATCTCAACCCTTCTTTCACTATTGCCCAAGAAAGCAGAATAGAACAACATTTTTGGTGCAGCTTAATGTTTCAAATACAGTCAGTCAGACTTGTGCTCAAAAGAGCCTGTAGAAGATTCTTGCAGAAAACATCTAACACATTGTTCTCCATCTTTAAGAGCACTTATGTTCCAGTATCGTACTTGACCACTGTCATTACTAGCTTCCAATATCCTAATCTTGGTTTTTAGACTCACCTTAATATTCTTCCAAACTTTATTAACTTTGAGAAATATATCATGGGTCTTGGCTTTTCTACCTTTAGCATCCTCACTGCACCTACCATATTTACTATTAATATTACCAAGCTAAGTGAAGCTATCCACTTGGTCAATCTTCTCATTACCCAACATCACCTCTTCACCTTCAGTTATACCAGTATAAGTGATTTAATCTTCTTACCAAACCTGTCCTTTCACCCACAACTCCCAAACCTCCAAAAATCATTCATGTTGCTACCTTTTTCTCTAGGAAACGAATCATCAGCATATCTAAGTGTAGGAGTTTTACTTTTCCACTTCATTCCATGCTCTGTCAGAGCCTTTCCTGTGTTCCTTAGGACAAAGTCCACCAAAACAATCCATAGAAATGGGGATGGAACACAGTAAGGTTCCTAGTTCTGTGTTAACAGCAGTTGTTACTTTGGATTTAGCTGCCTTCTACACTTGTTCCTTTTTCATTTGTAAGCAACTTTGCAGGTTCAAACTTGCTATGGTCAATTATGGATGGGTTTATTTTCATTAGAACACTTAAATCAACAGTTGCTTTTAAACAACTGATCAGACCAGGAGTAAGATAAGTATCCCATAGCTTCAATAACAGACATACAAAATCCTTCATCAGCAGAATCTCACCAGGATGAGCCCCCTTGTTACTTCTTAAGATTTTGATCATAAGACACTACCATCCCTCTGAAAACCACTTTATCAACAGGTTGAAGCCTGCTAGATGTACATCTAATATTAGCAGTATATTTCCCTTTTCACAAGGAAGAAACTGGAACTGAAACCAATTCTAACAGAGATCTGATGTCATCCATTGTTTCTTCATAGATGAATAAGATACACCAGGGTAGGCTCCATCTACTGGCATCCAGGAGTCCCAGGCATTCTTTGCAGAGAAAATTGTTAGAGGTAGAAGCTTTTCTCTATTTACACTTACACCAGCCAAGATAGTTGTACTTTCACATGCACAACAACCAGTTCTATGAGTAGCTGGTGAACCTTTGGCTCCATCAACTTTTGTGCTGCCAGGATCCATACACAAAGATGTCTTGTCAAAATTAAAACAAGACACAGACTTGTTGAGAATATTCATTGCCATGTCAGTTTCATGCAGCAGTTAATAAAAACCAAGCATTAAAAAAGGGTCAGCCTGCAGCAAAAATCTTATGTTTTCTAGTCTTTGTGGTTTCACTTGTGAAATTTTGTTTCTGCACTTGAATACCATCCACAGTTATAACCATGTCAGTTGTCATTAAATCATCTTTGGACTTCATTCTTGATGTGATAGTCTTTGGCTTGGTCTGCTTCTTGAGTCTCATACCCACTTTCTAAGTACTAAGAGAACCTGAGCTGGGTCTTTTACTAGTTCAGTAAAAAATTATTGACCCCTCCCTCCACCACAAACTGGCTTTTTGACATTTGTCCTCCTCATGAGATGGTCATGCAATGTAGAGCATAGCATCTTTGACTTTGTCAATATGTAGCAGTGACATTATCTTTGAAAATATCTCTGCTAGTACATTTTGCACCCAAGTTGCACCAAATGCTCCTATAGCCCTGTGTTGCATTCCCTGAACATAATTCCTAGGCTTCTGGAAAAGACTAATGATTTATAAATGAATGCAATTATTCAAGAGCCAGTCACAAGTAAAAACTAAGATTAAAAAACAATATTATTAGCAGCAGTAGCTGCAAATCAAAAGACATTCAAAAAAGAAATGTTGCAGAAAAATACTAAACTTAAGCAAATTATGTTGGAGGGTTACAGCCCTTTCCAAAACCAAAGAAACTTTTATTTTAGCCTGGGTAGTGCCATTAGTACTCCCTTCTTTTCTTTTCCAGCCCCTATAAGGATCACTGAATTGCTCTAAAGAGTTAATAAAGGACTCATTCAAAAGCTTGAGCTCACTGCTTTGAACCTTGTATAACCTGAGACCAATTGCAGCAGATTAAGTGCCATGTGACACAAAAAATGGTGCTTTTTGGTACCATCTCTGGAAAGGGTGGAGCTGTGTGACTGGTTAGACCCTCTTTAGAGTATTCTTGTTTTTAAATTAAATGCTAAACATATGATCTTGAGTTTGTAGAAGGAAAGCAATCCGTAATTTTGTGCTAATTTTTTTGGTCTACTATACATCAAGCAGTATGTTTACACAAAATATTTATCTCAAACTTAATACAAAACTAAAAATTTACTTCAAATTTAATTTGCATGTCCATAATTAGGCATCTCTCCTATTGACTATCAGTACTTTTAAAATTGTTAATGTTGTACAATCTATGGTCATAATGTTCAAGCTAATCACAGGCCTATTTAGGCAACTAGAAAAATTTAGGAAATTTCAATGGTAAAACCATTGACTTTCCAGATGATCTAACAGAAATTTTATAGTGATTTAGAAAATATTTTGTGGTCTGTCTCTTCTGAAAAAAAAAAACATCCTAATAAATAACAGTAGTACTATATTGTTTATTATTTTATGTTATTTCTGAATATCATTGTTGCTTTTCTGACAATGTACATCCCCCCTTCTCTTGGAATATATAGTAAAATAAAAGAAAAAACAATAATAATAAAATTCCTACTTTAAATATTTAGTTTATTTCTATCAGGATTATTCCCTATTTTGCTGGACATTATGATTTAACATTATTTAAGGCAATAATTTGCAGTGTATTTCTTATGGGAGATCATCAAAAAATAGAGCATGGCCAATGAAGGGCAACAGAAGCTGTTGAAATATGCAGGAACCTGGGCTAGCCATTTTGATTGAGTATGCTACTGCTCCTAAGACTTGTGCACAGATGTCAGAGATATGATGTCATAGTGACTTGTAAGTTTTTGAGTCTCAAGTACTCTAGTCAAAGTCCTTTTCAACTCAATGAATCCTCTAGGACAAGGGACATAGCAAGAAGTTATCCTGGAAGGGAGCATGTAACAGAGCTGACATCCAATAGATTTCACCAACAGAGTGGTAGCCCACTGGAAAAACCTTGCCAATGGAGCTGTCACTGCCCCTCTGCTGATGCATTTCAAGTTGTCATTTACAAGAGTTAGTCCACCAAACTGTGGAAGATGGACTGGGACACTATAAGAGTCAATGGCTCCCTATACATCACTGACTAGAGATTCTACAGGCTCATTCCTTATGTTGCTGGACAATAAGGTGGATTTTTTTTTTGCATACCATTATGCTAATATCTTACATCTTTTGATAGAAAATAACTTTGAGGGAAATCTTATGACTAAGATTGTACTTCTTATGCCATTTTCATGCAAACATCTTTCATTATTTCACTCTGATCAGTAGTCTAAGAACAATGATAAGTATATCATCAAATTTCTCTCATTATTGTTCTATGGCAGAAAAATGGCATTCTTTACCCTTTTGTTATCATCAGTGACCTATAAAATCTTAGGAAAATGATGAACTGAAGAACAGTAATCTTTGCAGAAAGATGCAAGATCTTAGAAGTAAGATCTTGGTGATAAAGAATAGGCTTAATGTAATTTAAGAATATATAGAACATTCTTACTAATCACATTAGCCTATTATGTTTTCACTCAATTGCTATCCACTTATAGAATTCATTTCATTAAGATGCTTATATTCACAATTCTATTGTTCTCACTGAAGCAAAACTAGGTTGGATATTGTCAAGTCAGTAATGAAGAAACCTATTTTAACAAAGAAGCATGACATTCAACACAATGGAAAACATTTTATTAGGGCTATACCTGGAACATCAAAGGGGGAGGTGCATTATCAGAATAGTGGCAAAAAAATTTCAGAAGAGCATTAAATAAGGAACCTTATGGTAAAAGACCCATTTTATTTTATTATCATGTCTCCTTCAGAAGAGGCTAACCACTAAATATTTTATTAGTTTACTGATGAAGCTGTGATTATCAGTCAAGCTAGCCTGCTGGATGTCTTGCCCTATGGTTTCTTAATTTTTAGGCCACTATTAACTGGTGGATCAAGGGGGTAAGGGGGACCCAAGGCCCCCCAAGATTTTTTCTGGCACCCTCTTTTCCTGTTTTCTTCTTTTTGTAGAATAAATTTATCAACTATTGGGATCTTTGTCACATTCTTTCACCAAGATTTTGCTCATTAGCATCCTTGTCATGTTGGGCCTCCCCCCTTATTTTGCTCTAGATCCACCCTTGCCACTATATAGGTTTTAGCTCTGTGATGTCAAAATCTTATGGCTGAATTAGAGGCATGAAAGGACCTCCTCTTATTGGCGAATTAAAAATCCCCCATACTTATTTGTCTTTTAATTACCTAATTTTTATCTGATTTTGGAAATTTAGTCATTAGTTATCACGCTTTTCATAATTCGAAAAGTTTGCTATTTTTATTCATCATTTGCCGGATTCGCCCTAGCTCACTTGCCAGGCTTTCCAGCACATTCCCAGCCATATTTGAATCAAGCATAACATTGCGGTACACAGTCTCGGCAATACAACAAGCTGCAGGTGCCAGGAGTCCTCAGAGTCAACAAATAGCCTTATGCTACCGGAAAAACTAAGAATTCGTCGTAAGATAGTCAGTGGCAAGAGCCCCTCACCCTCCGTCTTAAATATCACAGCTCCTGAACCGAGAAAATTATGTACTGCTCTACCGGTTAAAGGCTAAATCCTTAATGCTAAAATCTCATTTTGATGAGTTTGAGACCAAGTGAGCCGCAGGATTTTCGGGTTTGTGGACAAAAAGTCGAAATCCTTCAACGTCTTTTATTTCATTATTCAAATTTAGCAGCTGAGAAAAATCATCTCAAAATGCTTTTTGGAGCTTTAAGACTTCCCTATAATATTTTACATTTGTTGGAGCAAAATCTGATATTGAAAGATGAAGTTATACTTTATTATGATTTGATGGAAATTCTAAAGAGGGCAGACGAGAATTAGAAGAGCATCCGATGAAGAAAAGAGGTGTAACGGGATCGGAAGGAAGCTTTAATAGCTCTGTTCAATTCAAAAAGAAGAAGGAGATAATTATTGATTATAATGATTGATAGTTTGGTTATAATTTGGCTATCTGTTATTTGGGTCCCAGAACTCCATTAATAAAGCAATCTAATCACTTCTATGATAGGTACAGAAAATTTTAACAACTTTTGCTTGTTATGAGTGTGAGCATAGATTCAAAGAATAAATGTGAGTTTAGGTATATTAAACTGACAACGCACATTCACTTGTGTTTTTTTTAGTAAAGTATAAACTTTACTAAAAAAAAAATATGGCCTTAAGAAGGCAGAAAGGTTGTGAGCCCTAATCATCTTAACTTTTACTCGTTTTGATTTTAACTAGGTTATTTATGTAATTTCTGTTCGTTTTGGGTTTCATTTACTTATTGTTGCCAATTCATGGTAGTTTTACACTTGGTAGATTATTTGATTCCAGTTTTTCCTGTTTTTTTTAATTGAGTTATTTGAGTTAAGATTTTAAGGTAAAACTGCCGTGGGATGTTCGGGTGTATATTGAGCAAATCAATACGCATTATGTGTATACAGATTGTCAAAATGACATATCAGCAACATCCCCGAAACGGCGGAGCATATTAAACTGAAGCTTTAGGGCTACTATGACTATTACTTCAACCGCTAATGCTACTACAACTATTACTACTACTTCCGACTGTGATTGCTTGCAACTGTGACTCCAACTACTTGTTACTGTGACTCCAGCTACCTGTGACTAAGACTGTGGCAGCTTTGAATTACGATTATGACTATATTAGACTTCCATTATAACACGTACTTATGGCTGCAGATAATTACGACTACGACTGAAACTACTTGCGACTGTGACTTCGAATACTTCACAGTGAGAGTGACTACTTTCGACTGCAACTACTAGGAACTGTACCTGCGGCTGCATGCGATTATGACTAATTGGAACTGCCATTGCGTATACTTGTTACTGCTGATGCTATTATTACTGCTGCTATAACTACTATATCTACTACTAATACTACCGCTGTTACTACTACTATTACTACTAATACTAATGCTACTACTACTACTACTACTACTACTACTACTACTACTACTACTACTACTACTACTACTACTACTACTACTACTACCGCTACTTTTACTGC
Organism: Artemia franciscana; assembly: GCF_032884065.1. Taxonomy (NCBI): domain Eukaryota; kingdom Metazoa; phylum Arthropoda; class Branchiopoda; order Anostraca; family Artemiidae; genus Artemia; species Artemia franciscana. Next base: position 56,858,839 of record NC_088866.1, on the reverse strand, counting down.
TACTACTACTACTACTACTAAAATAGATCAAAAGAGATTAAGTGCATCTAGGTTTTCAAAATGGAATAGAAACAATGTTTTAGGAAAAGAATAGGGTATTAAGCTTATCTGTGTAGCTTTACTGTGTAGCTTGACTTTTTTGGGCCTTCTTTAGCTCCTTAACACAGATTTGGTAACTGATAAAAATTCTTGGACGAGACTAGAGACCCACTCATCTTCCGAAAAACAATCATTTTTTGGATAAGAAAAAATTCAGTCGAATATTGATTTAGCTTCGAATCCCTGGAGAAGCAAAAAAACTTACGAGGGCAGGCAGGAAAAACCCTCCTGGATTTCTTCAAGTTTTTAATCAAGTGGATAACCCCCTGCATGTAAAAAAATGATCATAGTACCCCCTAAGGGTACTAGTCTAATTTTTAGTCTAATTTTTACTTTTGAAGATGACTTATATTTTTTGGTGGGGCTTATAAAAGACCTTGTTTTGATTCTCAAATATGTTGGACTTCCTGTGGGCCGGATATTTATTTTCGCGGCTGTTAGTAAACAGAGGATTTTGCCGTTTTGCAGAAAATATACTTATTCTCAAATTGGTAACAAATACAAACTTTGAAATATTTTCCCGATACATGGATTATGCAAGTTTATTTGTTTTCTTACGTGGTATTAGATTAGATAATTCCTTTGTTCCTTCAGAGTAAGAAAATCTGAGTACAAACGTGGAAAATCATCAGTCTAACATTCAAAATAAGTTTTGACTGAAGAAATCAAAAAAATGTATAATCCTAGCATTTGTTAAAATTAAGAGATCTTGGTTAAGTAGATTACATTTTTAGCATCGAATCCATGAGGGAAATGATACAAGCGTCTTTTTGACTATAATAACGTATCTTACCATTTAAGATCCCTCCTCCTCATGTAGTGTAAGCAAAAGGGGCTACATATCATTTTGCTGCTGTAGTTTCATATATGTACCATATTTTTGGCTATGTGTGGTGCCATTGAAACAAGATGGTTTATTAACACAATACTTATTGAAATTATTGTTTTTAAAGATAAATTATTTGAAAAACTAAAACATTTAATTCTTATTTCAGGAGAACCCCAGACAGGAAGAGGTTCGTCCGGTAAAGAAACAGACGATGCAAGGGGAAGCGAGACCTTCATCAAGCATACAAAGTGGCGAAGATACGGCCCCTTCAAGACTTACCCTCTCCTTGCAAAGCTATGATGCGGGAGCTTAAGTTGTCACCACGCAAGATGATAATGCGGAAATGGTCAGTCCTCTCGGAAGTAAAATTGCAATTATTTGAGACTCAAAGATATCAAACCAATATTTTTCTAAAGAAAAGCTGAACGGCTTATTAGACTATGTGCTCTTAGTGACAAAAACATAATGTTTTAATTTTTATGCGTGGTAGAATACTGAAAAAAGTAATAATAATTTACCCGGGTATAGGATATCGAGGAGGCTCTCGTTTAATACTTATGAAGGGACTGATCCTCAAGAAAATAGTTATAGGTTTTTTCATACTTTTAAAATAATATATTCTCGTTCAAGCTAAAACCGCACCATTTCGAAAAAAGAAAATAAGATGTTAGTGGGATTTTTAGATTCATCTAGTAATATTTTCGCCAACTTATGGGTGTCATGGGAAGTTTGAGATCTCTGGCCCTCCAAAAATTACAGGTCAATAATCTCTTTCGGGTTTTGGTCATACTTGTTTTCAAAAAGAAAATAGCTTTTTATTATTTCCTTCCAGGTTCCCTTAATGCCAGCAATGGGCGATAACGACGACGAAACGGAAAGAAATGAGCAGTTATTGAATAATTGGTTTGGACAAGGACCAGTCACACAAAATCCTCACGTAAGTAAAATCATAGTTATTTAAGAATCATAACAAAAATTCATATCGAAGTATCAAAGAAGGGTAACAGGGTATTTCTCAAGAATTGTCGATGCTGATGATAGGGTAAATGGGGCCCTGACCCTCAAAATAGAGCTGCAGGTTTTTTTTTATAGTTTCACGTAGCGACACTATCATCCCTATATTGAGAGATGGAATCGGAATAAATTCATTTCAAGAAATTTTACTTATAAAGGAATTTGTCGCATAACAAATATGCTTAATACATAGTAATTACCCAAAAAACTGACGGCTTCGCTTTTTCAGCTTTTTCAGCTATTTCAGACACTACAAAATAAAAATGCTCCTGTCTTTTCTTAGAATCTCCAAAGGCGAAACTGTTTATTTGTAATTGGGTTTTTAATTTCGAGTGTCTAGATTTTCAGGTTTAAACTGTTTTCACTAAACCTGAATTCTTTTTCCCATGCTTTAGTTGAATGGGTATATTCCTTAAGGAATAAAGTCCGCGCTAACTAGAGATTTAGCCAAAACAGTATCCGGCTAATGCAAAATACCGGTCAGGGGAAAATTGTTTTCGTAATAACCCCCGTCGGAACAATCCCAAAGGAACGGTTGCTGGTATATTCTCACCTGCTTCAGTAAAAACTTCAAGACTAGTTTCTTTAATAAAAATTTTACAATAAAATTGACCAGGGGACATTATTTTCTAATGCCCAATTCACAGTGAGATTTTACTAGTGCCAGAATTCGGCATCTATTTAGCCAATATTGGTGCTAGCTAAATAATAGCACAGGTAAAATCTTATTGTGAATGTAATTTTGGCAAAGGCAAGGAGCAGTCGAATGAATAGTTCAAGGCTTGCCGAAACTGCTTCTCAGACCGAAGCTAAGAAAACCAGCCTCTCAGCTACAGCATAAACTATGATTAATTAGAAGCGTTAAAACTCTAATCTTGAATCACGAAAAGCCTTGGTTAGCACAAAAATCAGCTAACGGAAGAATCTAAATCTTTCTTTCCGTAAGGCAATCACAAACATAACCTATCGAAAATATTAATAGATGGCCCAAAAGGAAAAAGTGGAAAATGGGTCTTATCCATATAGATTAATGCAAAGAAAACTGGGGCTATATTTCTATGTAAAGAAGATAACGCTTACTAGCCCAAATGTGAAAGTCGTCGTCATTGAATAGGTAATACCTATAGACTACCACAAAACACTATTATTTCTGAATCCCTTTAATGTTGTTGTCAAAGGCTAAGGTGTCTAACAGTTTGATAGCCTATCTTCTTTGATGTTTTCCTAGATAAACTTTAAAGGTTATAAAGTAGTCCAGTGATGTTATTATTGATGCAGGTTCAATATTTATTTATTTATTTATTATTACGAATAATAGTGAATTACAAATGGTAAATTTTAGTTTAGCTATTTGTTGCTCTCTAGGAAAGGGGTTAGGTTTAGAAAAAACAAAATTTCAGTTGGCCTAATGAACCTGGGGCCAAAGACATACTCTGGGAAGGTATTGCCAAGCTTCTATTTTAGACCTCCTCTGATTTCTGAGTCTTATAAATTTGCATATTTAACAGGTCTAAACCTAACAATGTTTTTCCTTAATTTTTAGTTATGTTTCTTTTAGCCTAGGCTACTCTGTCTTTAGTTCTGAAATGCAATTCCTGTTATTCGAGTAGTATTTTAAGCCACATCAATGTTTTTTTCTCAAATTAGGAAATATTTTGCAGATTTTTTAAACCTCATAAATTGGGATTGAGTGAAGTTGTAAAGCTGAAAACAGTTTTGTTGTAGCCTACTTCATTTAAGAAGAAGATCTATTCTGCAAGGTTTCAATGTTAAATGCTAATGCAAAGGTTTTTTAAAGGTCAGGGCCCACTTGAGAGAGAAGAAATAGAGGTGGGTAATTCAAAATACTTTCCTGGGACCTAGGGTACTTTATTTTGTAGACCCATCCCTGAAAGTTTCATTTTCCTGGCCTAACCCCTTCTCAAGATCATAAAAAGTAGCTAAACTAGAATTTTACTGTAATATTCAACTGCTCAACCACAGTCACCTTGACAGTGATAGGTTTTTGTGACTTTTCTAGTTGGTGTGGCCTAGGCCTATCCATTAGCCTAGGCTATTGGTTTTCCACTATTTTTTTTTTGTTTTTCATAGGCTTTTGGCTGATTTTTCTATGAAAAGGGTGAATGCATGACATTATGCCCTTTTCATGCTCTTTCCAGATATAATAATTGCTTTTAGGGAAAGTTCCATTTTGAGCCCTTAAAGGGGCCCCAAAAGGTAATTTATTACCTTATCTTAAGTGTTTTGACTATTATACAAACTTAAAAAAATAGTTAAAAACTAAGTAGATATACAAATTTCCCTTTAAATGAGCTCTCAAAGAGGTCCATGATATTCTAGTGCCCTGCTAGCAACATGTAATTATTAATAATAATAATAATAAAAAAATCAGAACAAAAATAGAGAACTTATCAGTGCTACCCATGCAAAAAGTGATTTTCCTAGTTGCTCAAGCAGAGACTATAAGTTCTTTGCATAAAGTTTTCACCAATGGCAATGTCAATGTACTTTTTATTTTGTTCTGATGCCTTTTTTTTGGGTTTCAGGCTCTTTTTGAAAATTTCTGGGTAAAATTCTAGTTAATTGACTTCTTGCTATTTTAGAAAGGGTTTATGTTAGGAAAATGAAACTTTCAGGGATGGATCTACAGGCTAAAGTATGTCCCAGGAAGGTATTTTAAAGTACCCACCTCTACTCCTTTTCCCTCTAGAGGTCCTTGAAATATGCCCACTTGACAGGTCTATACCTATTGAAATTTTGACAAAACAACATTTTACCTTAATTTTCAGTTACTAGTTGCTTTTTCTCTGCCTTTAGTTCTGAAAATGCAATTCCTGTTATTTGAGTAGAATTTTGAACCATATCAATGTTTTTTTTTTCAAAATTTAGGAAATGTATTTGCATATCTTTAAATCTTATAAAATGGAATTGAGCAAAGTTATGGAGCTGAAAACAATTTTGTTGTACTTCAATTAAGCAGAAGATCTATTTTGCAAGGTTTCACTTTTATAACAAACATATTGTTAAAGTCATCAAAAGTCAGGGCCCTCTAGAGGGAGAAGGAGTGGAGTTAGTTGCTTCAAAATACCATCCCAGGACATACTTGGGTCTGTCAATTCATCCCTGAAAGTTTCATTTTCCAAACCTAAACCCATTCTGAGATAGCAAGAAGTCAATTAACTAGAGTTTTACCAATTCCTGTTCATTTATTTTCAAAATAACATTTTACTATTAAAATTAATTATAGTAATAGCCACAAATGTCAATTTTTATTCCTTTAGTTTGCACTTCAGAGCAAATAAAGGTCTATGATGGATCTGCTCTGCATCAATGATGGTAATTTGGAATTTCACTACATTATGGACCCAGTGATGTTGCATTAGTTGGCAGCTGAGAGGGACAGACTGTCACTTTTATATTTCCATGGCTTGTTGTTCCATTCTTTGTCATTTCTTGACTTGAAAGAGGCACTAGTGGGTACAGTCATGGTTTTGTCTTGAAGGTTGGTCTAGTTGTTGGAAATACACTTGGTAACAAAATTTTGGTACATTCTGGTCCTTACTCTTTTCTTTGCTTGCTTCTGTGAGTGTCCTCTAGTGTTGTGTTGACCTGTATGTTTTGTGAGGAGGGTGTTGTTTGGTTGTTTGGTTGACTATTATATTTGTAGGTCAGCATCATATGACATTTGTAACATCTGAATATCAGCATTGTTAGTTTTAGGTGCTCCAGTCTCTTGTTATACAACATATTTTGTATACCCATGATGTATTTTTCAGCATATCTTTGAACTCCTTCAATTTATATATATATATATATATATATATATATATATATATATATGTATAATATATATACACTATATCTATATAACTATGAAAATAAGACTTGCTATTCAAGTGGGGGACTACAAAGAGGAGGAAAGGGCACAACTGTGTTTGCCTCAGGCAGCCTGGTGCTGCAGTGGGTTATTATTAGTTGTAGTAGTAGACCCTCTTCAGTTGATTTTTCATTCTTTGTATGCTTCCTTGTGTAAGGTTTAAGTATATTTTAAATCCAATGATTCACTTAGTGGGTCGGTCTTGAGCAATAATCTGTTAGTTTATTCATTAAAAAGCTCATTAATAGACCTTTCAACCTTGGAAAGTTGCAGCTGCAGGAAAGTGTGTATACAAGTCTTTTGTATAGGGGAAGTGCATTAAAAAATATGTGTATATTACATGTATACAAAATTAATAGGGCAGTTTTATTTGAGATTTATTGAGAACCTTGTCCCAAAGGCTCATATGCACACATTAGGTGCTGATTAAATAATTATAAAATAACAACATTGAGTATATTCGTTTGGTCTTATAACCAAATATTTCAAAAATTAAAAGTGTGGAATAGAGATGGAGGTTTTTAATTTTTCACTTTGTTTTCACTTGAATGGGGAGAATCAGCTCCAACTTTAACCCCACCCCCCACCGTCAGGATTTTACGAAATTTCGCCACTGAATTTAAGATCCTGGAACTAGTTTTCAGATTATACCTCCCCCCTTTCTTTTGCCCCTTCTGCAGAATAGAGATGCTTCATTTCTCACTGTCATTTTCACATGACTTTGGAAAATCTGCTCCAGCTTTGACCCCCTCCCTGATTTGAGGGAACTACACCACTGAATTTTAAGTTCTGGAACTAGTTTTCAGATTATAGCTCAACCCCTTCTTTCTCCCCCAATTGCAGTGGTTTCTCAAGGAAATAAGCAGCTTTCACACTATGTACATCATTTTCTAAGCTAAACAGTTATGTTCTGCTACACGAAGCCGAACCTTTCAAAGTAAAACAAGTCCTTTCATACTATGCTAAAATAGAAGTCCTTAGATCATTATTTATATCATGTGAAATCATTACAAGCAACCTATTGACAAAATTACGCCACTGAATATAAAGTTCTGGAACTATTTTCAGATTATACCTCTATCCCTTCTTCCTCCCCCAATTACGGTGGTTTCTCACGGAAATAAGCGGCTTTTCACACTATGTACATGATTTTCTAAGCTAAGCAGTTATGTTCTGCTACATGAAGCCTAACCTTTCAAACTAAAACAAGGCCTTTCCCACTATGCTAACATTGAAGTCCCTAGATTATTATTTATATCATATGAGATAATTACAAGCAACCTATTCAAAAATTATGAAGAGATGGAGATTCAAGCTCTGATCAAGCATGAACATGTATCTAGGAATACTTTTTTAATTTATTTTCAAAATTTATTAACTGCTCATCAAAAAAATTCGATTTCATTGCTACTATGTTGACTTTCCTGTAGCATGACATAAACTTTGTAAACTCCAATTTTTTTAGTAGTTAGAATATTGCTACAGCTCAGGAGTTGGACTTGATCCCATTCCTCTGCCTCTTTCCTAAACGTGGAAAATGGAATGGCCATTTCAATCTCAACCGAAATCACAAGCTACTACCACCAGTAACTACTCACTGCATCACCAAGCCGCCTGAGGCCAACACAGCTTTGAATGTTCCTTTTCCATTCTATTCAAAGTCTCCCTCTTGACACCCTCCAAGAAGGTTCCAATTTCTATTAAATGTTTTCTTCAAAACATCCTCCCACCCAATTTGGGGATGACCTGGTTTCTGTTTGGACCTAAATGGTTGGCCATCAAGAAAGATCTGTTTGAATTACAATCATTCAGACGAGTATAAAAAAAAATCCATGGACAATTTCTCTTGAAAACATCTAGCAAATCCTCCTCCGTCTTTTGGGAGACCCACACTTCAGAACAAAACTTGACCACTGTCATCATTGTAGCTCACAACATACTACTCTTGGTTTGAAGATTTATCTTCCTATTCTTCTGAACATTTTTTAATGTGAAAAAAACCCCTCCCCTGGCTATTAACTATTCTACTTTCAAAATCTTCACTACACCCACCGTCTTTACTAATTGTACTACCAAGGTAAATGAAGCTGTCTACTTGATCAATTTTCTTGTTACCCAACATCATATCTTCACCTATTCTAAGTCTCAGCAGCTTATTCTTCTCAACATTAATTTTCAAACCTGTTTTTGAACCCTGAACTCTCAAAGCATTCAAAAATCCATTCATTTTGCTAACATTTATATCTAGGATGATCATATCATCAGCATAATCTCAATCTGTGAGAGTTTTATAGCATTCGCTCTTCTCTTTAGGATAAAGTCCATCAAAATGGTCTAAGTAAATTGGGATATGGCGCGACCCTGGTCAACTCCTGATTTACTCTGAAAGCTGCAACCAAACCTCATTTCCTATCATAACCACAGCAGTATTGTTCTTGTATTTATCTCGTTTCAATACATTTATCTGGAATGCCATACAAGGATAGGACCTTTGCTAAAGCTTTGTTGAATCAAACGCTTGCTCACAATCTATAATACTGAGGATTAAAGGGGCCTGATGGCTTAGCACCTCTCAATTATTAATCTAAAGGTTAAAGTTTGGTTGACGCATGCTGTTCTTCTCTTATAACTTATCTGCAGAAGTTTTAAAACTTATCAAATATTAAAACGGCCTTTAAAACTTATCAATAACAGTTTAGGCCTCATAAACTGGGGGGGGGGAGGGGTATAAAAAATTACAATTGCGACAATTTTTCAGTTAATTAAGTACCTCAATAGGAGTACAAAAAGATAAAATAAAAGGCATTTAATGTCAGATATCAGAAAAACTGGGGGGGGCAAGTACCCCCCTTCCCGGACCTTGAACTGACACTACCTCTAATCACCTTTCATATTAAAATCTCCAACTTCACAACCACCATATTTGAAAAAAAAAAAAAAAAAAACTCATTTAGGCCACTGCACCATTGGCACCTGGTTTTTTTTCCCTTTTAGTTCTGCCTCTTACTCATTGTCACAAAACAAATCTTCCGTCACTTCCAAAATGTCACAAATTTTTAGGAGGTGGCAAGCACTTTCAGACAATTAGAGAAATAGGTCTGTTGTGAATTGCAAAATAGTAGTGGAGTGGGCAAGGGCTATTGGAGAGATCATGGGCCTACTTGGTACATCAATCACACACATTGAAATGCTGGTATTACTGAAATTTAGCAGCACTGAAACATATGGAGTGGGATGAACAGAAGGGTGTTGGAGAGGCCAAAGGCCAAATTCTTTCCTCCAATAGGAGAGATTAAAGAGGATTGCACGATTCTGACTACAATAAGGTAAAACATCCCTCTTCTGACTTCAGCGTTAGTTCTTGGGGTTTGGGGAGGGGACACGGGCCTCTTTTGTGACTTATGTTGGTTTTCTAACAAACTTAGATCTGTCTCATCTTTGCAACGAAGCAGGCCTTTGCTTATTTTGGCATACATTCTGCGTTCGATTTTGTTTCTTTTGTGTACCACAGCAAGAAAATTGTTGTTCATTCACAATTATCAAACTCGTATATATTATGATAAACAAATTTTAGGCGTAAAAAAACTTGTATCTGGTACTTCTATCTGCTCTTCTGGGATTATTGATTACTGTCACAACAAAATATATCTCAAAGTTAAAAGTTGCTTTTCTTTCCATACGGCAACTTTCTAACAACACCTCTAAGGAAAAAGTAAAGGGTAGGCTAAGCTTCAATTCTTTTTGCAATTAAAGAGCTATTAAAGTTTAGTAGACACACTTGACTCCATTCTTCTTTCTCTTTCCTATACACATATACGTCCTTTTGTTCCAAAATAAACTTTTGGATTCTGTCCTCTTAATCCTCAAAAGTCCCAAGAATTAGACTGGTGTGAATAAGAAGCATTACTATTTTTATGCATCAGAAGTTGCAGAACAGAGAGTTTGGCAGGTGGGAAACTGGTCAAAGGAGTTGGATTGTCACCAAATTCCCCTTGTGTCCCAAAAATTTTCAGACCGAATTTGACTGAAATTTTCATTTCTTAAAAAAAATTTTATGTACTTAAATCTGGCTTTTTGTTTATTTTATATGGGAAAAGATATAGAAAAATAAAAATTTTGGATTCAATTTCCTTATACTTGCTGACAACTGCGCCCTCTACTTAATTTCAATAAAATCAAATTTCAAATATTATAAAATGATTATGAATGCTAGACAATTTATTTGAAATTTTGCTCCTAAAATTTCTATGATCAGTGCAAGTGCGCTCTCCGCCCCTACTAAAACCGCCTCGGAATTTTGGGGCATTTCCTCTATTCTCTGAGGTAATTCATTATAATAGTTTTGTCTGATTTTTAAGATTGTTTTGTTTTTTAATAAAAAGTGTCAAGATAATGCTGCAGTATCAATGCTACTGAGTATAGGGGCCGTTCGATTTAGCTTATTAGTTTGCTTAAATAGTTTGGAAAGTTGCAATGCATGTTTTGTGTTGTGGCTTTTTCCCACTCTGGCAAAAAAGATAATGCGCCTCCTTTACTTTGACTAAATCGAGGGGAGTAGATATTTATTCAAGAGTAAGGGTCAAAGGGTATTGTCAAAGGGTATGTGCGGCAAATAATGACACAGTTTTATTCCGGAGACTTTTAGTCATGTCACTAACGCTGAAACAACAATTATGGATACAATTGGGCATATCATTAACAAACAAAACAAAATGAATCGGGCCAATAACAGATCCCTGTGGTACACCACAACTGACTGGGCGCAATTCAGATTTTAAGCAATTCATCTCTACAAACTGGTACCGGTCACTCAGGAAACTCCATAGAAAATCAAGAGCCTTACCCAGATCCCATAAACTTCATACGTTTCCAAGAGTAGACCATGGTCAACTGTATCAAAAGCCTTCATTAGGTCTAGAAATACTCCACCAGCCTTCAGTCCTGTTGCAATGCATGCATGCATGCATTGCAATGCATGTTTTGTGTTGTGGCTTTTTTCCACTCTGGCAAAAAAGATAGTGCGCCTCCTTTACTTTGACTAAATCGAGGGGAGTAGATATTTATTCAAGAGTAAGGGTCAAAGGGTATTGTACACTTTCCAAAAAAAAAATAACTTGCATCCGTTTCGCATTTTCGACCCCATTTGATGGTAATGAATTTACCTTAACAGGCCAAGACTCTGTGTTTAGTTTTTAATACTTCTTCTTCCAACTAGTACTATAGGCTCTTTTTGTTTCACGTTCCAAAAAATAACTTGCATCCGTTTTATACAGTGAATTTATATAATGAATTTACCTAACAGTCTAAGACTCTTTAAGTTAGTTTTGAATACTTCTTCTTCCAACTAGTGCTGTAGGTTCTTTTCGTTCTGTGTTTAAAAAAATTGCATCCGTTTCGTATTTTCGACCCCCCTCCGCACGGAGCTGTGTTGATGGTAGTGAATTTACGTAACAGTCTAAGACTTTGTGTTAGTTTTGAATACTTCTTCTTCCAACTAGTGCAGCGTTGATGTGCCAACTGTGCCGCCGGAGACTTGCTGATACGAATCTTTAACGCAGTGAGGGGGGTGGGGAGGGGCTCAGAGCCCTACTCTCCTTCAGAGGTCTTAAATTGTCTTGGAGTTATTGGCACTTCTTGTTCAAAATAGTAAAGAAAATTTGTTTTTTATTGCTATCCCTCCTCTCCCACCCCCCAGTTTCTTAGAATTTCTATCTGGGGGAGGAGAAGAAGATCTGTCAAACATGAAAAACGGGTGATTTGTACATAAATCAGCTGTGTTGTCTTTAAAAACGTTTGCAATATATGAGAAATACTGTGAAATATTGGAAAGAGTGTTAAAATTCTGAGGTTTTTTGAGGGCCCAAGAACCCGCTGTGCATGCGGGCCTGACTGATATTTAAAACCTTTTTTAACCAACTGTTTCAACTTTGTTACTGTTTCAACTGTTTCCTTTAATTCACTTAAAACTACAAAAAACACCAACCTCCAACAGGGAGCAGAGCTCTTAAAGTTAGGTAGAAATAATAGAAAATATCATAAATAAAACAGTACATTTTGTCATAGTCGTAAATATAACGAAAAATAAATAAAAAAAAGAAGACATTATCCATTTCCTTCAGATTTAGCTATTTTGTTCAAAAAGTCCATTTTCGCATAGGACGAGATTTTTGCATCTAATTTGAGAACTACCAGCGATATTATTGTAAAGATTGTCCTCACCTGCTCTTTAAAGTGCATCTGGAGTAGGATTGGGGTTAGCAATAAATATAAAAAAAAGCTTGCCAGATATATTTGGTTTGTCATATTCCTTTCCGAACGTGTGCTCCTATCAAAGTCGATTTTATGAAACTTGAGATGGGTCGTTCAAAGAAAAGCAGAAAACAGGCACGCATATGGTCTGCAGATATTTAGATATCTGAAAGTCAACAATCAGTCTGTGTTGCCATGTATTCAGTTTTGATTTTCAAGCTTTTGTGTAATGAAAAGCTGGATATCTCAAAACTGTGGGAAGGATTATAGACATGATGTGTATATACTTAGACATGCAGATGGGATGTAGTTCAGAATTCTACGAGTCAGGACACCTCTCCTCAAACTTGTTAAATAACATTTGCTTTTTGCTATCAACCTCGTTCCCCAATAATCCATTCTATGTCTGGAACCGAATTATGGAATCAGGATTCGACTTTTGTGAGGGGAGTAGTCGAGATTTAAGGCCAAATTGTTCAGATTTTGCAGTTCTTTTCATATTTTCCCAAAATAATTTTACGAAATTCTTCTTTTGGGAGCTTTGAGATCTTCGTAATGGAGATTTGAGGCTGAATTGTTTAGTTTTTTCATCTCTTTTAATATTTTTCCAAAATAATTATAGTAAACTTTCGGACTTCTTCTTTTGGGAGCTTCATAGTGGAGCTTTAAGGCTGAAATGTTCAGATTTTGCACGTCTTTTCATATTTTTACAAGATTGTTTTAGTAAATTTTAGGAAAATTCTTCTTTTGGGAGCTTTGAGAGCTTCATAATGAAGCTTTAATGCTAAAATTGTTCAGTTTTTCACTTCTTTTCATATTTTTCCAAAATAATTCTAGTAAATCCTTGGAAACTTCTTCGTCAGAAACCGAAATCATTAGGTTACAGGGACGAAGGTATTTTTAATATATTATCTGAGGCCAACCTGACTTTTATACATAATAATGATAGATGGTAATAAGCTTACCTAAGCTTTGGGTGTCAGGTGATTGATTTTTCTAACGATAATTTCGACTTTGAATAAGATATCTTAGACTTCATAAGACTAAGAGTGCCAATAACCGTATATGATATATATAACTCAAGACTTCGAATAATAAAGAGAAAATTATTTTGGCCTTGAACTTCCAATGTATGCTTAAAGACTCACTGAAAGCGCTTTTTGGGAGGGGGACTCCCCACGTTGGGAGAAAACCATAAGCGATGAGTTGTTGAGTAGTTGCCCTTTTGACAAACTGCTTACAGACTGTGTGTTGTGATTCAGTTCACCTTCTGCCCTTAAAATTCTCTGAAATTTTTTTCTTCATACCCTTGTAATAGTAACCTTTATACCCTTACCCTTCATACCAGACATAGTAATAGTAGTCACAGTAGTAGTATTAGTAGTTCTAGTAGTATTAATAATAATAGTTGCAACTATTAGTTCTAGTTGCAACAGTGGTATTAACATAATGGCTTTTGGTCAGTTGAATATCCCTCTTATCAAGTCCTGAAAGTTTCAAATTAATATAATTAGCTGTTCCTATGACATTGCATTTGTGTCCTTTTGATAACCTTTATATACACATACTTCTTGGAATTTTCATTTTAATGCTCTTAATCTTACAAGTAGTTGCAATAGAAGTAGTAATTGGAGTGGTAGTAGCAGTAGTAGTATTAGCAGTAAGTGTAGCAGACACCTGCCTATTGGTTTAATTGATCTTCCTCTTTAATCATTCGCTGAAATTTCCAACTTAATGCACAAATCTGTTCGTGAGATACCCCCCTTTTAACAATCTTCATGCACGTAGTGTCTTTTTATTTAGTTCAAATTTCGCCAAAGTATTCTCTCACATTTTCGCTTTCATACGCTTAGCCTGAATAGCACTAGGGTTACGTATGGATTGTAGTAGTAGTAGTAGTAGTAGTAATATTATTAATAGTAGTAGCATGTGCATATTGCCTTTTGGTCTGTTGATCATCCCCTTCATGATGCTCCAGAAGTTTCACCTTGATACGGCAAGCCGTTCCAAAAATATCGCCGATGTGCTCTTTGACCCCCTTTAGATGCCCTTTTCATCTTAATACTCTTAGCCTTACAAGAAATTGCAATTGAAGTAACTAGTTGGAGTAGTGTAGTAACAGTAGTAGTAGTAGCAACAAAAGTGGCAGTGGTAGTAATGTTAGTAGTAGCATGCACATATTACCTTTTGGTCAATTGATCTTCCCCTTTAAGCCTTCTCTGAAAGCTCCAACTTAATACCCAAATCGGTTTTTGAGATACACCCTTTTAACAACCCATATGTACATAACGTGTATTGATTTAGTTTAATACTTGCTTCAAAATTTTCGGAAAGGCTCATCTGAATGCTCTTCGTCTTTTTGAAAAGTTAAGGTCAAAGTTTTTTTTGACTAAAAGTAAGGAGTAACATTAAAACTTAAAACGAACAGAAATTATTACATATATGAGGGGGTTTGCCCCCTAGTCAATATGTCGCTTGTTACGCTAAAGTTCGAATTTTGTTCCAATTCTTTAAGAATGATCCCTGAATCACAAAAGCCGTTTAATTAGAATAGATAGCTCTTTTGAAAGTACTAAAAAAAACTTTAGCGTAAAGTATACCCTCATATATCATATACCCTCCTCATATACATTATAATTTCTTTTCGTTTTAAATTTTTATGTTGCTCCTTACTTTCAGTTGAAAAAAAACATTTTTATAATTTCTGATCGGTTTTTAAATAATGGTGGGAAATCCGGCTCGCCCTGTATAGAAATGTCCCTTCCCCCTGAAAACATCCTCCATGGGGAGACCCTCCCACGTAATCCCCTCCCCCCCATCCATAAGAAAAATCGCTCCTGAAAACTTCTGTATAATTCCCAATAACCAATACTATATGTAAACAAGGGGCAAAGTTCATAACTTGCAGCCCTTCCCCCGGGGACTGTGGGGGATTAAGTCATCCTCAAAGACACAGGTGTAATACATTTTCGACTATGCTGAACAAATGGCTATCTCAAAGTTTTGATCGGGTGACTTTGGGAAAAATGAGCATGGGAGGGGGCCTAATTACCCTCCGGTTTTTTGGTCACTTAAAAAGGGCACTAGAACTTCTAATTTTAATTTGAACAAGCCCTCTTGTGATATTCTAGGACCACTGGATCGATACGATCACCCCTGGGGAAAAAAACAACAAAAAAACAACAAAAAAAAAACAAACATACAAATGAACACGCATCCGTGATCTTTCTTCTGGTAAAAAACACAAAATTCCACATTTTTGCAGATACATTAGGGAAATGTATGAAACCTCTACATTGATACTTTGAATCTGATGGCGTGATTTCATTAAGATCCTATCACTTTTACGGGGTGTTTCCCCTTTTTTTGAAAGTAAGGCAAATTTTTCGAGGCTCGTAATTTTTCATGGGTAAGACTTATATGTTTGAAATCAACATTAAAAATCGATTCTTTTGACTTATCTATTGGTATCAAAATTCCGTTTTTTAGAGTTTCGGTTAATATTGAGCCGGTTCACTCCTTACTTAAAATTATGTTACCACGAATTGTTTGATATACTTTGTTTAAATAGTGAACGAACTGCCTTACTTACATCCCTTGTCCTGAGGCCTCTGGGTGGGGTTGACATCCCCAAAAGGAATAATTACTAGATTTTCAACAATGCTGAACAATGTCTCGAAACTTTTATTGAATGTGTTTTAGGAAACGATGGGTATGGAGGGGGGCGGACCTGGTTAACTTCTATCAGATGTATTTAGGGAAAAGACGTGGGGGGGATAGTTTTCCTCCGATCACTTTTGATTCTTAAAAAGGCACTAAAAATTTTTATTTCCAATCTATTGAACCCCTTTTGAAGTTAATAATAATTACTAGATTTTCAATAATGCTGAACAAAATATATGTCTCGAAACTTTTATTGAATGTGTTTTAGGAAAAGATCATAAAAGCCCCAGGGCGTAAATTACAACCCTAGTCTCTAGGTTCTGTTTTTTTTTTTCGACCATAAAGGCCTTGTTATATGATCTTTGGACTATTTTGAACATAATTGCTATCTCTAAACTTCTATCAGATGCATTTAGGGAAAAGATGTGGGGGGGGGATAGTTGTCCTCTGATCACTTTTGATTCTTAAAAAGGCACTAAATTTGTTTATTTCCAATCTATTGAACCCCCTTTGAAGTTAATAATAACTACTAGACTTTCAATAATGCTGAACAAAATATTTGTCTCGAAATTTTTATTGAATGTGTTTTAGGAAAAGATTATAAAAGCCCCAGGGCGTAAATTACAACCCTAGTCTCTAGGTTCTGTTTTTTTTCGACCATAAAGGCCTTGTTATATGATCTTTGGACTGTTTTGAAGATAATCGCTATCTCTAAACTTCTATCAGATGCATTTAGGAAAAAGACGTGGGGGGGATAGTTGTCCTCCGTTCACTTTTGATTCTTAAAAAGGCACTAAAAAATTTTATTTCCAATCTATTGAACCCCCTTTGAAGTTAGGAATAATTACTAGATTTTCAACAATGCTGAACAAAATATATGTCTCGAAACTTTTATTGAATGTGTTTTAGGAAACGATGGGTGTGGAGGGGGGCGGGCCTGGTTACCCTCCAATCACTTTTGACACTTAAAAAGAGTACTAGAACTTCTGATTTACAATCAAATGAACCCCATCCAAAGCTTATGTGACCACCCAGTCCATAAAACCTTATATGCCCCTGGGGGATAACTTACAACCCTTACCCCTGGGCTATGGGGGATTTTGTCAACCCTGGAGGCTTTGTTCTATGTTCTTTGGACTATTTTGAACAAAATGGATTAATTAAAGTTTGCCCAACCACCCCTTCCATAAAGATCATAAAAGCCCCAGGGTGTAAATTACAACCCTAGTCTCTAGGTTCTGTTTTTTTTTTCGACCATAAAGACCTCGTTATATGATCTTTGGACGATTTTGAACATAATTGCTATCTCTAAACTTCTATCAGATGCATTTAGGGAAAAGACGTGGGGGGAATAGTTGTCCTCCTATCACTTTTGATTCTTAAAAAAGGCACTAAAAATTTTTATTTTCAATCTATTGAACCCCCTTTGAAGTTAACACGACCACCCTTTTATAAAAACCTTATATGTTATTAATGGGCAACCAGTATATCTTTTAGCTCCTGCTCTGTGGGCTTTGGGGGGGGGTCATCCCAAAGACATAATTGCTGGACCTCTCAAATATTTTAAACAAAAGTGCTATCTTAAAATTTGGTTGTATGTTTTGGGGAAGTGATGGGCTTGGGGTGGGGGGGGGGGTTGTTCTCCTGCAATCACCCTTGACTCTTAAAAAGGGCACTAGAAATTTCAATGTCCATCCGAATGAGCCCCTTTCAAAGTTTCTACGGCAACTCCTATATGAAGTGACTTGGTCAGAAAAACCAAAAATAATACATATTACCCACATTGCTCTTAGCGCTATTGCGCTGGATATTTCTCTCAACTCTTCTTTTTAAAACAGTAAAAAACTTTAGCGTAAAGAGAGAGGTGTTGATGAGGTAGCAGCCCCTTTCATATACGAAGTAATTTCTGTTCGTTTTAAGTTTTAATGTCGCTCCTTATTTTCAGTTAAAAAACTTGTTTTTTTATTTGATTTCTGAACGTTTTTGAATCAGTGCATATTTTGATTTTGGCTCTCCGCAGAGGAATAATTAAAACGAAATTTGCATTTTTCTTTTTTTTTTTTTGGCTAAATGGCTTTCTCATAATTTCGATCGAATGATTTTGAGAAAAAAAAGAGCGGAGGAGGAAGCCTAGTTGCCCTCCGATTTTTTGGTTAATTAAAAAGGCAACTAGAACTTTTAATTTTTTACGTATCTTTTTATTAGTAAAAGATAAACGTAACTTATAAATTAGCTTACGTAAAGAACTTTTGTATTCTCATGTTTTTATTACATATATGAGGGGGTTCGGCCCCTCGTCAGTACCTCGCTCTTTACACTAAAGCTTAAATTTTGTCCCAATTCATTAAGAATGATCTCTGAATCACAAAGGCCGTAGAATAAATAGTTGAAATTACTAAAAATACTTTAGTGAAAAGAGTGAGGTATAACGAGGAGGTAAACCCCTCATATGCGTAATAATTTTTGTTCGTTTTAAGTTTTAATGCTGCTCCTTACTTTCAGTAGAAAAAACTTTTCATATTTCTTTTGTCATTGTTTTTTCAAATAAAGCTAGAAAATCCTGCGCCTACTTCATTGAAATTCTCATTTACCATTAGAAGTCTCTCCATGGAAATATCGTCCCACGTAACCCCACCCCCCTCAACTCTCCCTCCTAAACCAAAAAAATCCCCCTGAAAACGTCTGTACACTTCCCAGTAACCATTACTATATGTAAACACAGGTCAAAGTTTTCAACTTGCAGCCCCTCCCACGGGGACTGCGGGGAGTAAGTCGTCCCTAAAGACATAGTTATTAGGTTTTTCGACTATGGTGAATAAAATGGCTATATCAGAATTTTGATCTGGTGACTTTGGGGAAAAATGAGCGTGGGAGGGGGCCTAGGTGCCCTCCAATTTTTTGGTCACTTAAAAAGGGCACTAGAAATTTTAATTTCCGTTAGAATGAGCCCTCTCGCAAGATTCTAGGACCACTCAGTCGATACGATCACCCCTGGGGAAAAAAAACAACAAAAAACAAGAAAACAAATAAACACGCATCCGTGATCTGTCTTCTGGCAAAAAATGCGAAATTCCACATTTTTGTAGATAGGAGCTTGAAACTTCTACAATTAGGTTCTCTGATACGCTGAATCTGATAGTGTGATTTTCGTTAAGATTGTATGACTTTTAGAGGATGTTTCCTCTAAACTTGATGAAACTTATATATTTAAAATCAGCATTAAAAAGCGATTCTTTTGATGTAGCTATTGATATCAAAATTCCATTTTTTGGAGTTTTGGTTACTATTGAGCCGGGTCGCTCCTTACTACAGTTCGTTACCACGAACTGTTTGACAAAGTCTTAAATTTCTCTGAAAATACTTTTCATTCAGATTCAAAGCCCCTTGTGTTTGAGCAGTCTTTCTTAAAGAATTGTGTCAAAAAGTCGAACTTTAGTGTAAAGAGGAGGGTGGATGAAGAGGCAGCCGCCCTCATATACGGAATAATTTCTGTTTGTTTTAAGTTTTAATGTTACTCCATATTTCAAGTTGAAAAAAGTTTTTATTTAATTTCTGACCGGTTTTCAAATCATGCCTGGAAATTCTCTGCCCTCCACTTCTTTTCAAATATTGGGAAAATTCCCATCGGAAAGTTCTGGGAAATCACCGCCTAGAAAATTCCCTTTCTCTAAAAATATTAATATATTTCCTAATATCATACCATGCTAACATTGGGCAAATTTGGCATCCCCAAAAGCATAATTATTGATCCTTTCACCTAGGCTGAATCTGGCTATCTCAGTTTTGATCGGATGTATTTGGGAAAAAAAGGGGCGTAGGAGAATAGCTAGTTACCCTCCAATCTTTGTGGCAATTTAAAAACAGCACTAGAAATTTTGATTTTCGTTCAAATGAGCCCTCTCTTGATCTTTCAACCCCATTGGTTCTATTCGGTCATCGCCGGGCAAAAAACAAAAACGAATAACAAACACGCACCCATGATCTTTCTTGTGGCAAAAAATACAAAATTCCATATTTTTTTTAGATGGGAGCTTGAAACCTCTTCAGTATGGTTCTATGATAGGCTCAGTCTGATGATGTGATTTCCATTAAGATCGCTCGACTTATTAGGGGCGTTTCTCTCCTTTTCTTCAAAAATCTGTCAAACTCTCTCTGGTTCGGAGCTTTTGATGGATAATATTAATCTTAATGAATTTATATATTTATAATCAGCATAAAAAGGCAATTCTTTTTATATTTCTTTTGTTATAAAAATTCTATTTTTTTAAAGTTCGCGCTAACATTGGGTCGAGTTGCTCCATGCTTACTTTTCGTTACCACGAACTGTTTGATAAGACTGGAAAGGACTTAATCCTTAAATTTTGGCTAATAAAAAGCATAAAAGTGATTAAGTCTTGGGAAAAATCTCCTTAATTTGCTTCATTTTCAAAATAGCCATAATTAACAATGAAATGTGATAATATCAGAACTGTGATGTGCATAGTTCAAACTGTTTCTAGTCACAAAATAAAATATTAAAGTAGTCCTGTGGTGGCGCAGTGGGTTTGACCTTAACTTGGTAATACGGGACCCAGAGATCGAATCATGCTGCAGCAATGCACTGCAGGGCCGACGTAGGGACCTTAGTAGTCAAGAAGCGTCGTTAATCTGATACAATACAAAAATATTAAAGTAATTAAGCGAACTTTGATAATTGTTCTAAGTTTTTAAAATACGTAAATGTATACTTATTGAAGTAGAACTTGATACCATAGTAGACGTTAATGAGCCACTAATGACTCCACAGTAAATATTGTAGTAGATATTTTTATGGAATAATTGAGCTTAAAAACCCTCAGTGAACCTTTAAAGTCATCCTCTACTTTGATTTGTCTGTTTTTGCTCATTTTAGATCGTAAACAACGATTTACATGGCAATACTGTTCGGATGGGTGCACCTGTTTATTTCTTAATCTTCTGTTTTAAATAAAAGCGGTTGATGATGGATGTAATGTTAAGTCACCCCCGGCATATGAACAGGTGGCTTTATTTTAAAAGACGAGGGTCCTAAAGACGGCCGAGATAAACATGACACGCGAACTGTGTTGGTAAGGGAAGTTCGGTCGGAGCGTGGGAGAATATTGTACAGGAAGTTGGAAACTTAAAACCAAACAACAAAGCACTACTTTGAATTAAGTATGGATTAAAGCTGTGGAAGGATTGTGTCTCAAGTGATTTCCAAAAATGAACAGGGGTTGATTTAGTGTTCTTCACCCTGGGGTTCAGCTATATTCGTAATCGTCAGCTCAGTGAGAGGAACTAATTCTTTTCAAAATTGTCAGGTTACAAAGAAAGAACCTGACATGCAAAATTTTTCACGAGTATGGCATGATTTGATTGCCGAGTACATTATTTGCATAGCTAATTCAACTAACGGAGGTTGTTGTTTAAGGGGATAATAGATTTGAAATCCACAAGCTAGATTTGAAAGAACCACTGGAAAACCTGAAAAATATCCACGTTAACAATGCTAAACGTTTAGAGAATTATGTAAAAAATTATAAAGATCTTTGTACGTCCCTGCTTGGCCCTCCACCCAGTTTTGAATTTTTTACCGCTTATTTGTTGCATTTTTGAATATCCGGATCGCAACCCTGATTGTAATGTCGATTGTATTGTCAAAACACGCTGGGAATAAATTCTCATCATGTTTATCACCTCACTTTATCCAAGAGCAATATTATATCAGAGATATTACTTAGGCGGCACTTTTTTTTGGTTTTTGTTTAGACCAGGGCACTTCGTATAAAAGGAGTTATCGTAGAATCTTCAAAAAGCGCTCATTCGATTGGAAATTGAAAGGGCTAGTGCCCTTTTTAATAGTCGAAAGTGATTGAAGAGCAACTAACCCCCTTCCCACACCCACCATTTCCCCAAACAGTTCCAATCAAAATTTTGACATAGCCATTTTGTTCAACGTATTTGAAAGTTCCGAAAATTATGTCTTTGAGGATAAAAAATCCCCCTAGCCATCAGGGCAAGGACTGTAAGGTATGCCCTGGGGGTATATACGTTTTTTAGAAAGTGCGGTCATATAAACTTCGAAGAGGGCTCATTGGACGGGTGCTCAGAAGTTCTAGTGCTCTTTTTAAGAGTCAAAGTGGTCAGAGGGCAGCTTCCCATCCCTCCCCCTCCACACACACGTCGTATTGTCCGGAAATGCATCTATTAGAAATTTTGGGATAGCTATTTTATTCAGAACAGTCTAAATAACATATAACAAGGCTTTTGGGATTGAACAAACCTCAGAGCCTAGGGGCAAGGATTGTAAGTTATGCCCAGGGGTTTTTTAAGGTTTTTATAGAAAACCCTCTTCACCAATCGAATCTGATTAAAATTGTGAGATAGTGATTTTGTTCATTATCGTCCAAAGAACTAAAACAATGCCTCTAGGGTTGACGCAGCTCCCTAGTGCCCTGGATTCAGGGTTGTAAGTCATGGCCTGGGGTCATATAAGGTTTCTATGGGATGGATGGTCGCATGAACTTCAGATGTGGCTCATATGGTTTGAAATTGAAAGTTATAGGGCCTTTTTAAGAGTCAAAGTGATCTGAGAGCAACCACGCTCACCATTTCCCTAAAGACATCCAATTAAAATTCGGAGATAGAAATTTTGTTCATTGTATAGAGTCCGTATATTATGTCTTTCAGGAAGACACCCCGCCCCCACAGCTCTCAGGGCAAAGGTTGTAAGTTATGCCCCGGGGGCATAATAAGGCTATTTATAGAAAAGGTAGTTGTATATACTTCGGAAGAAACCCACTGGAATGCTGTTCTGAATTTCTAGTGCCCGTTTTAAGTGTCAAAGTGATGAGAAGGCAGTTAGCCCTCCCCCCAAACGTCGTGTTTCCTGAAATACATCTAATAAAAAATTTTGAGACGGTCATTTTATTCAATTTAATCCAAAGATCATATAACAAGGCTTTTAGAGTTGATACAAACCACCAGAGTCTAGGAGATCATAGATCATATAGGAGACCAAAGATCATATAACAAGGCTTTTAGAATTGATACAAACCACCAGAGTCTAGGGGGCGAGGGTTGTAAGTTATGCCACGGGGTATTTAAGGTTTTTATGGAAGGGATAGTTGTTTAACTTTAGAAGAGGCTAATTTGGTTGAAAATTGGAAATTCTAGTTCCTTCTTAAGCGTCAAAAGTGATGGAGGGCATTTACACCCCCTCCCCGACACTTTTTTCACCAAACGCATCCGACTGAAATTTGAGATAGTGATTTTGTTAGAAATAGCTCAAAAAACATATAATAATGTCTCTATGGGTGAAACAACCCACCAGCGCCCTGGGGTAGGGTCGTAAATTATGCCATGTGAGCATATAAGGTTTTAATGGAATGGGCGGTTGTATAAACTTCAGATAGGGCTTATTTGATTTGAAATTTGAAGCTATAATGTTCCTTTTAAGCCTCAAAGTGATTTGAGAGCAACCAGCGCCCCTCGGGGCTCATCATTTCCCTTAAAACTATTATTCAATTAATTATTCAATTATATTCAATTATTATTAAAAGATTCAAACTATTATTTTATTTTTCCCTGAAAAAGACTATGCCATAATAAAACGAACAAAAAAAAAACTTTCAACAAAATAAGTTTATCAAAATAAGCAAAGAACTCCATTAAACCAAGAATGAGTAAAAACGGAATCAAATAATCTACCAAGCATACAACTACTACAAATCAGCATCAATAAATAAATGAAACCGAAAACAAACAGAAATTAAATTAAATAACCGAGTCAAACTCAAAACGAGCAGAAATTAACATAAGTAGGGTTCAGAACCCCTGTGATCACTTTACTGAAAAAATTCTTTTAAACTTTTTCACTTTTATAACTTTAAGAAATCAAAATTAATTGCGATTTTAAGGAATAAATATCAGCGTATGTATATTAAACTGACAATGCAAATTCATTTGATTTTTTTTCTGTAAAGTGCAAAATATACTCTGGCTTTTAGAAAGCATTGAGGGTTTGAACCCTACTCATGTTGATTTCCGCTCCTTTTGAGTTTGACTTGGTTATTTATTTTAATTTCGGTTCGTTTTGGGTTTCACTTATTTATTGATGCTGGTTTGTGATAGTTGTATGCTTGGTAGATTATTTGATTCTGTTTTTGTTTATTTTTGGTTTAATGGAGTTGTTTACTTTTTTTTGAAAAACTTATTCTATGGAAAACGTTTTATTTTTTTTATTAATTCAGGAACAAGGAGGACGCTATATAGACAAGGAGCTAATTTCTTATAAACTATCTTATAATCAAAGGCCAATTTTGGAAAACGACAAAAACTATCTTAAAGTTTGTATAATTTTGATTTATTAAAACTGATTGAAATTAAAATCGAAAAGTAAAGTAAATCTAAAAGAAAAGGATTAGAAAAGGTAAAAACTAAATAAATCTTGCTCTTTTGACAAATCGCTATTTAACAAATCTACTTTATCAAGAGGTATTAATTCACGGAAATGCAGGCATTTTTTTAATTCTAGGATGTGATGTCCTTGTTTTTTTCAATAAAAATACCAAAAAACTGTTTTTCGGTGAGAATACCCCAAAACAATATTTTGAAAATCCAGAGGAAGAGGCTAAATATCTTTGGGCTCAAGTACTCCTCTCCCAAGTAAAGAAAACTTGAGTTTACTCTCTTCTCTGTTTCTCATACTCTTCGATCGTTGTATTCTAATGTTTCATCAGGTCCACATTACACTAAAGACGAATTTTTCCGGCTCCTCCATGATTTCGTAAATATCCCAATTTGTGTGTTTTTTTATACTTGATTGGCATCCAGGGACCCACGCTTGGGAGAGAGGGGCTTAAGAACCACGTTTTTAAAATGTCTAGGCTTCAGGAATTTTCTAATATGGTTTCCGTATGACTTAATACTTTTTTTTTAATTTTCGCCCCCTCTCGAATAGATTCCTACTGTATGGCGACTACATAGAATCGGGAAAATTTCAGATTGTCAATTGAATTGGCATTGAGCTTGATAAACATTTGTCGGTTTTTAAAACAATTGTACTGCAGATTTTTTTTTCTGCAGTCCATTATAACGTTTTTTCTTTGGAGTTTCGATCAGAGGGAGAGGATGTAGAGGCGAAAAGCGCGATTTTTTGAATAATATAGTGTCTTCTAATTTTCATTGTTATTGAATGGTTTAAAAAAAGGTGGTTCAAATATGTTTCCATTGGCAAAACAGTTCTTCATTTGTTCTTTAACAGTTTCTGGGTAATATAATCTTGAGGTAACTTCAACAACTAGAAAAAGTGAAGCGGTAGGCATAGTTTCATTTACGGGATTTGACCCCCCCCCCAAAAAAAAGAAGAAAATCTTTGTCAGACTTGTAATGACGTTACAAAAATGAATATAAACAAGTTTTTGATGCATCTCTAGGTTTTTATGGCACTTGGTATTAACCAAGTGACATGTAGCAATCGCAAATTCTGTCGTTCCCGGTTTTGCTACTTTAGGCACTTCCAGGTAAGCTAGGACGATGAAATTTGGCAAGCGTATCAGGGACCGGACCAGATTAAATTAGAAACAGTCGTTTTCCCGATTTGACCATCTGGGGGTGGGGGGAGGTGGCGGCCGGTTAATTCGGAAAAATAGAAAAAATGAAGTATTTTTAACTTATGAGCGGGTGATGGGATCTTAATGAAATGTGATGTTTGGAATGATATTATGTCTCAGAGCTCTTATTTAAATCCCGACCGGATCTGATGACATTGGGGGTAGTTGGAGGGGGAAACCTAAAATCTTGGAAAACACTTAGAGTGGAGGGATCGGGATGAAACTTGATGGGAAAAATAAGCACAACCCAGATACATGATTGACATAATCGGAACGGATCCGCTCTCTTTGGGGTAGTTGGAGGGGGGGGGGGGGGGTAATTCTGAAAAATTCGAAAAAATGAGATGTTTTTAACTTACGAACGGGTGATCGGATCTCAATGAAATTTGATGTTTAGAAGGATATCGTGTCTTAGAGCTCTTCTTTTAAATCCCGACCGGATCTGGTGACATTGGGGGCGATTTGAGAGGGGGAAACCTAAAACTTGGAAAACACTTAGAGTGGAGCGATCGGGATGAAACTTTGTGGGGAAAATAAACACAAGTCCTAGATACATGATTGACATAAACGGAACGCATCCGCTCTCTTCGGTGTAGTTGGGGGGGGGGGTGTTTCTGAAAAATTAGAAAAAATGAGGTATTTTTAACTTACGAACGGGTGATCGGATCTCAATGAAATTTGATATTTAGAAGGATATCGTGTCTCAGAGCTCTTATTTTAAATCCCGACTCGATCTGGTGACATTGGGGGGAGTTGGGAGGGGGAAACCTAAAATTTGGAAAACACTTAGAGTGGAGTTATGGCCGAGTGGTTAACGCGCCGAACTCACAAGCGAAGGGTCGCTGGTTCAAATCTCGGTGGTGCCGACCGTTTGGTTTAGGACGAGGGTTAGTGGCGTTTCCCCGTAAGACAAGCCAAAAGTCCACCCAGCTTCAAATGGGTACCTAGAGAAATCTAGGGAAAAGCACGGGAAAGCGTCGGATGGCTTGCCCCCAACCACGCATTGCACCCCGGCCGAGGGCTGAGAATCAGGAGATCGGCACCTGCGCTACGCGAACCCTAATCGGTTTGCATGCGAAAGTTTGCTTTTTTTTTTTTTTTTAGAGTGGAGGGATCGGGATGAAACTTGGTGGGAAAAATAAGCACAAGTCCTAGATACATGATTGAAATAAGCGGAACGGATCCGTTCTCTTTGGGGTAGTTGGGGGAGGGGTTAATTCTGAAAAATTAGAAAAAATGAGGTATTTTTAACTTACGAACGGGTGATCGGATCTCAATGAAATTTGATATTTAGAGGGATATCGTGTCTCAAAGCTGACATAGAATTTGTTTACTCAGGAAGGAAGGATGGGGTACATAGACAGGGAGTAGGGCTCATGATGAATAAGGAAGCTGCTAAGTCTTGTTTAGGCTGGGAAGGTATTAATAATAGAATACTAATTGCTCATTTTATGACTAAAAAGTTTAGGGTATCAGTTATAGTAGTATATGCCCCCATTGAACCAACTGATGGAGATACTAGTGACTCAGATGAATTTTACTTACAGTTACAGGAGCAAATAGACAGGGTACCAGGTAGAAATATGGTGTTTTTGCTAGGAGATTTTAATGCCCAGGTTGGTAGAAATAGGGATAGATGGTATCCTAGCCTAGGTAATTTTGGTGTAGGAAAAGAAAACAGTAATGGCTATAGGCTTTTGCAATTTTGTAGGTATAACAACCTAGTTATAACCAATACGGTGTTTGGTCACAAAATGGCCCATAAGTTGACATGGTATTCACGTGATGGTAAGACAGCAAACCTTATTGATTATGTTATTGTAAACAGAAGACTAGCAGGATCAATACAAGATACTAGGGTGTATAGGAGTGCCGTTATTGATGTTAAAAGTAAAGATCACCATCTAGTAGTGTCTAAGGTTAATTTAAAGCTGAAATTTCGGAAGAGTAACTCCCCCCCGGGAAGTTATGATGTTGGTAGACTTCAGGATGAAAATTTGAGAAAAAAATTCCAGGAACAGTTGAGTACTAAACTTGAGGGTTTAAAATTTGACAATGTGGAAGATGGATGGAATAATTTCAGAAAAACAATTTGTGAAGTTGCTGATGGTGTCCTAGGGAAGAGTGCTAAGACAGCAACTAGGAATATTAGTGAAAAAGCTTTAGGTTTAATAGAGAGTAGAAGGGGTTTGTATAAGAATTATCTGAGCGATAGGTCGTATGAAAACAAAAGGAATGTAAAGAAAGTGGAGAAAGCATTAAAATATGAACTAAGGAGATGTGAAATGGAGGCGATGGATAAAATTGCTGAGGATCTGGAAGATGCGGCTAGACGGCATAATAGTAAAATATTATACTGGCATGTTAATAAATTGAAAGGGAGTAGCCGATCCGGACTAGTCCCAGTTAAAGATAGAAATGGGGTCACAATTAGTGATAAGGAAAAAGTTAAAGAAAGATGGGTGGAACATTTTGAGAATGTGCTAAACCGAGATACAGTTGCAGGAAAAGATATAGATGAAAATGAAAAAGTTTGTGATACCTTGGATGTGAAGGAAGATTTGTTTAGTGAGGAAGAATTAGCGACAGTACTAGAAGGATTAAAAAATAATAAGGCCCCAGGTGCTGATAGTATGATTAATGAGTTCCTTAAATATGGTGGCTCTGAGGTTAGGAATAAGCTACTGAAGATTATGAACATGATTTTTGAAAAAGGGGAAGTACCCAATGATTTTAGGAAAACCTTAATTAAACCACTGTATAAGAAAGGTGACAAGAGTGAATGTCGGAATTATCGAGGCATTAGTCTGGTCTCTGTAGGTAGCAAATTACTGAGTAATATGATACTTTTTAGACTGAGACATGCTGTAGACAAAGTTTTAAGGGAAGAACAATGCGGTTTTAGAAAAGGTAGAGGATGTGTCGACCATGTTTTCACTCTTAGGTTAATAATTGAGAAGTCCCTTCGTTGTTAAACACCTTTGGTCCTTAGTTTTATCGATTATGAGCAAGCTTTCGATTCTGTTGATAGAACAGCGTTAACAAAGGTCTTATCGTTATATGGTATACCAGAAAAATACATTAAAGTGATTTGCGCTATGTACGAGAATAATACTGCTGCGGTTAAGGTAGGAAATGAGGTTAGCAACTGGTTTTGTATTAAATCAGGAGTTAAGCAGGGTTGTGTTCTATCCCCCTTTATATGGATCATTTTGATGGACTTCGTCTTAAGGAGCACAGGAAAGGCAATTGGAGACCATGGAATCAAATGGGGAGGAAGAACGCTCCTGGACTTAGATTATGCTGATGATTTAAGCATATTAGATGAAAGTGTGAGCAAAATGAATGAATTTTTAGAGGTTTTACGAGTTCAGGGTGCTAAAATAGGCTTGAAAATTAATGTTAAGAAGACTAAGTCACTAAGGTTAGGAATAAGTGAAGATGAACAGGTGACCTTAGGTAACGAAAAGATTGATCAGGTTGGGAGCTTCAGTTACCTTGGTAGTATTATTAGTAAAGATGGTGGGAGCAGTGAAGATGTTAAAAGTAGAATAGCTAAAGCTCAGGGTGTTTTTTCACAGTTAAAAAAAGTTTGGAAGAATAGAAAGATAAGCCTACAAACCAAGATTAGAATATTGGAAGCTACAGTGATGACAGTGGTCAAATATGGCTCTGAAGCATGGACACTCCGAAAAGCAGATGAAAATTTACTAGATGTTTTCCAGAGAAATTGCCTACGGATTGTTCTGGGTACCCGGCTGACTGACCGTATTTCAAACAGTAGGTTGTACGAAAAGTGTGGTTCAATCCCGCTTTCTGGGGCTATAATGAAAGAAAGGTTGAGATGGCTAGGCCACGTTCTACGGATGAAGGATGACAGATTACCGAAGATTGTCCTTTTTGGCCAACCGCCTGGGGCTACACGGAAAGCAGGTCGTCCTTGTCTGGGTTGGGAGGATGTCATAAATAAGGATTTAAAGGAAATGGGAACTTCCTGGGAGGGTGTAAAGAGGGAGGCTTTAAATAGATTAGGTTGGAGGAGGAGCGTGCGTAGCTGTGTTGGCCTCAGGCGGCTTGGTGCTGCAGTGAGTTATTAGTAGTAGTAGTAGTAGGTACGAAACTTGGTGGGAAAAATAAGCAGAAGTCTTACATACGTGATTTACATAATTGGAACGGATCCGCTCTATTGGCGGGGGGGGGGGTTAATTCTGAAAAATAAGAAAAAATTACGTATTTTTAACTTACGAAGGAGTGATCGGATCTTCATGAAACTTCATATTTAGAAGGACCTCGTAACTCAGATCTCTTATTTTAAATCTCAACCGGATCAAGCGTAATTGGGGGGGGGCAGTTGGGGGACCGGAAATCTTAGAAAATACTTAAAGCGGTGAGATCAGGATGAAACTGGATGGAAAGAATAGAAACCTGTCTAAGATACGTGACTGGCATAACCGGACCGGATGTGCTCTCTTTGGTGGAATTGGGTGGGGGGTAATTTTGAAAATTGAGGTATTTGTAACTTACGAAAGGGTGACCAGATCTTAATGAAATTTGATATTTAGAAGGATCTTGTGCTTTAAAGTTCTAATTTTAAATTCCGACCAGATCCTATGACATTGGGGGGAGTTGGAGGGGGAAACCGGAATTCTTGGTAAACGTGAAAATTGGGGTATTTTTATCTTACGAATAGATGATCGGATCTTAATAAAATTTGATTTTTAGAAGGAATTCATGTCTCAGAGCTCTTATTTCAAATCCCGACCAGATCTTTTGACATTGGGGGGAGTTGGAGGGGGAAATCTTGGAAAAACACTTGGAGTGGAGGAATCGGGATGAAGCTTGGTGGATAGAATAAACAAATGTCCTTGATAGTTGATTGACAGAATCGTACTGGATTCGCTCTCTTTGGAGTAGTTGGGGGGAGGGGTTCAGTGATTTGGCGAATTTGGTGCTTCTGGACGTGCTAGGACGATGAAAATCGGTAGGCATGTCAGGGAGCTGCACAATTTGATTTGATAAAGTCGTTTTCCCAGATTTGACCATCTGGGGGGCTAAAGGGAGAGGAAAAATAAGAAAAATTAGGTATTTATAACTTACGAGTGGGTGATCGGATCTTAATGAATTTTGATATTTAGAAGGATATCGTGACTCAGAGCTCTTATTTTAAATCCTGACCGGCATTAAGCCTCTTATTTTCCTTTTTAAATCAATCTATTGATTCATAGAATTTTGTTAGAGCTCATACCATATGATCTCTTGGCTCTTAGCTCTTCATGCCTCGTCACAAGTGCCATATGAGCTCTTAGCTCTTGTTTTTGTAAGCACCCCCCACCCCCCGAATAGAAATCCTGGATACGTCCTTTATTCCGTACAAGAAAATTAAAACCCACCCCCCACCTTGAACAGCAAGAAAAAGCACTTTTTGCATAGGTAGCACTGATGCATCCTCTTTTTTCTTTTTATTTTCTTCATCACTGCAAGGGCACCAAAAAATTATAGAGAGCTGTTTAACTGCTCGTTTGAAAGGAAATTGCTATATTAAATTGCTATTTTATGTGACAAAACGTGATGTTTAAAATAAAATACAATTTTTGACCGTTTCTAATAAAAACCTTGCATGAATCCCGATTAGTGGCCTGTTTCCTTGTATTGATGGGATCTAAGAATTTTAGACGGAATGGGTTTGGTATGTTTTTCCTAGTCCAAATCATTCGGAATCTTGTGATTCTGAGAATATAAAAAGAAAGTATTATTTATGGGAAATAGTCGCCTGTGGTTGGAGTGGTAAATTCTTCCTATCATTAAATTTTCAGTTATTATGCGCTGAACTTCGTTCTTTACTAGGTTGCAGCGCTAGCTTCAACCAGGGTATGAGCTATGTGCTAAGTTTCCTTTTTATGAAGCAACGTGGCTAGTCTCTTTCTGTATGAAAAATAAACCAATGCATTAGAATACAGAATATTAGAAGCAACAGTGAGGACAGTGGTCAAGTATGGTTGTGTAGCGCTTGCGCTCCAAAAAACGCTGGAGGATTTGCTAGATGTTTTCCTGAGAAATTGCTTACGGATTGTCTTGGGCGCCCGCCGCTGCGGAAAAAGTGGTGTTACATAGTAGCAATGTTACTCGGCAGCTTTCATGGCTATTTGTCGGACGATTTTGAACTTTGTTGGTAGATTTGGCAGCTTTTGGAATTCTTTCGAATTCTGCTACTGGCAACTTTGGAACTTTTTCCATAACTGGGTGCCCGACTGACTTACCGTATCTCAAACAGTATGCTGTTAAAAAATGTGGTTCAATCCTGCTTTCTAGGGCTATAATGAGAGAAAGGTTGAGATGGATAGGGCACGTTTTGCGGATGAAGGATGACAGGTTGCCAAAGATTGTCTTCGTCGGCCAAACGAAAAGCAGGTTGTCCCCAAATGGAGTAGGAGGAAGCTGGAAGGAAAGATTTAGTGTAAGTGGGAACTTCCTGGGAGGTTATAAAGAGGAAAGCTTTGAATAGATTGGGATTGAGGAGGCGCATGTGTAGCTCTGTTGACATCAGGCGGTTTGGTGCTGCAGCGAGTTTTTAATAGTAGTAGTGACGCACTATTTTGTCAGTAGTGACGTCTATGTATTTTGTCAAATCATTTCGAGTTTTTTTTATGCTTACTCCGCTAACCCCAAGCGTGGTTTCAGGGGTGGCTCTTTGCACCTTAGCTGTTGCCTATAGCTTCTGCCATGCTCGAGTGTAGGAACATAACCTATTAGGAGTTTAAATTAAATACATAATTAAACAAAAAGGAGGATTGTCATGCGCAACTATTTGCACCAAGCTTCTTTGTCTCTAGGACCGGCTTGGTTGTTACTTTATTTAACCTATTCATACAATTTAAACGTTTTTTTTTTTGTAATGATTATTCAGCAAGATTGGCAACTCTCCTTAGTAAAAAATCATTAAAAGTAATCTCAATTCTCAGAGCAGAAGATAACAAGTCATTTCCTTTCAAGTCCATTTTAAAGTCCACTTGTCTTGATAATACTACAGTATTGTTGCCCTTTTGACCCCTCAAGAATGAAAAGGCAGGTGGCTAGATAATATTCGGTACCTGATTATCTGTTTTAAAAGTCCTGGGAAACATCCTCAGGGTTTGACTCATCATCCGTTGAAACTCAGTAAATCACTTTTAGCGTACTAGTTCAAAAGTGTAATTATTGTTTTGTTTCGGATGCATTTACTACGATGTACTTATAGTGGCTACTGGGCAGTATTTGAAATTTAATGAGGCTTAGTTTGGAAAAATACATGCTTAGGTGCTTACAGGTCAGGTTTTGTTGTGGTTAGGAATAGTGGTGTTATTCGTCAAAATCCTGGAGGAGGGGCAAGTCTGGAGTCAATTTTCCCTTTTTAAGTGAAAATGGCAATGAAAAATGAACCATATAATACCATAATGGCAAAGGAATAGTAAGGAAAACTGATCTGTTTCTGTTCATACCTGAATTATGTAGGTCTGTCTTAGTTTTATCAATATTTTTGAAGACGCTAAATATCAGCAAGGAGGGGGGGGGGAGTAAACTGGGGTGTGCGGGGGCAGTTGCTACCCTGCTCCGTAACAAATTATGCCACGGTTAGAATAGTTCTCCTGGGAGGGGGCTGGCTACGTCTAAGGCTTCAAAACATGGGATTCTCGCCATGACTTTTGGGATTTGTATATATCTCCTCTTTTTAGGAAAGTATTTTCCAGTTCCTACCCCTTCCCTAGTTTGGTTAATTTAGTGAAGATAATGAAAACAGACTTTATACTGTTCAGTCTGGTAGCCATTTTGCCAAGTCTTACGATTCTGGTAGGTAGGTAGGTAGGTATGCGTTTATTTCATCAAATAAAAATTACTAAAATTGCACTTACAATCAATAATATACTGCTCAATTTAGGGACCTAAAATGTCCCTGTTCAGCAGCAAAACTAGAAGTGAATCTAATATAATCTTGAATTTGTGCTTCTTAGTTATGTTTTCACTAAATCTTCAAGTGTGAAGATTTCAGTCAAGTCTGATATTGAAAATAGAGAAGAAACTGAACAATAAAACAGCTTCCTCAGCACTAATTTGACCTGTAGGGCCGCTTCTCGACATTCGCTGCTCGACATTTTTACCCTTATTTATTGGAATAAAGTGATAGCATGGTTTTATCCGTTATATATTATTCACAGTAGGAGTAATATACAATAGCAAAATGTTTCTCCAAGCATGATACACATTTATAGCGCGCAATTTGGGAAGTTTCCCAAATTATCAGAGCCATAGTTTCAGTTACTACTTGGTTTTCCATCGGAAGCATCTGTCATTGCGCGTGCTCGAAGGCGTGGTCATGAAGAATGGTTTAGATTGTGTGGTTTTAGATGTGTGTCAAAATTCTTCAGTGGAGAGGATAAGACTTTTCGTTACTGTATATTACCTCTACTGTGATACTATTCCACTTTGAACCTCCACCCGAGGACATGATCTTTACGATAATGCCTTGTTGTACCAACAGCCTACCTGGTCCTAATTCTAGGATTTTTTTTTTCAGTTTTGCTCTGAAATTCCTAAACTTGCAAAAAAGTATATGGTAGTCGCAACATTTGACGTTGTAATTACTTTAATAGTCTAGTAAAGATAGTTTTTACTCGGCATTTGAGCAATAGAAACATTTTTGTGCCAAAGTGTTTAGAATACTTTGCTTACGAAGATGCCCAGAATCATTCAAAATAACCCGTGCAAAAGTACCCTTTTTTCTAGGGAAAAGGAGGAAAATTCTTAAACTTTGATTTGTGCAATATTTTCGGAATTGAAGAGTCATTTGATCAATATACGTGCACGAAAATCTAAAAGGACGTAAGAATAGAAAAAATGTTGTTAATTAGTGCCCCATTTCCTTTCCAAGCTAGCTGGAAGGGCTAAAAAATCCGAATTTTAATTGTGCTGTATTTTCTGGATTTAAAGGTCGATTTCCTACTAATTTCAGCCCAGGAAGATTAGAAATTATACCAGAATTTGAAAATCCCATCCTTCCTTAAATGAGGTAAGGAAGAGGGAGAGGCAAACAGACCCATTTTTTGTTAATGGCCTACTTTTGATTTTAACGGTGCTTATTTGCAATTTCAGACGCATGAATCGGAAGTGAATTAATATTGGTCTCAACCCATCTTCAGAGGTAAGGGGAGGGGAGGAGGGGGTAGGCTATTTTCTTGTCACTTTGTTTCTTGTTTAGGATACTAAAGCAATCACAAGTTCATTTTTGATTACCATGCTGTTGGATAAAATGTAGTTTGTTTTGATCGCAGGTCATCGTCAAAGAGTGATCCAAGGAAACAGTAAGGTAGCTAATCTCATGGCACTGCCTGCAAGTAATAGCGTAGAAAAGGACACTCTTCTTGCAGGTACATCAAACGCCATCACAGTCATCTTTACAGTCTTTGAATTAGTTGGAGAGATCGATTTCAGGAGTAGGCGCAGGATCAGTTGCAATGGGTAAAAATCCATTTGTTAGAGAGTGTCCACCCGTAGTCTTCCAATACCAGAGCTGTGGCTGAGCAACTCCATGTCTCTTTATATTTATATTTTTATTATAAAGTATCCTTGAAGTGTTAATAGTTGAACTCGTTACGCTCATTTGAATGTAAATTGCAGTTCGTGGTAATTCGTAGCAGCAAGCATGGGCAGTAAATCTTTGTTGTGGACAACATTAGCTGTATTGGTTAATCTTAATATGAACCGACGGCGGTGGAGTTCAGATCAGAATTTGTCTGGTCTAGATCTGTACTAGTGCAGAAAGTTTGTCGCCTACTGCTGAGTTCTTCCTTATTTGCTGAAGAGCTGTAAAATATAGGACTGGCTTTAAAAATCTGGTATAAACTAACATTTGCACAGCATTAAAAGCGACGTGAGGTATACCGAAATACTCCTGTACAAAACCTGCGTAAGAAGCAGCTACTGTTTTGTAAGTGGATAAAATCCTTCATCTTACTGCATGAAGTAGCGAACCGCCATTGACGACATATTGATATGCTTGCCTTGAAATTGGCTAAGTCCCCACTTTGTACTACTTCCAAGACTCATCGACAAGGGTAGCCTCACCCCTCCTCAACCGGTCGGTGAGGGCAGCCAACCTTGCTCATCAACCGGCGGTATTTTGAGGCTCGAACAGTGTGGGCGTGAGTGTCAGTAGCTGATATTTGCGTATATTGGACACATATGAACTTATGTCAATACATCACAGAGCCGTCGAAATAATAGGGGAACGGCTCTGTTTTTTTTTGCATCCTTTTGTTTATATTTTTTTTTATTATAAAGTATCCTTGAAGTGTTAATAGTTGAACTCGTTACGCTCCTTGTTGTTTTAACAGGCAATGCTCGCGGATGACGATGATTTAATCATTTTATTTATATCTTTTTTTGCAAAATAAATTTATTGATTTTGATACCAGCAAGATTATATTTAATCAATTCAGGGCTAAAAGTAACACTGTTGAGTATTGAATCACCATCAGCCATATTTTCCATAGAAATTGATATCTTTCTATGTCCATTTGCCGCAATGGCGCCACTGTTACATGCCGCAGTGAACCATGTTTCGCCGTGTCATTTCAATTTCAACCACGCTATTCTTTGCCCCCCCCCTGCTGAATTACTTTTCGCCGGTTTTCTATCGTGCATAACAAGTTCTACTATATCGTATCGCTCGCCGCCATTCCAATTAATTAAGTGAAATTAAAGGAGACAAATTAAAAGTTCATTTGGGGGCTTATGAGCCTTCTCTTTACGTACCTACACAGCTACAACCAGATTCAACTATGCCATTGACTTTTTTTGTAATCAGTCGACAAATACACTGCTTGTATGCAAAAATGTTCCCTTTAAAATGACCTGTTATCCCTCTCTCTCGAAATAAGTTGAATCCCAGGGGCCACGCCCTTGGACGTTGAGTAAATCACTGTTTTGGCTATTGAATTCTTTTTGCTAAATGAATTTATTTGAAAGACAAGACGGGCTGTTGAGATTGATTGGAAATTTTTAATTGTCCATATCCGATAATATAGACTTCTGATTTGGGGTATAGGAAGTGTTGAACAATGTGTTTTGGAGCCTGTTTCACGGGTTGTAATTACGCCTTTGAAGGAAAGCGTGAAATTGGTAGCCGATTTAAATGCCTGATTGATCAAATCATGATAGTCGAAGGCCTACTTTTAATGATAGACTTTAAATCCAATCTAACCTTTGACTGAGAGGGATTTGTTTTCAATAAACCCAACCTATTGAGTTTTTTGAATAATTCCAAATCTCTAATTTGCAATGAAGTCCTGGAGGTTAGGGTGCTTGTATGGAGGGTTTTTTTTTGGCTAAAGCAGTTTACTAACATGTGGTTAATATTTGCAAGCTGGCTAGTAAAGCCGTCGGCTTTGTTTTCCATTGATACTCGCGACTATCGAAAAGCTGTCAGACTGACATTATTGAGCTAATTAGAATTAGCTAGACTTGGAAAGTAAATACTGTCGACTAGTGGAAAGGGTCATCTAATTGTGATTTTTAGCGCTAAATCCAAATGATTCCCCTCACGGCTTTAAAACGATGGTTTAGTTAATCTTCCACCTCGTGAAATGAACAGTATTTGATAAGATATTTGAAATAAATTGATTGAGACAACGGAAGCGTGATAAAATTTCAAATAGTTTGCTTTTCCGGTTGATTGTTTGCAATAGCTTTCACTAGACAGTTTTGCGAGCCTGCTTCGCTTTCCACTTGATAATTGTAACTGGTCAGTTCCCACAGGATGGCTTGCCCCAACCTTCCATTGCACTTCCTGGCTGAAGGGCCATGAAACGGAGATCAGCACCCCCTGAAGGGATTGTAAAATCCAATCCTGTATTCTTTACCTTACCTTTTATCTGTTCTGCCTAAGATATGGCTTGTTGCGAGTATCCTACATATTTAGTTAATCAATTTCGAACAAAAAAAGATTTTTGGGGGTAGGGTGGTGCAAAAAAACTTTGAAAACGCATCAAAATTTGATTGTATGCACATTCTTATGTTTTACGAGTCAGAACAATTTTTTCTTCTTTGGGGGGGGTCAAACACCCTATCCCCCTAGTTATGGCCTTGAGTGATTTGATAAAAGTTCCAACGAAGCAAAGAAAATACAAGAAGTAAGATTTCAAATATATTCTCTCCTTCTGGGCATTGAATTTTTTTTTAACTGCCAAGTTGGTTTGTTTCTAGACATAGTCAGTTGAAACAAGAGGGAAATGGCCTTCATTGATTGTAAAAATTTCACACAGGAAATTGGTATAAACCACTTCGCTATTTGTCAAAATTTGTATTTTGAATGAGACAAAAAAAAAAAAAAAAAAAAAAAAAAAAAAATGTGTTTGATTTGTTAGACAGCTAAAAACGACCATTTCGGTTTTAGTAGCCTACATTTTATTGTGGCCTCTAAGGAAAAGGTAAAAAAACTGAAAAATTAGCCATGAATTCAAAAGCTTCATTATGCTCTAGACACGTACACATGGAAACACAAAGGGGGGAGGTATGGTCCCGCACTCCCTTCTCGAAATCTTGAGATGTGCACGTTTTTACTTTAGTGTATATATCTGTATTTTTTCCATCATGCTAGTATTAGTAGTGGTTTCAATGTCTTTCGAGAAAATTGTTGGTAGTAGGTTTTACTGTCTGATAAGCATTGATTAAATCACGAAAGTCGTAGGACCACTTTAAATGATGGGCTTTAATCAAACCTTCGACTGAAAGGGAGTTGCTTTCAATCACCCTTGAACTATACCCTCACCTATCGAGTTTTTTCCATAATTTTGAATCCTAATTTGCATAAAAGTTCCGGAGGACGGGTCGTTTTGTATGATTGTCACTGGAATAGATTGGGTATTGCTTAAACCCCTGTTGGGTTTTTGTGACTGGTTCTTTGTAAATTTACCGCAGGTGGAATCTTGGGCCTCTTTGTGAATTGCTGCTTTTGTGATTTTATTGAGTGGGTGAAGTCGATATCTGGTACTTGACAGGTGGAGTGGGGTTTAAAGTTTTATGGTGTTGATTCACAAAAATTGGTGATTATCAACCTCGAAAAATATCCTTTGGGTATACATGAACCATCGCACTTCCCCCTTATTGGGTGAAACTAATTTGTAGTTTGTCCATCTATTTTAAAGGGGATTTAGAATCTGGTATTTCGCACGAAACAATTCTTGGCGAGTGCAACATTCTTTGATCAGATTCTCATTGTATTTGAATTCAGTATAGCCCTCAATTCTGTAACCAGGGGGGTAAGACCTCCAGGACTCTTAGCCCCCTTTAGAATAGCTATGACTCAAAAAATATTTGACGAATTTAAAAGAAACCTTTAGTTACAAGCTTTTTACTACTTAGAATCTTACTTAGAATCTACTTGGAACTTTTAGTAAAACCAATCACGGTTAAACAGACTATTAAAAAAGTGAAAGTAACTGGCTGTGTTTTGCCGGTATAAAATTACTTTTATTTCATAGTTGAATAAAATATAGTAATTAGATCTGAAACACTTCCCATCACAAAAGCTTTGAATAATTGAATATGAGAAATCTTTTAATAAATAGTAGGGTAAGTTTTGTAAAAGAAAATTTTGAGCAGGTCATGTAATTTATAGAGTCGTCCTAGCCGAGTGGTTAGCATGCTATACTTGAAATCCTTTATCCGTGAAGACAAGGGTTCGAGTCCTGGCGTCGCTGGTTATTTGGTTCGGAACGGGGGTCTGTGGTGTGACTTTGTAGGGAGCCAGAGGTAAATAAGAAGTATTTGCGAAGGCACATGATGGCTAGCTCTCAACCCCCTATTGCACTTTCTGGCTGAAGGGCGATGAGATGGAGATCAGCACCGCCGGTAGGGACTGTAAAGCCTCATACCGTACTCTTTACAATGTAGTTCATGTATCATGCAATAGTGTTTGTTTATCTGGTCAGGCGAATACATGGGATTTTTTTTCTTGGAAAGTGGCTTCAAAACAAGCGAAATTAGTAAAAGTATATGTGGGAATTTAGGGGAAAATAGCCAAATATATAAATTCCCTCCAATTTCTTTCCTGAATCAGCTGCCCAATTCTATATGTATTTTAAGAACTATTCGGACTTGGTATTTCGTAAATCATTCCCTGTAAAATTGTAGTTTTGAACTAAAAAACTTATAAGGTGTTTCCTCCGTAAAGTTTAGTTAGAAAATATGGAATTTATTCTAGGGTTCCATGTGAAACAATGAATACACTATCAGGATTATTAAGGGTGTTGTACAAGTCGTATTTGGTGGGGGGGGGGGTTGAGTCCCATCCAAAATGTTTGTCTGACCTGTAAAAACGTTACAAAAATGTTTATAAAGATATTTCTGATGTAGTTTTTAAACTTGTAAAAAAAATCCAGGATACGGCCCTGCTGTTGCATCTTAGAATTTAGGGGCACCAGATCGGAGGAAAACTAGGCTAATGCAAAGCCTTTTGAGACCAAATGCTACCTATTTGATTTGAAATCAAATGCAACTAAATGTTTTGGCTAGTTTCAACTAAATGTTTCAACTTAGTGCTAAAATCACCACGATTTCATTTCATAGGGACTAAGATCCTAACCTCTAAGTAGGACTAAGGTCTACACGTTTTGGACCTTATTCCTGCTAAGATAACACTTATCAATTATTCAAAATTATATTGTCTATTTGCTTGTGATTTATAGATTTCCGAGGGTGGTGCCCTGGAAGCCTGATTTTGGGTTTTCTCAGCTGCAAAAAGATAAATAAAGCCAACAAAAGATGATTGTCCCATTTAATTGAGAGAGACAGGAAGATTGAGATCTCAGACGCTCGACGTTTGAAAAAGAGTTACTTTAATTTATTTTTATGGTTCAGCAATTTCTTTGTACCCATTTCCTCTCCGACATTGCTTTAGCCTAGGGGTAAGAAAAGAAACAATAATATGAACGAATTTAAATACGAAGGTAATTTAAATGTTCTGGTCGGACTTCATCACATAACCCAAATAAAGCCTATTTCTACGCTATAAATAACGTTTTGCATATTTTAATGCAATCAATAATATGTGTTTTTACAGGGATTTAAATAAAAATATAAGTATATTTTGAGTATTTTGTATAATAACTAAATTTCCTGGCTCATGAAATATATAAGGCATGGATTTTTTAATTAAAGTATCTTTTTTATGTTTTGTGCTAGTTCTCGATGTTGATAGACAAATGATGGGAAATTGCGTTTCATTGTTGGTTGAAGAGCGAAGGAGGAGGGGTTGGGTGTCGGTTGTATTCATTACCTGAGACCGATTAGATTTTGTATGTTTTTTATTTGAACAGTGATTTAAGATGAATGTCATTGAAGTTATATTTTTTGTGGTCCCAATTATGGAACCAGTGAGGCATTCAGGAGATTCAATTGGGAAGAGGCTTGGAATTTTCCCCATTTAGACCCCGACCCAGGTTTTAAAAATATCTTTTTTTGGTATTTTCATTGAAAAATGCCTCTTTTTGGTATTTCCATTGAAGAAATTAAAAAGAAAAAAATTGCCCTCGGTTTGTACCAGCTTCGTGAATTGATGCCACTGTAGCCCTCTTAAAATTTTGAAAACTAGTCTGTGATTTTTTTAATAATAGGTGATTTTGAGGGTTAGTTCAAAGTGAGCTCAACTATCAGCGCTGTTATCTAATGTTGTCTATTACTATCGATTTTGCATTGGTGATCTACGACTCTCCTTGCCGAAAACTACGTTATAAAATGGTTTTCAAATAAGTAAGGTAGAAGGGAATTATCATAGTTCCAACATTTGCTACAACCTAGAAAAGAACCTAGAATTCTATTCTATAGAAATTAAAAACCTAAAAACAGGTTTAAAAAAAATGTTACGTCAGAAGGAAGAATCACCCTTTGCAGCTGATTCAGGAATGTCATCTAGGGTTCGATTAGTCGTAATGGCTAAAGTTTATTGAGAAAAGAAATTATTGGGATTTTTTAAAAATAGTTTGAAAACCAAGATCGCATACAGGAGGGCCAAGGGGTTTGATCCAAAATTTTAGTCCGACTCATAAATACGTAACGAAAATACATATAAAAAAATTGGATTCGTTTTGTAAACCC
Source organism: Artemia franciscana (assembly GCF_032884065.1). Classification (NCBI taxonomy): domain Eukaryota; kingdom Metazoa; phylum Arthropoda; class Branchiopoda; order Anostraca; family Artemiidae; genus Artemia; species Artemia franciscana. Next base: position 56,817,369 of record NC_088866.1, on the reverse strand, counting down.
CCTCCTGAACGAAAATCCTCGATATGCCCTTGTTGAAATCCCATCATAGCCAAAAACATCATTTAGGAGGATTGCACTTTGCTATCTTGAACACCAAGAAAAATCTTTTTTTTTCGCATAGAAAGTTCAGTTCATTTACCAGTTACCCATATCTGAATTCGAACCTCTTTTAAATAGAGTTGATACTCTAACTTGCTTCAGGGCATCTGGGAAGGCTCCTGTTGTCAGGAATATGCTACTAACGTGAAGCAGAGAAGGAAGTAGATACATCATTGTGGCTTTAAATGTCTGTATTTTAATAGGAAGCAGTGATTTGTCTCTTTATTTTATTCTTGTTTTTTTTGCCACTAGTGGAACACATAGTCTGATGTTTAAGGGAATACATAGTCTGAACATAGTGAAACATACATAGGGAAACATAGTCTTTTATTTAACAGAAAATTATTATATGTAGCGCCTTCCGCAAGTAACAAAGATAATATTAAAACTAACGGCAATTTTTGACAAAAACAGCGCCTGCGTATACAAGATGAAATAGTCTTGGAGCAAGGAGTCCCCTGGGAGGTCTATAAATCTTATCTTTAAAGTTTAACCTGTAAGAAATAAAGTTTTGCGCCATGTTTTTAAATTCAAAATGTGCCCGATGTATGTTCAAAAAGTGCAATTAATTTAAATGATAATATGACAATTCTAACAGTCAAAAAATTGAAATGTAGAAACAGTAAAATAAAAAAACACTAATTATTGAAAAATACCCAAATGCGTCTACCAACAATATTTTTACATTGAGGCACTTTCACACTACAAGGGTAATGGGTAATAGTACCATTACGAGGGTGATGGTACTTTCACATTACGCCGTAGATCCTTTCATACTAGCATGTCTTAAGACTTCACGCTACGTTAATTTTGTCCGTATAGTTGGTAGTGCGATTGGACTCCCGCTCCACGTAGAAGTTTATGTTACTAAAGCTTATATTACGCTACTGAAAAGTCAACATAGTAGCGACCAAATGGAATTTTTAGAGTCGATTTTCCCTAGTCAAGTGAAAATGACAGTGAAAAATGAAAAACCTCTTTCTATATTCCACTTTTTTAATTTTTGAAAATTTGCTTGTAATAATTTTAGACGATGAATATAAAGGCAAATAAATACCATACAGTAGAATAAATAAATACAATAAAGGTAAATCTTAGTCTTGACAACATTTTTAAAGATGCTAAATTTCAGCTGGGGGTGGGGCAAACTGCAGTCTTGGGTAGTTACCCTGTGCGAAATAGCAAATTACGCCCCTTGTAAAATTTGGTTGCGATTTATTTCCTAAAAGTTTCATTTGTTGGAATGACTAGGGGTTTTGGAATATGGAATGTTGCCTCTATAATAGGCTAGATTTTTATTTATCAGCTTGTAAAATACTTAATTTTTCTTGCGTACATTAGCCTTTCCGCATACAGAGAAGCCGCTCATGATTTGCTGTTTTTGTAATATTTGCCGAGACAAGTTTTGTTTAGTAGGCAACTCTGAAGTTCTGTGAAAGAATTGGTTTTATTTTAATACAAGTGATGGTAATTAAGAGAGAAAAATGTGATTATTTTCTGATAGTTCTTAAGCAAGAAGTGTGCTTTAGTTTCATTAGGCCATCTCCGTGGTGTGTTTTTGTAAGTTTTTCTGTGCCCCGGTGTGAAATGTTGAGCAAATAAAAATAAAGAAAATTTTTTAAGTCACCAGATTTTTTCTAAGTAGCTTCTTTATTTCCCTTTGGTGAGTCGACGCAAATTGAAGTAAATTTGCTTAATATTATTCTGAGATATCCGGGAACAAGAATAACATTTTAAAAGAGAAAATAATTCCTTCTAGTTATATGAATATAACTATCCATAAAGCAGGTTTAAAAAAGAAATAGTACAAAAACATTCCATCCTGGCGCGTCAATTGAAGGAGGAGGGGCAAATGCCACCTAGACACCCCCTCCCTTTTTTAAAATGATACCCTTTGGCATATTTACTAAAAAATTAAAAAACAGCAAAATTGCCTTCCCTAGATTTTGAAAATACATTCTCCCTTTACATTTTCTTGAATTTACGCCCCTGATCAAATAGTTGTCATTTTCAAGAGAAGCGTGGCAATTCAGGAGTAAAAAATGCTCGCCAATCGCTGGTAGAGACGTTCAAAGTGGTGGGGGGGGGACAAGCTGAACCAGGTGTCGTGGCTAGGGGCTGCCCACTTGGATCAAATTTTTCACTTTGATTCGTTTTTTTTTGCTTATATTTGATTTGGAAGGTGGTGGGACTATAATTTTGGTTTTCCTCGGGCGCCACCGACCCTAGGAACGGCTCTGACTGCAGGCAAAGCTGCATGTTAAAAAATAGATGTCCGCTAAAATCAGTCATAATGTCGTATACCTTTCGGAAAATGGAAAAATCAAAATATGGAACTAGGCTGCAATGTTTTCTCTTTTTTTTTATATTTTTGGAGTTTCCCTTCGATAGATCGATGTAAATTGAAATAAAATTTTCTTAAGTAGTTCCGGGATATGCTGTAATAAGAATAAAATTTTGACTAAGGATAGTAATTCATTCTGGTTATATAAATGGATCCCCGAATTTCCTCCGCTAAAGCAGACAAAAATAGGTAGTACGCCAAAAAAGGTTCCAACGAGGCGTGTCAATTGCGGAGAGGGTCAATTCCACTCTAAATATGTTGCGCCCCCTCCCCCCTATAAAAAATATAATCGAAATATATTTGAAAAATCCCCCTATTCGAAAAATCCTTTTTTGATATTGAACCAACAAAATTGTCCCCCCCTTTACGTAATAAGAATGCAGAAACATAAAAAGTGTTATCTCATCCTCAGCATATGAATCGTGGCAATCGAAGTGCGAGACATCCATGTATAAAGCAGGTAAAGCTGCACGTTTTGTTTGGAAAAGTAGTCTTTTTGCCACTTCAGAAATATATAGCTACTTTTGTTGGCTGACTTGACTAATTTGGTTGAATATATTATTCCGTCATCCATTCCTGGATAATTTGTAGGGGCTTCTTACCGGATTAGCTGTGTAACATCTTTTCTTTCCGCGCATCCTTATGCCCCTCAACTACCATCGCCATAAACTGGAGACACGAAATTTGGTTACCGTATATCCTTTTTAGAGTTTTAGAGGGCCTAGCCTCCTGGAATCATATTAGGTCTGTTCATACCTGAAAATTACGACTTTGTAAAAAAAAATTCGGTTTGTTTGAAAATCATGAAGTTTTTAAGGCAGTACTACATTATTGTCAGTGTTGCCAGGTTGAACCATTGAAAACTATTTATTTTATCTTAGATAAGCTGCATACACTAAGTTATTGTAAAGTATATCTGAAAACTGGGAGAGGGAAAATTTCCATCTCCTTGAGATTGATCTGAAGAACTGATTGGTCAAAACTATTTCTTCTGCACCCAAATGGGGCAAATTTATTGAAACAGCTAAAAAGTATATTTGCATAAATATTTCCTGAATCAAATCATGTTGTGTCAACTATTCTTTCATAAAACCTAGAGTATAGCACCATTCGCTCGTTTAATTGGTGGGTAGGGGTAAGTTTCAGTGAGGGTCTGCCCACTTTAAAAAATCGTGTGCTTTAGATGGCGTGTCTCACGGAGGGTGGAAGTATAGCTTGAATGGTACGTAGTGTATCGTGCGCCAGAGCGGGCTACCGCTCGAGTTCCAGATATGTGGGCTAATTCTTACTATTAGAAAATTACGATTTTCTAAAAAAAAAAATCGATTTGCTTCAAAATCGTGAAGTTTTTATGGCAGTACTACATTTTTGTCAGTGTTGCTACGCTGAACCATGAAAACTACTTATTAAATCTTAGATAAGATGCATACACTAAGTTCTTGTAAAGTATATCTGAAAACTCGGGGAGGGGAAATTTCCATCTCCTTGAGATTGATCTGAGGAACTGATTGGTCAAAACTATTTCTTATGCAATCGAATTTGGCAAATTTACTGAAACTGCTAAAAAGTATATTTGCATAAGTATCTACTCAAAGCTTCCCTTTTTACAACCTCCCAAGAATTTTCCATTCCTCTTACATCTTCTCTTACGACCTCTTCCCATTTCTTGAAGTGTCTCATGTCGTGTCAACAATTCTTACATAAAATCTAGAATATAGCACCATTTGCTCGTTTTATTGGTGGGTAGGGGCAAGTTTCAGCGAGGGTCTACCCACTTTTAAAAACCGTGTGCATTAGATGACGTGTCTCACGGAGGTTGGAAGTATAGTTTAAATGTTACGAAGTGTATCGTGCACAGCACGAAGAGGTATGGCATAGTGAAAATGTCCCATAAATGGCGAACAAGTGGAACTCAAAGATATAAACCAGGTGACGAAGAGCGGGCTATCGCTCGAGTTCCAGATATGTGGGCTAATTGTTACTTTGAAAAATATCAAACAGGCTTAATTATTCCGACACTTTTGAAAAATGTTAAAAAACTAAGACATGAAAGGAAAGCCGATAATTTCAGAATCATTTTACATTTATTATGAATTCTAGGGGATTACTGAGGACCATTGTACTATGTCATTCCCTATCTGATTAAGTTTTTTGTTTGTGAAAAAGAAAATAGAGACATTTAAATCACAAAAGGAAAGTTATTGCCACTGCGACTAACAATTATTGCAGTACCAGGCTGCCTGAAGCTAGCACAGCTGCGTGCGCTCCTCCTCCATCCCAATCTACTCAAAGCTTCCCTTTTTACAACCTCCCAAGAATTTTTCATTCCTCTTACATCTTCTCTTACGACCTCTTCCCATTCTATTCGGGGACGTCCTGCTTTTCGTCTGGACGTAAATGATTGGCTGAAAATAAGAAATATATTCTAATATTCACCTGTTTGCAGTTTAAATGTATATGTAATAAAAAAACAACTTTTTTCAGCTAAGAGAATAGAACAACATTAAAACTTGAAACCAACGAAAATTATTCTGTATCTGAAGGGGGTTACCTCCTCCTCAATACCTCGCTTTTGCGCTATAGTTTTTTAGTGTTTTTAAAAAAGCTTCTTATCAAACAGTTCGTGGTAACGAACTGTAGTAAGGAGCGACCCGGCTCAATAGTAACCAGAAGTCTAAAAAGTGGAATTTTGGTACCAATAGCTACATCAAAAGAATCGCATTTTCATGCTGATTTTAAATATATAAGTTTAGTCGTACCCATCAAAAGTTACGAGCCTGAGAAAATTTGCGTTATTTTAGAAAATAGGGAGAAAAACCCCCTAAAAGTCACAGAATCTTAACAAAATCACACCATCAGATCCAGCGTATCAGTGAACCCTACTGTAGAAGTTTCAAGCTCCTATCTACAAAAATGTGGAATTTTATATTTTTTGCCAGAAGGCAGATCACGGATGCGTGTTTATTTGTTTGTTTTTTTTTTTTGTTTTTTTTTCCCAGGGTTCATCGTATCGACCCAGTTGTCCTAGAATGTTGCAAGAGGGCTCATTCTAATGGAAATGAAAAGTTCTAGTGCCCTTTTTAAGTGACCAAAAAAATTGGAGGTCACCTAGGCCCCCTCCCACGCTAATTATTTTCCCAAAGTCAACGGATCAAAATTCTGAGATAGTCATTTTATTCAGCGTAGTCGAAAAACCTCATAACTATGTCTTTGGGGACGACTTACTCCCCCACAGTCCCCGTGGGAGGGGTTACAAGTTCAAAACTTTGACCAGTGCTTACATATAGTAATGGTTATTGGGAAGTGTACAGGCGTTTTCAGGAGGATTTTTTTTGTTGGAGGCAGGGGTTGAGAAGAGGGGGATATGCTGGGGGAACTTTTCATCGAGGAATTTGTCATGGGGGAAGAAATTTTCCATAAAGGGAGCGCACGATTTACTAGCATTACTTAAAAAAAACAATGAAAAAGTTTTTTTTTCATCTGGAAGTAAGCAGCAGCATTAAAACTTGAAACAAACAGAAATTATTACCCTTATGAGGGGCTCACCTCCTCCTAATACCTCACTCTTTACGCTAAAGTATTTTTAGTAATTTCAACTATTTATTCTGCGGCTCTTGTGATTCAGGGGTCATTCTTAATGAATTGGGACATAATTTAAGCTTTAGCGTAAAGAGCGAGGTACTGACGAGGGGCGAACCCCCTCATATCTATCTATATATATAAAAATAAATTGTCTGTGGATCTGTGGATGGATCAGGTGACGTCACCTGAAAAAACTGGATCAGGTGACGTCAAAACTGAAAAAACTAAAAAAAGGCAAAAACTACAAAAAAAACTAAAAACTAATAAAAAAAATAAAAAAGCTAAAAAACTAAAAAAACTAAAAAAAGGCAAAAACTACAAAAAAAACTAAAAACTAATAAAAAAGCTAAAAAACTAAAAAAACTAAAAAAAACGCAACAACTACAAAAAAAACTAAAAACTAATAAAAAAAAATAAAAAAGCTAAAAAACTAAAAAAACTAAAAAACTAAAAAAAGGTAAAAAACTAAAAAAAAACTAAAAACTAAAAAAAACTAAAAAAAGGAAAAAACTGAAAAATAAGCTAAAATAAAGGTAAAAACCAATAAAAAACTAAAAAAAACTGAAAAAACTAAAAAAAGGCAAAAACTACAAAAAAAAACAAAAAACTAATAAAAAAAGTAAAAAAGCTAAAAAACTAAAAAACTAAAAAAACTAAAAAAGGTAAAAAACTAAAAAAAATAAAAAAATAAAAAAAAATAAAAAAAAATAAAAATAAATAAAAAAAAATAAAAAAAAGGAAAAAACTGAAAAATAAGCTAAAATAAAGGTAAAAACCAATAAAAAACTAAAAAGAAAAAAAGGAAAAAACTAAAAAAAATTTTCATCTAAAAAACTAAAAAAACTAAAAAAGGTAAAAACTAAAAGAACTAAAAAAGAAAAAAATAAATGACGACACTCAAAGAGAAAGCGACCAGGACAAAAGGAATGTTCGATTAGCAATCAACAAAGCACCGGGACACAGGGAGTATAAATGACGACCAGGACATAAGTAAAAAAAAAAAACTATCTATATATATAAAAATAAGTTGTCTGTGGATCTGTGGATCGTGGATCAGGTGACGTCACCTGAAAAAACTGGATCAGGTGACGTCAAAACTGAAAAAACTAAAAAAAGGCAAAAACTACAAAAAAAACTAAAAACTGATAAAAAAAATAAAAAAGCTAAAAAACTAAAAAAACTAAAAAAAGGCAAAAACTACAAAAAAAACTAAAAACTAATAAAAAAGCTAAAAAACTAAAAAAAATAAAAAAAAGGCAAAAACTACAAAAAAAACTAAAAACTAATAAAAAAAATAAAAAACTGAAAAAACTAAAAAAACTAAAAAAACGTAAAAAACTAAAAAAACTAAAAACTAAAAAAAACTAAAAAACTGAAAAATAAGCTAAAATAAAGGTAAAAACCAATAAAAAACTAAAAAAAAAACTGAAAAAACTAAAAAAAGGCAAAAACTACAAAAAAACTAAAAACTAATAAAAAAAGTAAAAAAGCTAAAAAACTAAAAAAACTAAAAAAAACTAAAAAAAGGTAAAAAACTAAAAAAAAAATAAAAAATAAAAAAAAACTAAAAAAAAGGAAAAAACTGAAAAATAAGCTAAAATAAAGGTAAAAACCAATAAAAAACTAAAAAGAAAAAAAGGAAAAAACTAAAAAAAATTTTCATCTAAAAAACTAAAAAAAACTAAAAAAGGTAAAAACTAAAAGAACTAAAAAAGAAAAAAATAAATGACGACACTCAAAGAGAAAGCGACCAGGACAAAAGGAATGTTCGATTAGCAATCAACAAAGCACCGGGACACAGGGAGTATAAATGACGACCAGGACATAAGTAAAAAAAAAAAACTAACAAAACTAAAAAGAAGGTAAAAACTACAAAAAAACTAAAAAGAAAAAAAAACTAAAAACTAATAAAAAAACTAAAAAATCTAAAAATCTAAATAAACTAAAAAAGAAAAAAAAAGGAAAAAAATAAAGGAGAAAAACAAAACTAAAAAACGAATGTATATACAGACCGGTACACCGGGATACAAATGACGACCGGGACACAGGGAATATAAATGACGACCGGGACACAGGGACACAACTACAACGGGGACACCGGGGGAAACAGGGGGATATAAATGACGACCGGGACAAAAAAACTAAAAAGAAAAAAAAACTAAAAACTAATAAAAAAACTAAAAAATCTAAAAATCTAAATAAGCTAAAAAAGAAAAAAAAAGGAAAAAAAAAGGAGAAAAACAAAACTAAAAAACGAATGTATATACAGACCGGGACACCGGGATACAAATGACGACCGGGACACAGGGAATATAAATGACGACCGGGACACAGGGACACAACTACAACGGGGACACCGGGGGAAACAGGGGGATATAAATGACGACCGGGACACCGGGACAGGGAATGGTCGATTAGCAATCACCATCAACAAAGCTCAAGGGCAATCATTAGAATCATGAGGTATAGATCTGAATACAGATTGTTTTCCCATGGACCATTATATGTTGCATGTTCAAGAGTCGGTAAACCTGACAATCTATTTATATGCAAAGACAATGGGACAGCAAAGAATGTTGTATATTCGCAAGTTTTACGTAGTTAAAACCATATATATATATATATATATATATATATATATATATATATATATATATATATATATATATATATATATATATATATATATATATATATATATATATATATATATATATATATATATATATATATATATATATATATATATATATATATATATATATATATATATATATATATATATATATATTATATATATATATATATATATATATATATATATATATCTATATTCACAGGTGGGACATAGGGACACAACTACAATGGCGCGTAACTATTATGGCGCGTAACGACTTACGCGCGCGGGGGGGCTTGGGGGGCGCGAAGCGCCCCCACCAACTAGGTGTTGGGGTGGCGCGAAGCGCCCCCACCAACTAGGTGTTGGGGTGGCGCGAAGCGCCCCCACCAACTAGGTGTTGGGGTGGCGCGAAGCGCCCCCACCAACTAGGTGTTGGGGTGGCGCGAAGCGCCACCCCAACAGCTAGTATATATATAAAAATAAGTTGTCTGTGGATCTGTGGATCTGTGGATCAGGTGCATATGACGTCTGAATTATTTCACACTAATACAAAAGAAGAAAAAAAACTAAAAAAGCTAAAAAACTAAAAAAAACTAAAAAAAGGTAAAAAACTAAAAACTAAAAAAAACTGAAAAAACTAAAAAAAGGCAAAAACTACAAAAAAAACTAAAAACTAATAAAAAAAACTAAAAAAGCTAAAAAACTGAAAAAACTAAAAAAACTAAAAAAAGGTAAAAAACTAAAAAAAACTAAAAACTAAAAAAGAAAAAACTAAAAAAAGGAAAAAACTGAAAAATAAAAGATAAAAAGGAAAAAACTGAAAAATAAAAGATAAAAAGAAAGCTAAAAAATATGAATAATCTATATATATAAAAATAAGTTGTCTGTCTGTCTGTGGATCTGTGGATCAGGTGCATATGACGTCTGAATTATTTCACACTAATACAAAAGAAGAAAAAAAAACTAAAAAAGCTAAAAAACTAAAAAAAGGTAAAAAACTAAAAACTAAAAAAAAAATGAAAAAACTAAAAAAAGGCAAAAACTACAAAAAAAACTAAAAACTAATAAAAAAAACTAAAAAAGCTAAAAAACTGAAAAAACTGAAAAAACTAAAAAAGGTAAAAAACTAAAAAAAAACTAAAAACTAAAAAAGAAAAAAACTAAAAAAAGGAAAAAACTGAAAAATAAAAGATAAAAAGGAAAAAACTGAAAAATAAAAGATAAAAAGAAAGCTAAAAAATATGAATAAAAATAAAAAAAAATAAAAAAGATAAAAACTACAAAAAAAACTAAAAAGAAAAAACGAAAAAAAAATAAAAAAGCTAAAAAAAAGGCAAAAACCAATAAAAAAAACTAAAAAGAAAAAAAAGTAAAAAAAACTAAAAAATTATTTCATCATATAATATGACGTCTGAATTATTTCATCATATACCAATTCGAAAACGAATGTATTCAAGCCGATGTAGCTGAGTTGATAAGGCGTTATGTTCCAGGTTCTAGGTTCAAGAGGTTCCAGGTTCGAACTTTGGCTTTAGCATTAATATAAAAGAAGCAAAAATCTAAAGAAGGTAAAAACTAAAAAAAAAAAAAACTAAAAAGAAAAAAAAGAAAAAAATCTAAAAAAGCTTAAAAACTAAAAAACTAAAAAAAAGGTAAAAAACTAAAAAAAACTAAAAAAAGGAAAAACCATAAAATAAACTAAAAACTAATAAAAAAACTGAAAAAAGCTAAAAAACTAAAAAGAACTAAAAAAGGTAAAAACTAAAATAACTAAAAAAGAAAAAAAACTAAAAAAAGGAAAAAAACTGAAAAATAAAGGAGAAAAAGAAAACTAAAAAAATATGAATAAAAATAAAAAAACTAAAAAGATAAAAACTTCAAAAAAAACTAAAAAGAAAAAAGAAAAAAACTAAAAAACCTAAAAAAAGGTAAAAACCAATAAAAAAAACTAAAAAGAAAAAAAGGGAAAAAATTAAAAATTTATTTCATCATATACCAATTCAAAAACGAATGTATACCGGGATGACGACCGGGACACAGGGAATATAAATGACGACCGGGACGCAGGGACACAACTACAACGGTGACGCCGGGGGCACAGGGGGGATATATAAATGACGACGGGGACACATGCAATGTTCGATTAGCAATCACCATCAACAAAGCTCAAGGGCAATCATTAGAATCATGTTCCCATGGACAATTATATGTTGCATGTTCAAGAGTCGGTATGGAATGGCACTCGACTTGCCGTAAAAAAAAAACAATGGAAAACCTAATAGAGGCCACAATCCTGACAGGGCCTTTTGAGGGTGAGGCTGTTCTTATTCCTCGCATTCCCATGATTCCAACGGATCTGCCTTTTCAATTTAAAAGATTGCAATTCCCAATTCGAGTAGCATTTGCAATCACCATTAACAAAGCTCAAGGTCAATCATTAAAAAAATTACCAATAATACTTTTAAGAAATATCAACCCACCAAAGCTTTGCAATGGCACGCGACTTGCCGTAAAAAAAAAAAAACAATGGAAAACCTAATAGAGGCCACAATCTTGACAGGGCCTTATGAGGGTGAGGCTGTTCTTATTCCTCGCATTCCCATGATTCCAACGGATCTGCTTTTTCAATTTAAAAGATTGCAACACAGACAATGGGACAGCGAAGACTGTTGTATATTCACAAGTTTTACGTAGTTAATTTGTATTGTATCTATCTATCTATCTATCTATATAAAAACGAGTTGTGGTCGATACGATCACTAAAAAGAAACTATAGAAGAAAACAAACAAAAACACGTATCCGTGATCTTTCTATATGCAAAAAATACAGAAGTCTGTATTTTTGCAGATAGTATCTTGAAACCTCTACAGTAGGATTTTCTGATACGCTGAATCTGATGGTGTGATTTTTTTTCATTAAAATTCTGTGACTTACAGGGACTGATTCCACCTTTTTCGAAAATAAGGCAATTTTTTTCAGACTCGTAGCCGTAGCGTTAGTTGCCCTCCAATTTTTCACTTAAAAAGGGTACTAGAACTTATATCTTCAATTTTAATGAGCCACTCACGAAATTCTAGGACTGCTTGGTCGACACGATCACTAAAAAAAAAAAAAAAAAAAAACTATAGAAGAAAACAAAAAAAAAACACGTATCCGTGATCTTTCTATACGCAAAAATACAGAAGTCCGTATTTTTGCAGATAGTATCTTGAAAACTCTACAGTGGGATTTTCTGATACGCTGAATCTGATGGTATGATTTTGTTTTCATTAAAGTTATGTGACTTTTAGGGAGTGATTCCCCCCTTTTCGAAAATCAGGCAATTTTTTTCAGACTCCTAGCCGTTAATGGCTAAAACTAAACTTAATAAAAATTATGGATTTGAAATAGCATAATAAACTGATTCTTTTATATATCTATTGGCATAAAATTTCGTTTTTTAGAGTTTCGGTTACTATTGAGTCGGGTCGCTCCTTACGTACAGTTCGTTGCCACAAACTGTTTGATATGCTTTCTCCCTTTGAAATTCGAAGAGATATTCATTTAAAGGTGGTGCTAAGACCTAACTGAGAAATCTGAATGGGAGGTCATAAATAAAAAAGTGTTATCCACGCATCCTCCTCCTGAATAGTGTTCTCTTCCTTTTTCCTATGAAATAACTCTTAAATGAAAAATCTTCGGTGACATTCTGGGTATTCATTCACATTACCCGTCATGGAAAAACCCAGGTTCCTTTTTAACATCGAAAAAAGAGGACAATAAATTATGGTTAGCTGCAAACGAGTCCTTATCAATTATTCCATGAGGTGCTTCAAATCTAAGTTTAACCGATGGTATATTGACTATCACAGGAGATACCCAATAAAATTAAGGGTAGTTTATTTAGTTCAGACCTAAGTAAGCATTATTATCTGTAAATGACATCTTCTTTTGTCTTCTCCCTGCTCTTTTTATTTACTTTTGGGATTGGTTATTTCACGTGTCTTTTGGATAAGTAGAAGAGATTTATGCATTTAATGTATCAAGGACAGGGAAAATAAAACCTGATTGTTTGAATTGGTTAAGTGTGTACACATTCATATATATCTTAAAATATTAGAAAAAAAAATGGGAATTCATTTTTTAATGAATAAGACCTGAATATGTAGTTATGTTGATTGTACTAAATTGTAGTCAGGTTTTATGTTGATTTTAGTAGTAGCGGGCACCAAATTTAAAAGTGGGAATCATGGTGAAAAATTGCCAAAAAATAAGTTGAAATATACGACTCCAAATAACTTAAGAAGCTATTCCTTTGAAGGTCTAGTTGTCTTTGTGCATCGAAAAATTGCCAATGTTTGAATTTCGGATGAGAAGCGTTGTCAGATTTAACTGGTTAATTTTATTTATTTATTTTAACGTTTTAACGTGACAACATTGACAGAATTGCGATACTGCCCTAAATATTTCATATTTCCAGACAAACAAAGAATTCTTATTAGGAAATTGGGTTTGTAATTATGAAGTAGATCCAGGGGACAAAAAAAAATGTTTTTACTTTGATGTCCTTAATGATTTAAATTGCCTAAAATTTAAAATTAATATTGGTGCTTTTGCACTAATTGGTAAATCTAGAGCGAGTCTTAACACTGTCTAGAACAAGTCAAGATGTGGCCTCAATTGGTAGGTCTGGGACCGAGAACTTAAGAAAAGTGAAACATGACATTTTTATTATGTTAATATTAATGATTTGTTTATAAGTCACTATAAAAGAAAATAATTGAAGCAATGGAATGTAAAGAAATTAGCTGTCAAATAGGCAGATCTGTTCTTAAACTCCAAATACCAGGTTGAATTTTTCAAATTGCACACAGGAGAGCCAACCTAAAAAGACGGTATTTTACGCCTATCCAAATTGCATTTCTTTAAGCGATAATATTATTGATTAAAAAAATACTTGACAGACATAAAGCCAATGAAACTAAAGCATGTTTTAGCACGGTAAAATAGGACTGTAATTTCTTTTTTTTTCTGTTGGTTTAACCATATAATTCTGCCGCGGGCCGCTAATTTTAGTTGTGTATGTCAGCAATTTTATGAGCTTAATTGATCTGATGTTTGAACTTTGTTCCTTTGTCCGTGTTTTTTCTTGATTTAGCGATCTATATTAGTGTTCTTCAGTCTTAAGAAAATAATAACCGTCTAAGAAATTGTAGTTTTAGACCGATTAATGAATGCATAGACGTGGCAGTTCTTAGTTTTCCTTTAAAAGTGCTATGCTTTGTATTGTCTAAATTAATACATTTTTTTTATTTACCATAAAAAAAGTATATTACCTTTATTTTGAGACCTCAATCAAAGAACGTCCAAACGTTTTTGACTACATCATGGTGCTCATTATGACGAGGGGAAAAACTCCTTGTTCCCTCACTTACAAGTTTTTGTGAGTGTTTAACTTGTCCTTTTATCTAATAGGCAGGATGACATTCTTACAGTTCGTTTGATCGTTATTTTATGACCTAAATCGAAAAACGTCAAAAGTTTTTGACTACATCATGATGCTCATTATGACGTATTTTATGTCCTCGATCGAATAAAGTTAAAATGTTTTTGACATCATCACTATGACATTGAGAAAAAGAACGTCAAAACTCTATTTGCTCATCTGTAAAATTTGGAGTTTGTATTTGTCCCCTTATCTAAGAAAACCGGATGATTTTATTATAGTTCCCTTATAGCATTTTCTTTGCAGTTCCTTTAGTCTTTATTTTATGCCTAAAAGAAATAGTCAAAGCTGTTTTGACCGCATCATGAGGCTCATTATGACGTATAAGTTTTGCATTTCCCCCCTTATCTAATAGACTGGATAATTTTCTTGCAGTTCCTTTAGTCTTTATTTTATGCCTAAAAGAAATAGTCAAAGCTGTTTTGACCGCATGATGAGGCTCATTATGACGTATAAGTTTTGCATTCCCCCCCCCCTTATCTAATAGACTGGATAATTTTCTTGCAGTTCCTTTAGTCTTTATTTTATGCCTAAAAGAAATAGTCAAAGCTGTTTTGACCGCATGATGAGGCTCATTATGACGTATAAGTTTTGCATCCCCCCCTTATCTAATAGACTGGATAATTTTCTTGCAGTCCCTTTAGTCTTTATTTTATGCCTAAAAGAAATAGTCAAAGCCGTTTTGACCGCATCATGAGGCTCATTATGACGACGTATAAGTTTTGCATTTCCCCCCTTATCTTATAGACTGGATAATTTTCTTGCAGTTCCTTTAGTCTTTATTTTATGCCTAAAAGAAATAGTCAAAGCTGTTTTGACCGCATCATGAGGCTCATTATGACGTATAAGTTTTGCATTTCCCCCCTTATCTAATAGACTGGATAATTTTCTTGCAGTTCCTTTAGTCTTTATTTTTCGGCTTCAGTCAAATAGTCAAAACTTCTCTGACCGAATCATGAGGCTCACCATAACGCCGAGAATAAGTACGCAAAACTTTTTGTTCGATCACTTATAAAATTTTGGAGTTCTGCATTTCTTCGCTTGTCTAACAGACTGGGTAATTTTCTTTTAGTGTTTTCTTCCAGTTCTTCAATAAAATAAAGTTATGACGTTTTTTGGCTAATGATTAGGTTCATTATGACGTTTAGAAAAAGAAAGTTTAAATTATTTGCTCGCCTACCTGAAAAATTTTGAGTTTTGTGTTTGTGCCCTAATTTAATAGGCTGGGTGATTTTCTTAAATCCCTTTGATGTTTATTTTGTGACCTCAATCAAAGGACGTAAGTTCGTTTTTATGGCACTTGGTATGTACCAAGTGACATATAGCGATCGCAAATTCTGTCGGTCTGTCTGTCCCGGTTTTGCTACTTTAGGCACTTCCAGGTAAGCTAGAACGATGAAATTTGGCAGGTGTATCAGGAACCAGATCAGATTAAATTAGAAATTGTCGGTTCCCCGATTCAACCATCTGGGGGGGGGGGGTGGAGTGGAGGGACGGTTAAATCGGAAAAGTTAGAAAAAATGAGGTATTTTTAACTTACGGACGGGTGATCGGATCTTAATGAAATTTGATGTTTGGAAGGATATCGTGTCTCAGAGGTCTTATTTTAAATCCCGACTGGATCCGGTGACATTGGGGGGAGTTGGGGGAGGGGGGCTAAAATATTGGAAAACGCTTAGAGTGGAGGGATCGGAATGAAACTTGGTGGGAAAAATAAGTACAAGTCCTAGATGCGTCATTGACATAACTGGAACGGATCCGCTCTCTTTGGGTGGGTTGGGGGAGGGTTAATTCTGAAAAATTAGAAAAAATGAGGTATTTTTAACTTACGAAGGAGTGATCGGATCTTAATGAAATTTGATATTTGGAAGGACATCGTGTCTCAGAGCTCTTATTTTAAATCCCGACCGGATCCGGTGGCATTGGGGGTGTTGGGGGGGAACCTAAAATCTTGGAAAATGCTTAGAGTGGAGGGATCGGGATGACACTTGGTGGAAAAAATAAATACAGTCCTAGATACGTGATTTACATAACCAGAACGGATCCCCTCTCTTTGGGGAGCTGGGGGGGAGGTTAGTTCTAAAAAATTAGATAAAATGAGGTATTTTTAACTTACGAATGATCGGATCTTAATGAAATTTCATATTTAGAAGGACCTTGTAACTCAGATCTCTTATTTTAAATCCCGACCAAATCCAGTGTCATGGGGGGGGGGCAAAATATTGGAAAACGCTTAAAGTGGAGAGATCAGGGTGAAACTTGGTGGGAAGAATAAGCACAAGTCCAAGATATGTGAAGGAAATAACCGGACCGGATCCGCTCTCTTCGACGGAGTTGGGGGGGGGAGTAATTCCGAAAAATCTGAAAAAATGAGGTATTTGTAGTTTACGAACGGGTGGTCGGATCTTAATGAAATTTGATATTTAGAAGAATCGTGTGCTTTAGAACTTTCATTTCAAATCCCGACCAGATCTGGTGACATTGGGGGGAGCTGGAAGTGGAAACCAAAACTCTTGGATACCAGATATCCTGGAAACCGCTTAGAGTGGAGAGATCGAGATGAAACTTGATGGGAAGAATAAGCACAAGTTATAGAAATGTGATTGACATAATTGGAATGGATCTGTTCTCTTTAGGGGAGCTGGGGGTTGTTAGTTTAGAAAAAATTGAGGTAATTTAGCTGAAGAACGGGTGACTGGATCTTAATAAAATTTGATATTTAGAAGAAACTCATGTCTCAGAGCTCTTATTTCAAATCCCGATCAGATCTCTTGACATTGGAGGCGGAAACCGTAAACCATGGAAAACGCTTGTAACTGTCGTAGCTACGTGATTGACGTAACCGGATTGGATCCGCTTTCTTTGGGATAGTTAGGGGGTGGGTTCAGTGCTTTGGCGAGTTTGGTGCTTCTGGACGTGCTAGGACGATGAAAATTGGTAGGCGTATCAGGGAGCACAAATTGACTTGATAAAGTCGTTTTCCAAGATTCGACCATCTGGGGGGCTGAAGGGAGAGGAAAGATTAGAAAAATTGAGGTATTTCTAACTTACGAGTGGGTGATCGGATTTTAATGAATTTCGATATTTAGAAGGACCTCGTGACTCAGAGCTCTTATTTTAAATCCCGACCGGCATTAAACTTCTAATTTTCCTTTTAAATTGATCTATTGATTCTTAGATTTTTGCCTGTCCTCATACCATATGAGCTCTTGGCTCTTCCGACCTCGTCACAAGTGCCATATGAGCTCTTAGTTCTTGTTTTCTGAGGCTCATTATGACGTCGAGAAGGAGAACGCCGTAACTCTTCGTTTGCTCACCTGTAAAGTTGGGGCTTTTGAATTTATCCCCTTATCTATCAGACTGGGGAATTTGCCATTACAGACTGCGTATATCAAATATTGTTAGAAGAGTGTATAATACACATGAATCATGCTTTACACTTATGCATTATTAATGTTTTGGGTTTGGCGTACGACTTCATGTTTATACTCGTTAGGTTAGTTTTTTTGTTTTTTCTTTTTTTTTAAGTGAAGGTTGGGCGCTTAGCCATTGGCTTGATTTTGAATCACTTAAGGCTAACACTTATTTTGGTCGAGTATCTGTACATCCTGGATTTATTGTATTTTGGCATAGCGCCTTACGTGCTAATCTGTGGCGATGGGCCCGTTACTGTTTTTGAAAATATTGTTGTACGTCTATGATTAGTTTTTCTTTTGTTTTTATTAACATTGTTTCTTTTACGTTATGATTTGACATATGAGCTGGCCATGCCGAAAAATGATTTGTGGTGTTGAAATGGTCTTTTCTGAAACGTTGCTGGGTAATTCAAAATGTGAGAAAGAAACTCGAGCCAGGGAAGTTCGTAGGGTGGGAAACTGAGGGACCATTTCTTGCAACCTCATGGCTTTAGAATTCCCCCCCCCCTGTATTTGTGGAGCTTAGAGCATACTAGTTTTTATCCGTTTGAGGCTGTCTGGATATATAACCCATGTACGTACATAAAGTTTATTGGGGGGCGGGAGGAGGGAGGAATGATAAAAATGTTTTTTATAGTTTGAATAGAAAAGCAAATAAATTCGAAAAAAAATAAGATTTCAAGGGAGACCAGACCTGAGGCTCTCCCTCTGTGTACGCCCCGATGTAATCCTGGAGAAAAGGACTGAACTTTTATCAAGAAATACGACTGAATATTCTTACTGAACGTTTTGTGCCTAATTCACTAGTGCAATTTTCCATAATCCAGCGCAGTTTTCTCGTAACAAGACACTTTAGGAAGTTGTTGAGTACACTCTTTATTAAGGTTTTAGGTATAACTCCGCTACACCCAAGGTCTTCTTAATATTTGAGTGATTTTCTTGCTGACGGAAATATAGACCCCTGAACAGAAATACTTGAGAGTTGCTTCCTTTCATGTTGTTCACATTTTCTTGATATTAAATATCCAGCAACGCCGGGTGGATAAGTTAAATAATTCCTAACCTAAGCTTTCAAATACTTTTAAATTTGAAAGTACGATCGTAGCCTACGTGTGGGGAAAATTTTCCATGGGACGGTGGCTAATTTTAATGGAGATAATTATTCAATTACTTTGAATTAAAAAATACGATTGTTGTTTTTACCCTAGGGGATTTTTTCGTGTAGGGAGGGGGGGTTACCCACAGGGGAAATTTTTTGGTGGAGGGCGGTATTTTCCCTTGAATTTTCTTTCTTTTGGATCGCAGCAACGTGCGACAGATCCAGAAGTAAAAATGTGTGGCCGAAGAAGTTTTTTAATGCCATCTTTCACGTTTTATTAAAAAATGTAATATTGTTTTTCTAGCATGTATAGTTTGGTTAACGATTTTTGTTCCATTTTGTTTTCTGAAATACCATAAACTCAATAAAAAGGTAAATTGTACCGAAACTATGGATGCTAGAAAAAAAGGGTAGGCTACTTACTTTTCTAAATTTATGTCCCCAATGCAACGTCTTTAGATATCACGCCTAGCGTCTGGGGGCCCAAAGTTTTCTTTTTTTAAAACAAATTTCGATGATATCAATTGGGTTTGTTTGAACGAATCAGCTGACAAAATAAATAATCAAACGGCTTAGATATTGGACATCGTTTGTTGGCTTCTATCAAATTTTAACCTTTTGTGTTGGTATTCATTTGGCAATGTAATTACATTGTGTTCCCAATGTAATTAATCAGGCTGCCACCAAAAAATGGTTGATACTACAAAAAAGAAAAATCGAAGCGCTCCTATAACCACAAATAGTGCCAATCCATGAAAATGTTTTCAAATTCTAGGGGTGGGGGGATTTTGCCTTTTTTCCCGATGTTTTTTTCAATGAAAAGATCAAGAAGGGTATTTTTCCAAAAAATTGAATGGGGGGGTGGGGCAGAAAACCTAAGGTGAGAGACAAATACCTCATCCCAATTGGCGCCATTGAGAACCACCTTACAGATCTCTTCCCAGAGACAGTTCTTTGTGCTTAGGTTTAACCATGGAGGCTACGGAAAATGCACATCCCTTACCGAAGTCGAGGACAAGCAAAAATAAATGTCCACGTATCTCTTTGTCTAGCGTTTCTCTGCTGCCTCATTATACAAGAGCAGTGGGTGCACACAGTAGTAGAATAGGAGGGGCAACTTAGATTTTGGGAGGGAGGCTTTTTCTTATTTTCACAAAGGAGTAGACCCAACGGGGACTTCTAATATGCTTCGAAATGGGGTATTTTGCTTCCTTTTATGCTAAAATTTTAATAGAAGTTTCTACTCCTGCGCCTGTTCAGTAGGTTTCCAATAAATTGTGATGATGGACTTTTGGATGTTTTTTTTTTCTTTTTTTGTTCCAGACAGTCTTAGCTGCTATAATAATATAATAAATGTAATATTTGAAATGTATTTTCACAAAAATTTGTCAAACATCCCTAGGGCTTTGGAGATGGAGTCTTGGTAAATTTTTGGATACCTAGATGTTATAGCAACCACACTCAAAAAGCGAAGTTAAGTTAACCTCAATGAAATATACCACAATATGATGAAAATATAATACTTTAGTAACAAAATTATGGAAACTACAACAGAGAATTATTGACAGCATGCCGCCCAGAATGTATTGTTTTAAATACCTAATTGAACCATCTCTATATATTAAATATTCAATTAAAATATACCTGCATAGTAGTTTATCTGACTTCAGGTAAACTAATTATCTCCGAGTAGCCTACACACAGAGAAAGCAGTTTTACAACAGATCAAGAACAAAAGTGTGGTCGCTACAATCCACCAGTACCGTTATAATTTAAAAACGACTGAACAGCCCTACATCCCCTCCCAAAAGAAATTCGTGTTTAACCCTTCCTTCCCTTTTGTACTACTTTGATACTTAGGAATGGCAGGACTACAAGTAATAGTTCGATATAATGTAATTGATTGATCTTGGTCAGGGACGTACGTGGGGGAGGAACCAAGACCCGTTCCCATTTGGTATCTCGAAATTCTTTTTGAATTTCTGGGTATTTTTTATGCAAATTGTAAAGGTAATTTTCTCTATTAATAACTGAACCTCCTTTAAAACTATTACTATCCCCCTCCTCCTGGAAATGATTTCTGCGTAGATGTCAAGTCTTAATATTAAACAGTCAAATTTAAATAATGTTAAAAAAAAGTAAGAGAATCAAACAACTTTGTATCATAATACAGAGTGCTTTCTGATGCGCTTTTGAGGCGGAGTTTGTGTTATTTCTGCTCCTTATTATTGCTCTTTGTAATCAGTTAACTCTTGAACGTGGAAGAGATAATAAATGTTGTCGGATAAAACAAGGAAGGCGACTACTAATATAATTGATGGATAAAATGAAGTTTTTTGATATATTACTGTAAATTGGTAATTATTTAGAGATAGAGTTCTAGACGAGGGGTTTCGGTAAAATTTTATTAAGGAACTATCTTGGAAAGTAGTTGAACTATGTGAATGGAACAGCCAGGAATGCATCCAGAGCCTCAATGATCCCCTGGGAAGACATTTTGAAGCACCTGCCTCCACTCCTTCTCCGTCCAGAGGACACTGACTGTTAACGACCCTTAGCAAACTTTTAGTTATAAATTTGAAACCTTGTAAAATAGATCTTCTGCTCAAATGAGGTACAAGAAAAATATTTTGAACCTCGTGCCTCTGCTCAATCCCAATTTATCAGTTTTTAGATAATTGTAAATTTATTGCTTAAATTTTAAAAAGAAACCTTCAAGCTTAAAAATCTGTTGAAATAACAGGGATTTGGTTTAAGCCTAGATTGGGGCTACTTTGATTCCACTATGCTTTACCCCCCCCCCCACCCCCACCCCCTCTAACGTGCAAATATGCAGCCAGTCTATATATTGCCCCTGCATTTTGCCATGTGTCACTCAACCAACGCTGACGAAATCAAGAAACGGAAAAACACATGGAAAATATACAATTTTGGCTATCTGTTTACACATTAAGAAGGGGGGGGGGTGAAGTATAATGGAATCACAGTCAAAATGTGTTAACGGTCAATGTTGGTATCACCGGAACAGATGTTTGGGGTCATGAAACTATTGTTAATAGATGCATTTTGACTTTTTGAACATCTTTTCTCTCTTGAGAAACTACCGCAAACTCACCGTTATGGAGTTATTATATATTTGCACATTAGGAGGGGGGGGGGGGGGTAAACCATAGCATTTATTAAATACAGCAATGGTTAGTTTACGTATTTAATATGTGCTATGCTTTACCCCCACCCCCCTAATGTGCAAATATATAGCCCAAATTTGTTTCTAAACTATTACAGATTCTCAATTTCAAATATCCGATCAACTATATGTGTAAATACAAGAATATTTGGGCCGGAATTACTCCATAACGGTGAGTTTGCGGTAGCTTTGCAAGAGAGAAAAGATGTTCCAAAAGTCAAAATGCATCTATTAACAATAGTTTCATGACTAAACAATTGTTCAGGTAATAGGAACATTGACCCAAATAATAGTGATACTTCCCGGTAATGAACCTAGAACCCCCAAAGGGCACTACCCTTTTTATTAACTTGGAACAAAGTGCGTTGTAAAAATGAAATTTTAGTAATAGATTTACTGCACAAATGAGACCCAAAACTGTTAGGATTTTGGGGCCAAAAGGGTCTTTAGATACTTATACTTTTCCTAAATCCTGATTTTTAAGAATTAGGTTTCTTATCTGTTAGCCAGTACACACTCAAGAATTTGAATCTATAAAATCAGACAATAACCGGTTTATTGATGTTTGTACACGGAGACAATTAGCTTCGGATCAGTGAAAAATTACATTGTAGCTATGCCTATATTTTAATAAATATTTAGTTGGTATTTTAATTAGGTTACATTTTGCACGCAGCCTCGTTATACTTAACCCCCAAGGTAAACGTAACGCAGTTCATATTATTGACTTAACCAATTTATGCAACATACCACTCGATGCCTTTTCTTATGCTCTTTACGAATATAATAATCGCTTCTATCGCAAATTCAAATTTAAGCAATTTTTGAGCTCTTAAAAATGACGAATTTTTAATTAAAGCATGAGTTATCGGTCGTTTTCGAAAAAATAATACTACGTTTTCTCAGCGCCGTTTTCTCGGTCATTTTCGACAAAATAATGCTACATATTCTCAGTGCCAAAATTATTTGTAGTTTGGTTAGGTTAGGTCAAAAAGTGCTCAAATTTTAATTTGCGATAGAAGCGATTATTATATTCTAAAGAGCATAAAAAAGGCATCGAGTGGTATGTTCACTTTGTTGATAAGTCAATAAAATGATCTTTGATACGTTTACCACCCCCAATCCCTTCCAACGTGCAAATATGCAGCCCAAATTATATACATCGTATATCTTCCAAGCGTCTCTGTTGTTTCAACAGTGTACCTGCAGATCATAAGTACCAGAATTCGTTTAAAAATGTTCTGGTAATGCTGTTGCAAGATTCTTATTTTGTTCTTATCAAAGAGATTCTACTTAATTGATTTCAAGTTCGCTTTCAGTTTTATTGCGTTACAGCTGTTCAGAAATAAAATCTTGGGCGCGGGCCTGTCAGAAGAAAATTTTCCTAGGAGGCTCAAAGATGAAGATTGAGGCCTTCTGTTCGAATAGTAGCTTTTTTTGCTAAGTTTTTTACAATTTTATTGTACCCTCGAGAGTACCGCTAAGAGGGAGAAGAGAATCCATTGGAACAGCTATTTCTTTAACATTACTTTTTTAATTTCTCTTCAGTTTAATTTTTTTTAGCTCTAACCAATATATGCTTCCACAATAATTTTGAATGTTTGAGGTTCGATTATCTAGAATATTCAGACCTTACAGTCGGAGAAGGTTGATTTATGAGGTTAAAATGCCTTCTCGGAATCTCGTTTGGGCTGTAGATCCATTTTTTAAGTTATGTTCACCTAGCACAAAATCTTTCCAAGTTTATGTACGGTTAGTGTACTGCGGGGGTGGGGGGGGGGTAGAGATAACAACTTGAAATCGCCTTTAATCGGGGGGCGTATGTATTCGTCTTAAGTTGTCATGCTCATAGGTCAACAACTTTCCGAAATAATGAAAAACCACTATATTGTAATGTTTCCAGTGTGGCAGCAAAAGAGTTAATTTGGGGAGGAACTCTGAAGGTCTCGACCGTACCCGCTTTACTGTCGTAAGTCAAGACCCATTTCCGGCTAAAAGCAGGTCTTGACCCCCGAGTGTATGAAGCTACTAGGATAAAGGGAGAAGAATATCATATACCGCTGCTTTACCAACAGTTAGTTGCATAAAACCGCATGAGGCTAACATAGCTCCTGCTCCTGGTCCACCCCAGTCTGTTAAAATTTCTCTCGTTACGCCCTTCCTTGAAGTTCCAGTTTCATCGATATTTTTCGTGTGACCTCTTTCCAGTCCCTGGAACTGTCTGTTTTTCTTTGGCCCCAGAGGAATGGTTAAAAAGCAAATCCTTTGACAAGCTATCACCCTTCGCCGTAACACATGGCCTAACCATCTTAACTGTTCTGTCATATACAGCTCTAGAGACTGGGATCAAACCACTTTTGGTTGGAACTTATTGCTTCACATCAAATCTCTGGTTTCGAGTAAGAAGTAAATCTAGAGAAGACATCTGGTGATTACACCGCCGATACTAATCGATAGAATAAAGTCGATAACTACTTGGTATATCTAACTTAAACCTTGTTTTTTTTTGCAGGGAATTTATTTTGATTTATAATGGCCGTCCCAGGGGGGCACCCCCTCCCTTCTTTTACCTTTTGACAAACCTTATCATCCTAAAGTGTAAATTCTTGCCCACAAATTGGTCAAAGAGAAATTTAATCAGAATAACGGGCATCAGTCTTGGTTGTAGTCTCTTAATACCTGTGGATTTAAATCTTTATCCTGCTTCTAACGACAGACTAGTTTAAATAGGAGACTTTCCCTGGCATTTTTAGATTTCGGCTATATATATATATATATATATATATATATATATATATATATATATATATATATATACTAGCTGTTGGGGTGGCGCTTCGCGCCACCCCAACACCTAGTTGGTGGGGCGCTTCGCGCCCCCCAAGCCCCCCCGCGCGCGTAAGTCGTTACGCGCCATATATTTTCTTTTTAGTTTTTTTGTAGTTTTTACCTTTTTTAGTTTTTTTCTTCTTTTGTATTAATGCTAAAGCCAAGATTCAAACCTGGAGCCTCTCGGACCTAGAACCTGAAACATAACGCTTTACCAACTCAGCTACTTCGGCTTGAATACATTCGTTTTGAGCAGCTTCCTCGGGTGTTGCCATTGTAGGTTCTTCAGTCATTTTACAATTAGAAATTTCTCTTTCAACGGTCTTCTTACAATTAAAAATTTGTCTTTGAACGATATTCTTAAATACCTGTGTCCTGGTCGTCATTTATATTCCCTGTGTCCCGGTCGTCATTTGCGTCCCGGTATCCCAGTCTGTAATTTCTCTTTGAGTGTCCCGGTCGTTATTTATATTCCCTCTGTCCCGGTCGTCATTTGTGTCCCGGTCTGTAATTTCTCTTTGAGTGTTTTTTCTTTTTAGTATTTTTTAGTTTTTTACATTTTTTCTTTTTTCTTTTTATGGTGGTACCGTTGCCATTGTAGGTTTTTCAGTCATTTTACAATTAGAAATTTCTCTTTCAACGGTCTTTTTACAATTAAAAATTTGTCTTTGAACGATATTCTTAAATACCTGTGTCCTGGTCGTCATTTATATTCCCTGTGTCCCGGTCGTCATTTGTGTCCCGGTATCCCAGTCTGTATTTTCTCTTTTTTCTTTTTTCAGTTTTCTTTTTCTTCTTTATTTTTCAGCTTCACTATGAAATACATATCGCCGAACCTTTGTTTTTTTAACTAAAATCTGGTAGTCATTGATGACCTTTTCCAAGTCAAAATCCCAAACCCAATCATCATCGCTATCATTTTCAGTTTTAATATGTTTTGACTCTCGCTGTCCAGATGGATCTTCATCTAACTGCGCGGTTTTGCGTTCTTTAGCCTCAAGCCTGTTTCCTTGCTGTTCTTTTGATTCCTCGGCACGCTTTCTTTTCTGACTTTCTCTATCAGCAGCAAGTTTTTTGGCATAGACTCTTTGAGCATCTTCATCGGCTTTTGCCATTGTAAGTTCATCAGTCATTTTAAACTTAAACATTAATAGATTTCTACGTGAACATATTAACTTCATGACGTCAGTCGACACAGAAACATGACGTCACCTGACAGACAGACACACAGACAGACAACTTATTTTTATATATATAGATATATATCTATCTATATGTATAAAAATAAGTTGTCTGCCTGTCTGTGGATCACGTGACGTCATGTTTCTGTGTTGACTGACGTCATGAAATTAGTTGTCGTCATTTTTGCTTTGACGGTGATGTCATTCAAGATATTTAAGACATATGTGCCTGTCCCAGTATCCTGCCTGTGCCGGGGGCACAGGCAGGATATATAATTGACGACTGAGACACAGGGATTGTTTGAATAGAAATTACAGACCGGGACACCGGGACACAAATGACGACCGGGACACTGGGACACAGGGAATATAAATGACGACCGGGACACTCAAAGAGAAAATACAAACTGGGACACCAGGACACAAATGACGACCGGGACACAGGGAATATAAATGCTATTTATATGCACAGACTATGGGACAGCGAAGAATGTTGTATATTCGCATGTTTTACGTAGTTAAAAAAATATATTTATATCTATCTCTATTCACAGGTGGGACACAGGGAAACAGCTACAATGGCGCGTAACTAATATGGCGCGTAACGACTTACGCGCGCGGGGGGGCTTGGGGAGGCGCGAAGCGCCCCACCAACTAGGTGTTGGGGTGGCGCGAAGCGCCACCCCAACAGCTAGTATATATATATATATATATATATATATATATATATATATATATATATATATATATATATATATATATATATATATATATATATATATAGATATATATATATATAAATTGTTAAATAACAAATCTTTGCAAACCTAGGTCAAAGTGTGCTAATACAATTGACTTATCAACTTCTAAACGTAGCTTGACTTGGAACTCAAGACACTCAAAATTTTAAACTTTTACCATCTTTATTTTTAATTTTCAAGTTTGTTGCCAAAATATGAAACCCTGTTTTTACAAATCTTGGTCAAAGTCTGTTAATACATCTTGCGGTTAACCTCAGAAGCTCAATACAACATTGTATTTAATTATGATTACAATAGAAACAGTCATTATAGATAGCATCAGCTGAAATTGCAGGTTAATTTAAAATTCATTTCAGTATATCGCAGTTCAAATTTCACTATGGCAGAAAGTGCAACGGAAATCTCATTCTTCCTATGCCCCTTCTTCTTAGTGCCCGGATCCGATTTAGGTGGGTATTTCCGATAGTATCGTATTTCTTAAGGGTATGCTACCCTCCAGAAAAAAGTGAATAGAACAAAATGAAATATGTTACAATGGGTTTCAATGGGTCTTTTTATTGCTTTCTAAGTGTCGGATAACATCTAGATTTGCAAACAAATGTTATCATCAGGGTCGAACAAAAGTCTGAGTTTTTAATTGGGAAGGGAGGGGTTCAAAAGTAGAAAATTTATTTTTGGTCCCTTTTTAGGAACTAAATAACCCAAAAGAGCATATGCTTTTTTTTTTTTTAAAGTCCAATTTGTCGATAAATGTGCAAATGATAAACTTTGGAATATTGGAAGGCTAAATAAAAGAAGTTTTTGGGCCATTAAACTTAGCTGATTTAAAATGTTTAAGCATTTGTTTCTGAATTTTGTTGGATGCAGGGGCTTGGTTTGGGTTTTTGTCCTAATTTCTTTGACAATACTTTCATAGTTTCCTTACTGGTCTGGTGTAGGATTAAATCTTTGGCAATAAACGAAACCATTTTTTTTATAACAGGGAAGTTACGTATTATAAATCGACCTGTTAGTTCAGTATTGGAGGCAGGTATGGGTTGCCCACTGTTTTTGGCTAAGGATCACTATAAGTCAAACTGTGAAAATCAAAGACAATGTTTGGGTCAGTAATATTTTCATTTTAGAACAATCTTTTGATGAATTTATTTTCATCAATTGCAATGCTATACACAGAGCTAGACACCAAATTATTTTTCACCTGTTCATCACTATTTTTCGCCATATTTTAAATGTGACAGTGAACTTTTCTAACTTACTATGTAATTTCTTTGATTATCTCGATAATTTATTTTTATTTGCGATGGCATTTAAGTATGTATTTGGAACAATTTATCAACGTGATTTTCAAAAACTCTCCATCTGTAAAGGTTTTTTCGTTTGCACCAGTGCAAATGAAAACCATTTGCAAATGCAAAACCAGTGCAAATGCAAATGTAAAGGGTTTTTTCGTTTGCACCAGTGCAAATGAAAACCTGCATAAAAGTTGGCCAATGCAGCAGGATTGTTGATGGTATGAAAAATTTCTAAAAATTATTTTGTTTTTTAAATATTCAATGTAGAAAATGCTTAGGAGTGTATTCAAATTTATCTTAATTAGTCATTTCGCTCATATCTTTAACTTCTGAAAAAAAGTGTCGCTCAATATCGTAAATCGTAGTTACATTTACCCATGAAGCACATTTCAGTTTGCCACCATTTTCAATACATTTATACTTTCCTGTTTAGGCATTTTGAAATATTTTTTGTTTGTTTGGTAATATGCCCAAACATAAATAAAAGTTAATATCTCGCTTAGGTTTTCTGCCCAGGCATTTTGAAATAGTGTTTTTGTCCATGGCAATATAACAAAAAAATTAGTAGTTACTGGTTCACTTAGGTTTCCCGTCCAAGCATTTTGAACTTTTTTTGTTTATCCATGGCATTACTCTAAAAAAAAAAAAATAGTTATTATTTCACTTCAGTTTTCTGTTCGGGTATTTTAGAATAATCTTTTTTTTGCTTTTTGTTAGTCCATGGCAGTATGCTAAAAAACATGCTGAAATACAAAACATTTTGCTGTATTCCAACTGTCGTATTGTTACCTGAACTTTACGAGTGAACTAAAATGTTATTCTTAGCAGCCATTTTCATTTTTTAATTTTCGAAATATCCGTTTCATATTTCCGTTTTATACTTATTTTTATGAATTGGGTTTTCCCAGAACTTGAGTGGGTCATTTAAAATTAGTAAATAGATCACTCCGTGAACCGTGGGTTATTGGTTGCCGACTCTTGGTCCCGGTCGTCATTCTCCCCAGAGTCTTACAAAAATGGAATTTTGTGCTTTACATCCAGGAAATTCAATTGCCACTTTCCCTTATATGACAAGTTAGGGACCCCCTATCCCTTAGCACCTGTTGAGATTCATTTAAGACCTGATATGAAATGAGCGAGTCATTTAATAGGCCTCGGCTTGTCCTGGAATATCTCAGCCATTTCTCGAATTAGAATTTAGCTCTTCACTGAACAATATTGAGCAACTTAACAAAACCTTAAACGAATGTAATTCTCCCATTTTAATAGCAAATCCTTTATTTGTAAGAAAAGGTTTCGTTGGCCACCGCCCCCAAATAACAGAAAACACTTTGGCAAAAAGTTTGTTCTGACGATCTTGACCAAGAACTACGATTTGTTTATCCCATGGCCTTAAAAAAAGTGTGTTCATTAAATTGGCGCCTGGCTATAGTTTCGTATGTAGTTTATTTTAGTTAGCTACAACGCGTGTTGCTCCTTGGACAAGGCACATTAAGAAAGAATTAAATGACAATAAAAAGGGTTCTCTGTACCAGACAGAATTATAATTTCGCAAGGTAATTATAAATATGTTAATCAATATGGACATCGGTGCTTTTAGTCAAACACACTCAAGGTAGACACGATGTGGTGTAGCCAATTTTAGATGGGGAGGAGAGTTCGTAAAAACAGACGATTTGCTTGCAAATATATGAAAAAATCAATAGCTGAAATTAAAACCATTCGGGGTGAAGTCCGGATCTTAAACCCCCTCCCTATTTGTGATGTCTGACTTAAGATATAGGTTCAGCTTTGCTATGATCATAGAATTTTGGAACAGGAGAGGCATGGGTCTGGCCAGGGAACAATTACTCCACTTGGGATATCTAACAAATGCGTGAAAAGGTGAAAACGAAAAATGCTCCCATTCAAATCTTGGCAGAAACGAAAAGCCTGGTAGTATCCCCCTCCAGAGACAATTTACTGGTTGTACTCTTAAGGGAAGGTTAAAGGGTTTCTTTAATACTTCATAAATAACCTCCTTGTCCTACATGTCTATTAAACAGTTGTACAGAAACCTGGGAAGGAATTGCCTCATAGCTGTAGGCCGGTTTGTTTTGTGAGGCCTGTGTAGATGAATTTTTTTAAGGGATTTTCGTCCGACTATTTTCTTTTGAAAATGGACAGCCATGTCTTTCCCTAGTTGAATATCGTCCCAAAGGATAGAATAATGTTGATTTTTATTTAATTGAATTGATTGAATATGTTGCCTTATTTGCGAGAAGTAAATATTAAAATTACTAAAAAATTAAAAAATAGTAAAATATTAAAAAGTGGTTGTAAATACCAGTATGTAATACTAGTATTTTAGTATGTATTTTAGTTTAGTATTTTAGCATTTTATTTAGTATTTTAGTATTTAGCATTTCACTATGTAAATACTAAAATGGTAAATATTAAAAGTGATAAATATAACCTGTCTCAAGTCCATATATGTACAGAGCTAGGACATGGAAATGATTTAGAAAATTTATCCAAGCTGTGGAATCTGACAGAGGTGCGTAATAGGTCATTATATATATGCCAAAGCCATGAGCCATACAGAGTTAACTGTTCAAGCATGTTGATCCTAAACCCGCGGAACATGGTGTGGAGCCATTTTGGGTCTAAGCCTGCAAAAAGCTGCATTTGTATGCTTCAATATCCTTCAAGCAATCTTTGGAGACTCCCCTACATCCCCTTTTGTCCATATGCCCTTGTTATTATCTATTGGAAGGAGAGGGCATTCTAGTAACGTTTGAATGTGTAAATTATTTATACAAACCGTTAAGGAGAAAGTTTGCGGAAAGAACCAAGGACGGGTTTTGAGAAAATCATATCAGCATTATCAGTATTCCAGTGAATCAACACTTGAGAGTGAATTGCCAGGTAACACTCGACGAGGAAATTTAGTTACATGGCGATATCCAGAAGTCCGTTAGATATACTCCATCTTTAGTCTCCGGGTTGGTCTAATTCCTCTCTGTAACTTGATTAATATTCTAATCCCTCACACTCCAGCAGTAAGATCAGATTTCTATCCCTTGATTGTGTTTTATATTGCATGGATTGAGATTGAATAAGATATGGAGTGAACCAGATGCCACTTTTTTATTCATTTTGAAGGGATCCAAATCTAGGGGCTTCATTTGGGGGACGAGGTATTTTTCCTCCTTGATTAGGAAAATCTCTTTTGCGGGGTGTTTTCATCGAAAAAGACCCTTTTCACTATTTTCATTGAAAAATTTGAAAAGACATCAAAATTGCCTCCTAAATAATGAATGATATATTTTGCCTCCACTCCTACATTTCTGTAATTTGAACCCATTTTCCAATTCTCTTTCTCTGGCTGGGAAAAGATAGTAGCTTTTCAGTTAGGGAAAAACAAACTGTTAACTTTTTCGTATGCTGACTAATGGTCTGCGTTGCGCAGGTACTGATCTCCTGATTCGATGCCTTTGGCCGGGAGTGCATTGCGTGGTTGGGGGCAAATCATCCGGTAGTTTCCGTGTTTCCCCCCAGATTTCTCCAGATAACCCATTTAGAGCTGGGACGACTCCGGCTGACATTACAGTCACCCCATCAACCCTTTTCTCAAACCATTAAGACCAGGACTCGAAGGATTTTTAGCCCGGAGCGTTAACCACTTGGCTAAGAGTTATGGAAAAAGATGTTGCAAATTAGAAGTCTTGTCAGTTTTCAGTTGAAATGGCAGTCACTGCGATAAGTGATTGTTTGCGTCATCCTACATAAGACTAAAACCTTTGACTCATATTGAACACAACATCTTATCTCAATGCAAATAAAATGATGAAAAAATAATTAAATAAACAAGACATAATGATTTCCGCTTGATTTTTTTTTGTCGGGGTTTCCATTTATTACTTCAATAATTTCGATATTAGATGCGATTGGCTTATCGTTAGTTGAAATCTGTATCAGTAACAAGCTAAGAAATGGCGCGGGGGGGGGGGTTCAAAGACAACTTAAGTGCGTTTGTTTACAAACAGTTTGTTGTAATAGAAATTTGACTGCCTGTAGAAACTAGGTGTGATGCTGTGACTCAACTCTTCGTTTAGTCCAAGGATAATTTAGGACTTTTGGAAGGGATCTGGATTATGTGGTCAGTTATATTCAAAGTGAATATAATCATATTCCTTTTTAATTTAATTTTCTTCTTTTTACTTTGGTGGTTCTCTGGAGGGAGGTGTCCTCAGAAACTGAATGGAAAAGAAGGAGATTTCCTATTTTCCCTTTTCTGTGGAAATATGGGCTGTTTAGTTTGCCTGAGGAGTTTGAGACAAATAAATCAGTGTCAGTTTAAATGACTGTTCTGATTTTATTTTGGATGCGAAATTCGACTCAGTATTTTTGTTTTTGCGTGTATCGATAAGATAACTAATAGCCTGAAAAAGAGAAAACAGTTAGATAGATAGCTTTGACATCTATCTAATTGGTGGTACATTTCATTAAATCTATCAACCCTTTTTAAATTGAGGTCTACCATTTCTAGTCAGTTTTCTGGACTCAGTAGCTATATATATATATATATATATATATATATATATATATATATATATATATATATATATATATATATATATATATATATATATATATATATAATTATATAAATATATAAATATATACATATATATATATATATATATATATATATATATATATATATATATATATATATATATATATATATATATATATATATATATATCAGGCACGTACACAGGAATTTTTTTGTGGGGGGGGGGGGGGCCAAAACCTTTGAAACAGCAGATAAAAGTAGCACTTTTTATGGCACTTGGTATTAATCAAGTGACATAGCAATCGCAAATTCTGTCGTTCTGTCGGTCCCGGTTTTGCTACTTTAGACACTTCCAGGTAAGTTAGGACGATGAAATTTGTCAGGCGTATCAGGGACCAGACCAGATTAAATTAGAAATAGTCATTTTCCCGATTTTACTATCTGGGGGAGGAGTGGGGGGCCGGTTAATTCGGAAAAAATAGACAAAATGAAGTATTTTTAACTTACGAACGGTTGATCAGATCTTAATGAAATTTTATGTTTGGAAGGATATCGTGTCTCAGAGCTGTTATTTTAAATCCCGACCGGATCTGGTAACATTAGGGGGGGGGTAGTTGGGGGGAACCTAAAATCTTGGAAAACACTTAGAGTGGAGGGATCGGGATGAAACTTGATGGGAAAAATAAGCACAAGTCCTAGATACATGATTGACATAACCGGAACGGATCCACTCTCTTTGGGGTATTTGGGGGGAGGGGGTTACTTATGAAAAATTTAAAAATGAAGTATTTTTAACTTACGAACGGGTGATCGGATCTCAATGAAATTTGATATTTAGAAGGATATCGTGTCTTAAAGCTCTTATTTTAAATCCCGACCGGATCTGGTGACATTGGGGGGAGTTTGGGGAGGGGACCTAAAATCATGGAAAACGCTTAGAGGGGAGGGATCGGGATGAAACTTGGTGGGAAAAATAATTCAGAAGTCTTAGATACGTGATTTACATAATTGGAACGGATCCGATCTATTGGGGGGGGGGGTTAATTCTGAAAAATTAGAAAAAATGACGTATTTTTAAGTTATGAAGGAGTGATCGGATCTTCATGAAACTTCATATTTAGAAGGACCTTGCAACTCAAATTCTTATTTTAAATCTCAACCGGATCCAGTGTCATTGGGGGGCAGTTTGGGGGGGGGGCGGAAATCTTAGAAAATACTTAAAGCGGAGAGATCAGAATGAAACTGGATGGGAATAATAAAAACAAGTCTAAGATATGTGACTGACATAACCGGACCGGTTCCGCTCTCTGTTGGAGTTGGGGGGGGGGTAATTTGGAAAAATTATGTATTTGTAGCTTACGAACGGATGACCAGATCTTAATGAAATTTGATGCTTAGAAGGATCTTGTGCTTTAAAGCTCTTATTTTAAATTCCGACCAGATCCTGTGACATTGGGGGGAGTTGGAGGGGGAAACCGGAATTCTTAGAAAACGTGAAAATTGGGGTATTTTGATCTTACGAATAGGTGATTGGATCTTAATATAACTTGATATATAGAAGGATCTTATGTCTCAGATGCTCCATTTTCGACTCGAATTGGATCCGGGGACATAGAGGGTTAGAGGAGGGAAAGAGAAATCTTGGAAAACGCTTATAGTGGAGACATCGGGATGAAACTTGATGGGAAGAATAAGCACAAGTTCTAGATACGTGATTGACATAATTCTTTCTCTTTGGAGGAGCTGGGGGGTGTTAATTTGGAAGAATTAGAAAAATTGAGGTAGTTTTAACTTAAGAACGGGTGACCGGATCTTAATGAAATTTGATAATTAGAAGGAATTCATGTATCAGAGCTCTTATTTCAAAAGCCGACCAGATCTGTTGACATTGGGGGGAGTTGGAGGGGAAAATCGGAATTATTGGAAAACGCTTAGAGTGGAGGAATCGGGATGAAGCTTGGTGGATAGAATAAGCAAATGTCGTAGATACGTGATTGCCGTAACCGTACTGGATTTGCTCTCTTTGGGGGAGTTGGGGGGAGGGGTTCAGTGCTTTGGCGAGTTTGGCGCTTCTGGACGTGCTAAGACGATGAAAATTGGTAGGCGTGTCAGGAAGCTGCATAAATTTACTTGATCAAGTTATTTTCCCAGATTCGACCATCTGGGGGGCTAAAGGGAGAGGAAAAATTAGAAAAAAAATGAATTGAAAATGAAAAATGGAAAAAAATTGTAGCGGATGGGGGGAAGAGGACTGAAGCCCCAAAAGTACGTTTTAGGCTCAGGTTATTTTCATAGCGATTTAGAACCAGTGATTAATCTATTATATCCCACTGAAAGGAAAATTTTAGGGTAGTGCAGTATGGGTGCTGTTGGGGATAGTTATTCTATTGCAAAAACGTAGATTCTAATGAAAAATGATAGTTTCCGAAATTGATCCATTAAAAGCTGTACTTAATCCTGAAAGGGGGAATAAACGCCCTAATATCAAGGATAATTCCATTCTGCTGTGGAAAGCAAACTCTCTCTAAAAAAAAAAATAACAGTACAATTGCTAATTACTTCGAAGAGGGTAAAAAGTTAGAAAGAAAATGGGTTAATAATTGGGCAGTGACTTGACCGGATAATTGCATACTGTAAAATCCCCCCAAAAAGGCTTCACACTTGTATCTAGATTCTTAATAAATGTCCTACTTTTGCCATAAATACCAAGAAACCATGGGGAAATTAAACATTTCACAGTTTTTTTTGGGGGAGGGGCCGGGCCCGAACGCCTGGAAGATAGAAAACAATTGACCCCAGACCTCACCCGTTCTGAGAGGACATTTTTAGGTAACAGTTTCCACCTCCACTTTTGACCGAATGTATTTGTAACCAGACGTTTGTAAGTGTACGTAAAATATAATAAATATATAATGTAAATAGTATATATATATATATATATATATATATATATATATATATATATATATATATATATATATATATATATATATATAATACATAAGTAGAGCAGCATAAAATAAGTACAGCTGAAGTTGGAAATTTCAATATGTGACTCCTGAAATATTTAAGTTAGATCGCATTAAGGGAACCAATTTGGAGACGGTATTATGGCATAGCCCCTCCTCTAGATTTTGATAAAATATCTTTTCTAGATTTTTTATTAAAAAAAAGCAAATCCCCCCCTAGATTTTGAAAAATATACTTTATTCGTATTTTTCGTTCATAAAAAAGTTGGAGAAAATCCTTGCCCTCTTCCGTTCAATTTTGTAAATTGGTGCCCCTGTACTGCTTTGGATATATTTTATATGTATATTTTAACTGGCCTCTTTTTTAGGTCTATCAATACTCTCGAAAACCGTGCTTCCTGAACTTGTGCAATCTGTTTTTTATAATCTTGTGATTTTTTATTTTTGAAAATTGTTCTGATGGGAGAGTTTGAAGAGGATGAAGGATTGGATGTAAACGGAGGTACGCCCCTTTTTTGTTTTTCTCATCTGTTACTCGGCTGTGAAAACTGTATATCCTTTTTCAGATCGACTTCGCAAGAAGAACAAAAATCAGTATTTTGAAATACTGTATTTCGCATTAAGTCTGAAAATAGGGTAGATCAACTAATTTCTTAGATTGTCAAAAGTAATGAGAATGGGAGATTTTTAAGTAAGATATTCGGCGATTTAACATGGGAAGACAGGGATTAAATACGACTAGTGCACCTAACAGTTTAGTGCCTGGCGACTTTGTTAAAAACGAAAAAATTAGATAATTGACATGATTTACCTTAAATGCTATTGGGTTAAAACGACGACACCATTTTTACTTTCAAGAGCTTCTTTAACCCAAAATGTAGTAGGCGCAAAGTAGGTCTAGATTTGCTTGAAAAAATTTTAGAGGTTGAATAAAACAGTTAAGTAAGTTTATAGGCGTATTGGTGACGGAATTCTCTTTTCTTTACCCTCCCCTGCATTTTCAAGTAGCTAAAAAGACAAATACCCTGCAGTTGGGGTCAATCAACGTTACTTAACGCTAAATAACGGTAGTGATATCCTCTTTTCGAAAATAGACCAATTTCCAGTCTTGTAAGTTTCACATACTGTTTGGTGCAAAGCCCTTTATCTAGAATCTTAATAGACTTCTTCGGTTGGCTTTGTTACTGAGAAAATCTTGTTCTCTTGTATTATTACTTTTGAGGTAAAAGAAAACGTTTCTTATAAGAAGTCTAGTTCTCCTAATTTGGCAAAACTATAGTTTTTTCTTCGCAAGATACATTTTTATAATATAATTTGTGATAAAGATTTCAGTTGATTTTGTCCAAGCCTCTAGAAGGAAAGTGTGTTCTTAAGCACAGTTCCAGAATTTTGCGTCCAAAACTTCTATGTGAGAAACTATCAAGCACCCTATTCGACACATAATCATAGTCATAGTTGGTTTGGGCTTGAATTTTTGCTGCAAGACCCTCCCAAGAAAGCTGTTGTTTCGTGAATTTTAATAGACATTCGTTGTTCAATATTAAACTGCATTTTGAGCCATTTTCAAACTGTCTTTCTGGACTTCCGTCCCCTAACTCTAAAATAAATTTCTTCTCGAGAGTAGTCTTACTATTTTGTAGATTGCATATTTAGCCGTAGATAAATTCATTTCAATATACAAATTTCTTCTCTGGAGATTTTAAATGCATTGTAATCTTTATCTTTGGTGAAGAATCATTGGATTTGTCTTAAAGATTCAAAATACATAGGGCCAAAAATTTACTGAAGGCCAAGGTGCTTTGGGGCGAATCTAAAGATGAGCCTCCCGGTGTGTATGTAGGTTTGGATAATGTCACAAAACGTCACTATTTGGATAATGTCACTAAGCTAACTTAGGGCCGTAAGCAGAGGGTTTTCGGGCCTGGGCCCCCTCGAATTCCTAAAATTTGCCCATTTGTGTACACTCCTTATTCAAATAATCAAATAAAATTCGGTTTTCACGATTAACCCCCCCCTCGAAAAAAACTCATGCGTATGCGCCTGCGTCAATCATGCAGTTTTTAAACCCTTGCAAGATGTGAAGTATGTACTGAACGTTTTTTGATTTTCAAGGTCTGCATTAGCTTCCTATTTGTAATCAGCAATGTCAGAAACCTTTAAGTACTATTTCTTGTCAAAATCAAAGACTTATTTACCTAAGAAATATTACTCAGGGTTTTATAGTTTTGGACAGTCCCTCTTGATGATTTCAGTGTATCATTTCTTAAGAGTTGATTCTATCCTGTTTCCTAAGACTCGTATTTTGATTAAGAAGCATCTTTTTGATGTAAAAAAGAACATTCAGACTGTACTGTCATGTGAAATTAAGTTTCAATTCACTCTTAGAAGAATTAGATGTAAATTTCAATTCAGTTTCTAATGTGCGGAATCCACACAAGAAATGATTATAATAGAATCATAGATGGAACTTATTGATGTAAACGCCGTACAGTGGAATTTCCACTGGTCTAACAAAAAAAGAAACGAAGGGGTGATGCGCTGTGTCGCTTCGTTTCTACCCAAGATACGAAGGCGAGACTGGAGGTATGGAAATGGAATCTTAGGTATATGAGACAGGGTCATAGATAGAACGGCTAGATAATCTTGTACACCTACGACAGTAATATTCTCCGCCCCCCCCTCAAAAAGATTTCTTGGACATTAAAGTTATATATAACAAGAGGTATACTTACACACTAATGAATGTCATGGAAAATTCTCTCAAAATGAGTTGTAAAGACTCCCAAGAAACTCGCAAAAATTTGTAGCTGAATTTGCAAACTTCCCGGGGTTGTATACCCTCGCCAACGGATAATTTTTGCGATATCCCTCTTCAATTTTGGCTCTGTGTACCTACCTACGCGGTAGGGAATAGGGAAACCTTCTTAAATTCGGTCCGATGGACCTCCTTCCTTAAGAATAAATCGACAACTCAGGTATTAAAATAAGGTGAGTCGATTGGCATGTGCAAAAAGACAGTAATAACGCGGTTTTAAATGGTTATGAATAATGTCCCCCTTCCAAAGGATCCTATGTGGAACCATCTCTTTAGACCCGTCAAATCTAGACCCGATGCATTCTAGATTGCAAGATAAAACAAAATTTAAAAAAAGCATCATCATTTCTTCAAAGTCTCATTTTTTGAAGAAAAAAAAAACGAACAACCTCAGTAACACTGTAAGAAATGTGTTCGTTGGACTGGTCCGGTCCAGATGATGCTCTCTTTCTTTGGACGGTAGCCTGGTGGCAAATAACAAACCTGTTAATTTAAAAAAACGAAGCCGTTTATTTTAAATACATATGAAATTATATAGAGCCCTATCTAATTGCGTCTTGAAGTCGAAGAGGACCTTTCTGCTCAATTCTAAAAACAGCGTAAATTCTGTAATTTTTTTTCATGAAGACTTCACAAGAATAGGTCATTTTTGCCTTTGCTGGCATTCTTTTACGACTGAGAATTCAGAAATTAAGCTTCTTCACCCATAAAATACAGTTCACGGTTCAAGTCTGGAGTTCCCTACCTCCCAGAAGCTTATTTCAGTGAAACGTTGAAAATCTCGAACTTATCCTTAAACGGGCCATACCGTTATCCCGAAATATATGGCCCGAATCTAAAACTACGCAGTGACATGAATGAGGAGGCGGGGAGGACATGTCCACCTAGGTGTCTTGCCCCTCTAGATTATTAAAAATATCTTTTTCTTCTTTTTTTTTTTTGGGGGGGGGGGGTGGGTATTTTTATCAAAAATCCCTTTTTCGTATTTTCATGGGGGAAAATGGAGAAAAATTAAAAGATTGCCCCCAAGCTCCTGTTCTTTGAAAAATTTTGCCCCACTCTAAGTTCCCGTGAATTGACACCACTGCACATTCTTAGCGGGAGGGGGTAGCTTCCTGTAAAATTTCATAATCTTTTGCTATTCCCCTGATAATAAACTACAGTTTTCATATAAATCATATGGTTTTACTTTGTTTTCATAATCCGCACACACACCCGTGAAAAAATAAGTCCCTCCAAATCCAAAATAAATCGCCCCTCCAAAATGAATCCCTACCCGTACGCTTGATTCAGAGTGTTCTCTAATTCTTAATATCCCTTAAGGGTGTGTAAAAATTACCTATATTTAACGAGAAAAGTTCGTACAACTTCCTAGCTTTTCATTTAGATAATGATATAGGGTACTTACCAATTTGTACGGTTAACTACTTTTAGCCATAATTAATCACTGTGTCACCCTGATATATACCTTATAGTTACAGGGGTAGTTTGCGCTCTTTTGATGAATTGCTTTGGTGTGATTCTTTTTTTGTTTAGTTATTCAGGGCTTGTCATGGTATTAGATTTTTGTTTTTATTAAACAAGGAATTAATGAGGCTTCATCCATGAATTAAATTGATCTTGAAATGCCGAATTCAGGCCCTTAAAATCAAGGTATATTAAATTATCTTTTTCTTACTTTTAGGTTAGATTGTCTATTATTAGCCATAAGAAATGTGTAGGTTACATTTAATATTTGCAACGAACAAAGGAGACAAAAAAAAATGCATAGCCTACACTCTTGGTTTTAACCAAATGATATTGCCAAAAAAAGTATATTTTTAGTGACCGCTCACGCTTTTAGATGTTTAGGATATTCTGAATTCAGGTGATTACGTAGAGTGGGGACTTTGGGCCCGTCCCCCAAAAACAATCCTAGCAATGTTTCAATTCCCTCTGTGGTTCCATATGTTCTATCGTGTTCGTTCAATTCTGGCAATTTACAAAATTTTGTCACCCTGAAATATTGTCCCTTCCCCGAAAGAAAATCCTGCACACAAGCATGACTGAAGTTCTTTTCTGACTGTTATTAAAAAAAAAAATTGAAAGTAAGGATATGTATTAAAGTTAAAGCGAAAATAATTTATTCGATATATGAAAGGGGGCTGCCCCTTTCTCAACCATTGCTCTTTACTTTAAAGTCTTAAAGTTCTTTAAAAATATTTTCCATTCAAATGCAAGTTCCTTTGTGTCTCTGGAGTCGTTTTCTGATCTTCATTAATATTGCTTGACTTTTTGGGTTCTCCCCTCTTTTTTGAAAATCAGACAAAATTTTCTCAGGCTCGTAGCTATGAAGATGTATGATGGGTAATATTAAACTTTATTCTTCAAATTAGTATGAGAAAGCAAGTATTAGATATTCGATAGCTGAAATGAGAGGCACCAACTCACGATTTTTTTTCGGGGGGAGGGGACAAAATTTATCTGAATCTGTAGGGAATGATTTCATTCTTTTTTTCGATTTTTTTTCTAATAAAAAAACCAAAATGGGTGTTTTTCTATGAAAATATCAAAGAAATAGAAGTCTCCTGATGGGAGGGAGAGGGGCGTAGAGGTAAATGGTTGATTCTCAAAGACAACCAAACCTTCAAAGGAAAGGTACACCTTCTTCAGCAGTTTAATTATATTTGTTTCTTACGTATTATCTGCTGAAATTCGTCGACGCCTCTTTTTTTCTTTTTGCCACACATTACCCCTTAAAAATGGCATGTTTGCATACGGTGATCTTTTTCGTAAAAAATTATGTTTATGAATTTTCCTAATCTTTAAAGATATATATGGTAGTGTAAACGTCCACATAACCAATTCAAACAATCAGACTTCATTTTCACTGTCCTCAGTATTTAAAGGGCTCAAAGTGTTGCCTAAATGGATTTAGCATCTATATAGATGTTAATAATAGAAATCCTGTATGAACAATATAGTGTCAAGGAGGGGTCATTTTCTCTCAGAAATCACGCAGCCTACACAAGGTGGCGTCTGCCAAGAGTATTGAAATGACTATTAAATGTATCTACAGTTGGTATTGATATCGGAGATGTGTCCTTACAGCTGAAAATAAATTTTAATAGGCTGGTGTGATGTATGTTCGGTATTGTTACCCTTGGGTAGTCACTCAAACGAGTTTTGGGTAGTGGCATTGGTCCAATGTAAACTATGTTGTTTTGGGTTGGATGATAAAAAGCAGAAGAGGAAAGATATCGAAACTTGATTTAAAAGTGACGCAATGAAACTTGCATTGCCTCATTACCAAGTCATCCTTTGAGTTTTCTAATTAGTCATTTATTATGTTCAGTATTGTCTTAAATCACTGTTATTTTCATGAATTTATTGCTTTGATCATTTATAAAACGAAGTTTTTGAGGGGATCTTCACTCTTAAAAATCATTCATGCTGTGGCGAGCGCCGAGGATGGCGGTAAGTGTGTCATATGCAGCACAAAGCGGCTTGGCGTGGCGAATTAAGTGGCGCTGCAAGATGTGGGCCTCCACCAAAT
Source organism: Artemia franciscana (assembly GCF_032884065.1). Taxonomy (NCBI): domain Eukaryota; kingdom Metazoa; phylum Arthropoda; class Branchiopoda; order Anostraca; family Artemiidae; genus Artemia; species Artemia franciscana. Next base: position 56,775,593 of record NC_088866.1, on the reverse strand, counting down.
GGTGAAGAGTGGGCAACCCCTTGGATATTTATATAGTATATACCCTTTAAAACGTTAAAATCTGATAGAAAAGGAAAACATCAATGTGTGCCAGAAGGGGGGGGTATGAGAAAGCAAAAAGACACAAAAAAATCGAGAATGAAAGATTCCCGTTTAAATTTTGGTAAGGACAAATTTCATGGTAGCATTTCCCCTTCCTTGGTAGATTTCCCGAGTGTCGCTGATGGAAGTGATATAGCCAAAATTCGTCTCATTAAACTAGTTTCTAGAAAATGTTCATATTGCACACAGAGCCGACTATGTTTATTATTTCTATATAACTTTTTACTACGTTTTAAAATCACAGCAAACCCTTCATCACCCCCATAATTTTTTCTTAGTCATTTAAAATTTTGATGTTGCATTCCTTATTTCGATACTACTACTTCTACTTGTTGACTGTTGGCCGAAATTGTCTTCATTTTACGAATGGTACTAAAAATCATTTGAGATTTAAGGCAGTCTGAGTAAATCCACCATTAGGTTTTGGCTTAAAAACACTTAATTGACACTCCAAGTCCGATAAAATAAGAAAAAAATGTATTACCAAAAATATTAGCATTTTGGAACGAAAAATTGTCTAGGAGGCTCATTTGACTATAGCCATACTGAACTCCGCTTGAAGGTTCTCTGTGGTTCCGTATAGTGGGGAACTGTAAGTAATGAGAAGTCTTTTCTGACCCATCAAGAGTGATCTGTTGAAGCACAATACAATCGAAATATTTTATGTTTGGCTTTATAGCAGAACTCGTTGCACAGTCTACACAGTGAAGAAACTAATGAATAACGGTAAAAGGCACAACTATTGTTTATGAAAAGGTAAATATAGAGGATGAGAATTTAATTGAAAAGACTGAAGAAATACTTTTTAAAAATTTTAATATTAAAATAAATGACAATGATAAAAAGTTCCCTTTCCTATATTGGACTGTAAAATTTCATAAGAATCCCCCTAAACCACGGTTTATTGCTGGAGCAGCTAAATGTCCAACCCGCATTGCTGCTACTGACCTCTCTTTAATTTTAAAGGAAATTGTAAATAAACTTAAAACCTATTGTTCTGGTATTAAAAAATTTTCGAATTTTAATCCATATTGGAGTGTTAATAATTCACTGCAGGTGATAGATTCTTTAACAATGGTTTCAGCTAAAAGAATTGAGTCTTTCGATTTTGCGACAATGTATACTAATTTATCACTCAATTTAGTGTTAGATAATTTAAAAACTGTTATAAAGAAATCTTTCCTCTTATCTAGTAAAAGGTTCTTAAAAATAGACAGTTATAATAAAAAAGCCATATGGACAAACTGCTTTAATACTACAGTTAACTTGAGATGTTACAGCTTGGATATGATTTTTGAGTTATTGGAATTTGTTTTATACAATACTTATATAAGATTTGGGGGTGATTTGTACAAGCAAATTATGGGAATTCCCATGGGGGGGAATGCCAGCCCATTTATAGCTGACTTGTTTTTAAGTCAACTAGAATATAAATATATGATGGATAAGAATAATCCAATTAATTTAAAACATGCTTTGTCAAATAATAAAAGATATTTAGATGATATTTTGGTCTTAAATTGTAAGGATTTCATTGATATTTCTAAAAATATATATCCATCAGAGCTTATTCTTGAGCCTAGTCATGGCGCTGGTCATGAAGATCATTTCTTAGATTTAAATATTAATATTTGTGATAATAATAAATTAAGTTTTAAAATGTATAATAAAACGGATGATTTTGATTTTGAAGTGATTAGTTTCCCATTCCCTGAAAGTAATATGCACTCAAATATCACATATTCAGCGTTTTTCTCACAGTTACTTCGTTATGCAAGGATTTGTAGTAATTATATTGATTTTAAAAATAGATGTAAAATCTTAAGCCAAAAATTGATATCAAGAGGTTTTTCTGCAAATAAATTAACTTGGCAATTTAAAAAATTTAGTTTTCATTATAACGAACTTTTAAATAAATATCAAAAGAATTATCTAGAAATACTTAAAGAAATTTTTGACTAATTTTGGAGGTTCGAGAAATGTTGTCACAGCGCCATTTATTTTGAATTGTGTTTCTATTTGAGCGGAATTTTTAAAAAATTAGCCACATGGTAAAGATGAATTATATAATTGTTTAGTTCATTCAGGTTTTTTGCAATGTGTTAATATTTGTGATTTGGTAAAATTTATAATATTTAGTTTACCTATTGTTGCTAAAGGGAGGGATATATTAACAGGATAAGCTTGTTTTGGTTTTACTTGGTTGTTTTACATTTGCTGTTTTTTTCATAGACATGTATTTTGGGGGTGATACCTGACGCGGGGATGCCATGGATATTCTGTGGTAGCCACAACACTGTGCTGGGTAGAGAATTTAGAGTGGCGAAACCCTATATAGGCCAGTGTATTCTCCTGATGAGCCCTTATGTTGGGTGTTGCCTCTGAATTATTTGTCTATATTATTTTTTCTATGGTTTGGTAAATGACGACTTATACTTATTGACGACATGACTGCCTGTCCATGGATTATTCTTTATGGTTGATTGTGTGTGGCTATGCTGTTTGACCTATGTGATTGTATGGATGAGTAGGGTTAAGGCCTCATTCAAGTGCTGGTCTATATTAATCACTAATTTAGGAAAACAGTCTTCCTTTTCTCCTTCTGTCTCCTTTTTTTTTTTTTTTTTTTTTTTTGTGTGTTTGTGCTGTAGCATTGGTGATTTCTCTTTTCATGATATATATATATATATATATATATATATATATATATATATATATATATATATATATATATATATATATATATATATATATATATATATATATGTTTAAATTTCACTGATAAACTGATTTCTTAGTGTATTGATTTTCATTTTTTTTCTTAGCAGTGGAGAAGACGTATCTGTTTATTCCAGATATTTCATTTTGATAACTCAGGATTCTTCTGTCAAAATAAAAAAGTTTTTTTTAAAAATTCATGATTCTTTTATAAGGGATATAAAGAAATCAAAATAAGCAGGGACAAACTTTTTTTCCTTAAGAAGACCATGTTGATTATAATCTTCTATGTACCGAGCGTAGATTTCTCATAAAGCCTTTTCATTTTAAGGAGATGTCGGCCCCCCCTTGTTGTTTGTTTTGGCCCGGAATAAGTGAAATTTCTTTATGTAAATGCTGTAGAAAAGCTTTCTTGGACCAACCGAAATAAGGATTTTGTAAATGTACGAACATTTGTATACATATATGTTTGCATTTACTTATTTTGGAAATACCAATTTTGAATCGACTCAGATTAGGAAATATCTTGGAAAAGGTGTTCCCTTAAACAATCTCTATCATGTAATTTTGTTTTTGTTTCGAGTGGTAAAACGATCCAGCTGTAAGGATGAAAACGATGCAAATCATTTAAGTGACAGCTCAGTATCAAAGTCTAAAAGAAAACATACCGGAAAATTAAGTTTAAAGCAGAAAAAGTATTTGTGAATAAATTTAAATAGTTATTTATCTATCAAACCATAGAACAGGCTACAGTGTGAACGACCTGCAAAAAACATGTTTCTTACTCGTATTCTATTGAAGATATTTCGTTAATGAAAGGAATATTGTCATTTTAGATGCTAGATTCTGTTTTTTCTGGGGGGGGTGTGCATAGATTTAAGGGTAAACTTAATAGGCTACTTCCAGGATGGACGAAAAATAACAGTTCAAATAGGGATAAACCCTTTTATTAGACAGTGAAAAACAATGACACAAATTCTGGATATTTTGATCACATACACAGCTGTGTAGCAGCGACATGACGGTCGCTGTATATATGACCGAAATGTTTAGAATTTTTATCAGTGCTTCTCAGTGTCTAGTAAAAGGATTATCCCTATTTGAATTATATGGTCTTTGAAAATACCTGTTCCAGAATGGAGCTCTGGAACTCGGTACTTTATGTGCCTCTATACCTTTTCAACCCCCTAGAAAGTTCCAATCAGCCCTGTGCTAAGATAACACCTCATTGAGCATGAAAAGCTTCAGACAATTGCCTTAATGTAGTATTGCCTTAAAATACGAAGAACATAAGAATAAAAAAAAATGTAAGCCCTATGGACCCATCTTAGGTCAATTCATACCTGAGATGCTGCGATTTTTAATTTTCTCTAATTAGTTTTTCTTAATTATTTTCACGGTTCAATGTAGCAACACTGACGAAAGTGTGGTACTGTCAAGGCCGTATCCAGGGAGGGATTAGGGGGTTTGAACCATCCTCCCTCGAAATGTTGGTCCAACTTGTAAAAACGTTACAAAAATGAATATAAACGAATCTATTGATGCGTTTTTTAAGCAAAACCCCCGAAAAATTCTTTTCTACCCTCCCCCCCGCCGCCCTCGAAAAAATATTGCCGAAGATTTTCGTTTTCGGCCAGCCGTCTAGGGCTAAACGGAAAGCAGGTCGTCCTCATCTGGGGTGGGAGGACTTCGTAAAGAACGTTTTAAAGGAAATGGGAACTTCGTGGGAGGGTGTAAAGAGGGAGGCTTTGAATGGATTGGGATAGAGGAGTGTGCGTAGCTGTGTTGGTCTCAGAGGGCTTGGTGCTGCGGTGAGTTGTTAGTAGTAGCAGTAGTTGTAGTTTCTTTAAATTGTTTAAAAATCCATAAGCTTTTAGGCAGTACCCAGGGACGTATCCACGATTTTTTTTCGAGGGGTGGGGGCTACAGAAGAATTTTTTTCGGTGGTGGGGGGGGGGTAATAAAAAAACGCATCAAGGATTTGTTTGTATTCATTTTTGTCACGTTATTACAACTCAGACAAAAATTTTGAAGGAGGAGGATCAAACCCCTTCATCCGTCCCTGGATGCAAGTGTGGCAGTACCACACTTTCGTCAGTGTTGCGACGTTGAATTGTGAAAGTAATTAAGCAAAACTAATTAGAGAAATTTGACAACGCTTTCCGTTTGCAAAGATTCAAATATAAAATATCTGCTGATTCCCAGAGACAACCGCACCTTCAGAGCAAAGCTACACAATCTTTAGTTGTTTGGTGCCGCATGTTATGTGCCGTTTATTTGCTCACGTTCCATTCTTTTAATTTGGTGCCCGCTATTACCTAGAACATCGTAATTACACATGTAGATCTTTTTCGTTAAAATTGAACTGAAGATATTTTCTATTAAAAAAAAAAATATATATTTGGTTGCGTAATTTGTCACTTAACATATACAATCATTTCATTTTCACTGTCTCTGGTACTTAAAATAAGATTTAGGCTCCATGCACCAGTTTTTGGTATTTATTTTTCTGAAGTCTACGATTCTCGCTTTCACCATAAAGCGAGAACATTTTGCTAACATCCGGTAGCTGAGACTCCCCTGCCGGAGCCTATTTTGAAATTTGCTGTTTACTTTTTTTAGTTTGAAAAATACATTAAAATAGGTAAAAAACACATTAATTTTTTAAAAAGCAAGTTTAGGTTAGACTCCAAGTTATACTCTTAAGCTTGTGTCCTCTGTGTAATTTTAGACAAAAATCTGCATCAGCAAAAGACAAAAATTTTGTTATCATTCCGACTCATTTTTTTCCTTTATCAAGCTTAAAGTTTCATACAATAAAATGGGTAGCGGTTTTTACTCTTTCAAAGTTCGACACAAAATTCAACAGGTAAGAAAGGCAGGATCATTTGGCTTTCCTTTCAGATAAAAAAAAAGGAAGTTTTTGCTACTGAAAGTATGGAGTAGAATTAAAACTAAAACGAATAGGAATTATCCGTATATTGGGGTAGGGTTAAGGGGCTGCCACCTCATCAACTATTCGCTCTTTATGCTAAATTGTGACTGTTAGCCCTATTTCTTGAAGAAAGATTGCAAAAAAAAAAAAAAAAAAAAACAAGGGCCGTTGTTTTAGAATAAGAAGTTTTTATAAAGCACAAACAAACTTTAGCTTGTAATTTTTTTTCTTAAAAAATAAAAATCAAAACAATAAATACAAGCATATACATCTTTGTAGACAGGAGCTTGGAATTGGGTTTTCTGACATGCTCAATCAAATTGTATACTTTTCATTAAAATCGGCTGCCCTCTTGGTCGTTTGCCCCCTTTTTCAAAAATCATGCAAATTTTCTCCGGCTCATGGCTTTCGATGGGTAATATTAAACATAATGAATTTTATATATTTGAAATCAGCATGATAAGCCAATTTTTTATGCCTTAATTGTTATTGAAATTCCGTCTTTTAGAGTTTCCGTTACTATTGGCCCGAATCGGGACTATTACAGACGAGGACTATTTGGTGTACGTTTAAGGAGTAATTTGATTGGCTTATAGCTGTTGTGTGTACAAGTTATCGGTGACGTCAATTCACAGAAATCAGCGTTCGGGCAGGGGCAAAATATATTTGTTAAATTTATGGGTTCAGTTTTCTTTTCAATTCTTCCTATGAATACGAAACAAAACATTTTTCAATAAAAATACCCCAAAAAAAAACATTTTTCAAAATTAAGGGGGAGGCCAAAATATCGAGGTCAAATGCGCCTTTCTCCTCCCCCCCCAAGTGGTGTCACTACAATTTACAGCTTTTGGCTTATCGCAAAATTTTATGTTTCGTACGGAACGCAGACTAAGTAATGGACAAAATCTAAGTAAAGCAATTTGGAGAATTATAGAAAGTTCGTGATATTAAACAGTTTATGGTAGCGAACAGAGTAACCCCTTCAAAGTAACTAAAGTTGTGAAAAAAGATGGAAGTTTTATTATTGATTCATCTTTCGTCAGTACGGGATAATTTTCTACGGAGGGGGTATAAGTAGCTTTTGTCTATTTTAATATCAACTTCAAGTTAAAACGTGGTTTTTAGTAGCTTCATAAAAAGGCTACGATCATTTTTTTGTTATTTCTAGGTATAGTACATGATTTAGCTTGGACCTGGGTATAGCTACCTAGTTGACTTTCTGTAGTAAATTCAAATTTATTTCTTTTGTTTGTATGCATGTTTTTCTACCAGCTTTTACATTATGTGTATCAATTTTTGTATATGGCTTAAATGCTTTAAAATATTTTTATCATTATTAATTACTTGCATCAATAAAATGTATTTCTATTCTAATTCCACAGATGTCAAAGTGATTAAGTTTAAATTTACTTCTCAAAAGTTGTTATCATGAGAGAATTTAAATTAAATATATAATAATTATATAATAACATAATATAAATAATTATATAATAATTATATAATATAAATATAAAATGATATAGATAATATAAATAATATCTTGAAAGGAAAAAGCTAATCTTTCCATTTGTGGGATATTATGAAAATATTTATATTAGATAAAATTTCAATGATATTTTTAACCTTTTGTTAAGATGATGCGTAGAATTGATCTCTGCTTAGTAATACACAGTGGCGCTTCTGGCCTCTCTTGTGCCTGGGACAAATTCTGATTAGCGCCCCCCTGTTTCCCACAAAATTTTCATTTATTTAAAAAATATTTTCAAATATTTCAAAAATATATTTGAATTTTTTTAAGCATTTTTAATTTATTGTTTTAATCACTAATTATTATTAATTATTTTAGTTTAGTCAGTTCAATTATATCGTTTTTATATTTATTATTTTCTAATTAATTTTGTTTTGTTAATTAATAATTTATTAATGATATTCATATTATTAATTGTGCCCTCTATTTTATTTTGATAAAAATAAAATTTCAAAATTTACAAAATGGTAATAACCGTTAGATTGCTTATTTGAAATTTTGAGCCCCTAAAATTTTCGCGCCTGGGACAAGTGTCCCCTCTGTCCCTCCCCTAAAGCCGCCTCTGGTAATACGGGACCCAAAATTGGATCTCATCTGGAACAAGTAACCACGGGATCCAGAATTCGATTCCGGTAATGTTATTATGCGTCATCATCTCTGTAATACTCAAAACAAGAAGAAGAAGAAAAAATACGTTTCTTTTATATTTACGTATCTTTTTTTATAAAATTTTTTTTCACTATTTACAAACGCAGTACTTAAGAAAAAACGGACATATTTGCCAGCGCTGCAACGTAAAATACTATTCAATTCCTTAAGCTCTGATACAAAGATAATCAGAAAAAAAAAGAACAGAAAGAAAAACAAAGCAGCCAAACTACAAACCAGACTCTTTCAATAATATTATTTCCATATCACACAAATACCACAACTCTCCCCTCACTCTACCTCCCTGCCATCTCACTTTCTCTCTATCACCCTACCACCCTTCCTCTCTACCATCCTACCACCATTCCATCTTCCCTATCCATCATCCCTATCCATATTCCTCTATCCATCTTCCCTACCACCATTCCTCCCTAAATTAAGAATTCTTAGAATTGGCATTTTAGCGCTTTTCCCTGAATTGATGTATGCTCATGCCTATAATAAGCAGAAAATTGTTGCAGATTTTCTGCTCTTCGGTTTTTATTAAAATTTTGTTCTGCAGAATTTGAAAATCTCGAGGTGCTGTCCATTCCGCCACTAGGTGTCCATCTTTAAGTACCACTTAAACCACCTCTCTGGAAACACCTCTTTGTACCTTTCTTTGTATACTTCGCATCACGAATGACATGTGTCACCTGGTGTCCACGGAATTTGGAAATAGGAAACCCCTCGTTTAATGTTGTCCAAGAACAGTTTGAAAGAAGTTGGTTTTTATAGAACACTTTACGCAAGAATAAATAACTCAAAGCATGTTCTTAGGAAGCTGGACACAATGTTCCGTCCCAGCGTTACAAAATCCTTATATTCCGAATATCATATAAAATATTCTTAGCGGAGGCATTTGATCCATAAGATTCAGTGACATTTCCTTTGCACAGGGCGGGCACTTCCGGTCCCGAAACTAACGAACTGGAACAAGTCCACCTACCGAAAAATCGGTCTTTTGTGAGTTACTTGCCTGTACTCCTGATTCCTATCATCAGAGGTATGCTTCATTTATTCATCATACCCAATTTTATATCCTCTGGTGATTACGTATGGTAGAAGTCAGTCTTTGTTCATTATACAAGTCAACATGCTATTATTCATAGTACTTTGTTGTAGCAATCAAAAGGATATATTGCATTAAAAAATTAAGGGTATTGTAACTTTTATGTGGTGTACTTTACATTTGCACATAAAACATAGGGTTCGGGGGGGAGGGGGTGGAAAAAAAGCTAAACTGGCGAAGCAGTACAAAGCACATCGGGGACTATGGGACAAATAATAATGATCTAGAGATAGGATGAGGATAGGCCTGAACCCCTCTCTCTCTCTCTTGCGCTCATGTCTGACTGTATATGTCCAAATATCGAAATACTGCAGAATTCAAGAATTTTATTACAATTTGTGGCGGGAGGGGAGGTAGACGCAGACAAATCAGACCAAGGGGTAAGTATAATTTTATTAGTAACTGTTTTTTAGGGGGGAGAGCAAAGCATTCAGGGTATTTTCTCATGATTCCTGCATTCAGTCTGTAGGGGACTAGGCTAACATTTTCCTTTCTCGACTTTTTTCAAAGTCTTTGAACACTTCCTAAGTACAAAGTTTTCTCCCTCCCTCCATGAATATTTATAGGCCGTTGAAGATATTATGACCGCCTGCATAAATTTTTACCGAGAGGGCAAGATTTGAGATTTTTTTTAAGATATGTTATATTTTTTAAGATACAATAAATCGATAATAATTTTTTGTCTTACCTGTAAATTTTTCCGTTGACTTGTGGGTGGCCCATGGATATAAAAATATTCAACAAAATATTTTAAAGCACAGCCCTGATGCATAAGAATTTTACTCCTTTATGATCTCACAAAAAGTATCAACGAACCGAACAAGAAAGGTCAAATACTTAATTCGTTCAACTTCCGTTGGTTTTCAACTTCCGTTTTTTCTACTGATGAAAGACGAGAAAATTCGCAGAATTTCTCAACAAAACTGTCTTATGGTTTTATCGTTTTGCTAAAGATCCATTACCACCAACTGTAAAATTTTATGCAGATATTTTTTCTCTTCTAACCTAAAAACGTAAAAAATTGTGCATGATGTCTGTAATGGACTGTAATGTCTATTTGAACATACCCATGTTCAGGTTGTCGTGAGCCTTAAGAAAATAGGAGCGTTTTCATGGTTTGAAGTTAAATGTACGGACCATATGTGTATACAGGCTGTGCTATTATTATTAATTTATTACCCGTCAAAAATGAAAAAGACAAAGTATAAAAAAAAATTAAATACACTTCAACTACAAACATTATAAAATAACCCTAGTCCAGGGGTGGTTGGCTCTTAAAACAGTGGCACTGAATTTGGAGATTCTTCTCTCTATGGCCATGGAAGGGTTGGTGACCTAGTATTTCATGGAGATGTCGGGTGTCAGGAACAATGCCGGTAGCAAAAATCATTTGAAATAGCAGAGAAAGGTGCTCTAGGAGAAGATTGCTGGCAAAGCTTAAATGGGTGCCAGATATACCATCGATGCCCTTAGTTTTCTTTTTTTTTAGCTTAACAATTTTGGAACGCTACGGGGATTGGCGATTGCAAACCTAAGTAATAAAATAATGCTAATAATAGGCTTCAATCCTAGGCACACACAGCCTCTATTTTAGCAAAGAGTATGGTAGTTAATTAAGAATAAGTATTTTATGGGGAGCTCAACTTTCCTTGTCTCTTATGTTAGCGGGTATGCGGTATAATAAAGTAATAAAATATACTTTAATAACAAAATAGGAAACAGCATGTACCGTACTAGGGGACAAGGGGCCCGGATGTCTGCCTGAAATATTACATTTTTGGATATTACATCAAAAGCGTCTATCAGATCAAAACTGATTCACTTTTTACATTTGTAAAATTCTAACGCTGAGGTAATTTAATGACTCTTAACTTTTTACATTCGCAGGGACATTTTCTAAAAATAAGGGCTGCTATCCCTATACTGAAAAAAAAATTGATGCTCGATATGATCCAGTCAGTGCTAAAATGTACTTCACATTATCTATACCTACTGCTACTACTAATAACAACTCACCGCAACACCAAGTCGCCTGAGACTAACACAGCTACGCACACCCCTCCTTCCCAATCTATTCAAAGCCTCCCTCTTTAGACCATCTCATGAAGTTCCAGTTTCCCTGGTATCTTTCCTAACTAGGCGCACCTGGCCGAGTGGATTGGTGCGCTGGATTCGGGATCCATTGTCTGAAAGGACGCGGGTTCGAATCCCAGTGCACCCAATTCTTCAGTTTGGGACGGGAGTCAGTGGCGTGACTCTTTAAGCTTGGCCAGAGTCGACCCAGCTCTAAATGGGTACCTGGAGAAATCTGGGGAAGATAAACAGGAAGGGTGTGCGAAAGCACAGGATGGCTGGCCCCCAACCCCCCATTGCACTTCCTGACTGAAGGGCCAAGAAACGGAGATCAGCACCGCCGGTAGGGACTGTACAGTCTAATGCCGTATCCTTTACTTTTTTTTACCTCTCCTAACTACATCCTCTCACTCTAACCAAGGACGACCTGCTTTCCGTTTAGCCCTAGACTGTTGGTCGAAAAGGACGGCCTTTGGCAATCTGTCATGCTTCATCTGCTGAATGTTTCCTAGCCATCTCAACCTTTCTCTCATTATAGCCCTAAAAAGCGGGATTGAACCATACTTATCGTACAGCCTACTGTTGGAAATACAGTCATTTAGTCGATTACCCGAAACAATCCGTAGGCAATTTCTCTGGAAAACATCTAGCAAATCTTCCTCCATTTTTAGGAGCGCCCACACTTAGAACCATATTCGACCACTGTGTCTCTACCCAGCGCATACTAAATATGAATAAAAATCCCGTGATTTCCCCCACCCAAGTGTTTGTACGCAAAAAGGGAGATAGGGTTTTCTGGTAGGCACCAGTGGCATCCATTGGGGGAGGGCTCATTTTGCCCTTCACTAGGAAAAAGATATCTAAGGTGAATAAATATACTTTTCTTTCCTTTCTCTTCAAGTTCTTTGGAGTTTTCAGCAAAATGTCAGGATTTAAATAGACTGAAAGCTTGGCCTTTCGTACGTATATTAGTCTTGACTGTAAGCTAAGCCTTTTTGACTGCAAGATTTTATGAATTTATTACCCCTACAAAATATAATTTTATCTTTATGGTCTTTCACATTTTGAGCAAAAAATATGTGTCTTCACATGATATATTTTGATGATAATGTTTATCGTTATGTTCGTCTCCCCTGTTATAAGATATTTCCTAAACCTTTCATGTGGATATAATTAATTATTTAAGAATGCGACTTGTCACTTTTTGCTAGCTACTGTGGCTTAATACAGCACAGGTGTTGGTGTCGGGTAATGTTTTTTCCCCTTTTAAAAATTCCTAAATGGCTCGTAATTTAATTATTGCTATCGGGCATAGCCATCTAAGGCATACAGAAAAAAAAAACAATTTGAGTGGTTATACATGTTGATAAATGCTTTTAGATGGCAGTTAATTATTACAGTAGCTTCACGGTTTCTCAGTTTAATGCATACTGAATTTCTAAGGTCTATTAAAAAAAAGCTTCTGAATGTGAATACACATCCAGTGTTCATATTATAAATCATGCTATTAGTGCATTTTCCCTTTATTAGTTCCGTGGTGTAATAATACCGAATTGAGTATCAATTTTGGCCATTAAATTAGTAGTTTTTTTTTAAGCCAAGATTGACCCTACACTTAAATCCACTTGAACGTATAGATAATCAGATCTATAACCGACCGTATAAAGTGGGAATTTTTTTTCTACCAAGTGACTAATACAAATCATCACAGCATCAAACTCTAAAATGAATGTATTTTTCCTCTCCAGTTCATTAATCAGTTTGGCAGATAAATCGCTCAATTTCAATAATAGAAATAGGGAATATGGCGAATCCTCGTGTACCAGAGCATGAAGTGTTGCATGTTCGTTTTGGGAGCATCCTCCTTTAATCCTCTTTTTTTGCGGCCGGGGCTACCAGTAGTGATTGTTTTCAACTTGGGATCACTGCCAAATTGATGCTCAGAGAAACCAAAGTAAAGGCCATCAAAATTTTATTAGGTAATAGGTTAGGATATAGCCAGGAGATTTTTTTTTTTTTAACAATCGAACTTCGGAGAATCAGGACAAAGGCTCGTCAAAAATAAAAGAATGAGGTCATACATTTTTGGAATTACTCTTACTCGTTATAATTTGTTAGGGTGTAGCCTAACTAGTAGGATTTGTTTTGAACAAGGAACCCCGGCAAAATCAGGAAAGAGGTTGGCCAAAAAAAATAAAAAAAATTACCAGTACAACTTTATGAGTTTCCCTTACCCGTTAGATAATTGGTTTGGACATAACCAGTTATTTTTAGCGACAAACCTCGGAAAAATCAGGACAGAGGTTGGCCAAAAAAGGCCTTAAAATTTTTAATTTCCCTTACTCGTTTAAGTTAATACACGACCAGTGGAATTTATTTTTAACAACGAATCTTGGCGAAATCAGGACAGAGGTTGGCCAAAAATAAAAAGAAGTGGCCATTACGATTGTTGAATTTCCATTTGTCGTTAGCGGGAAAACCTGCACGATATATATCAACCAGTTCGTGGTAACGAACTGTAATAAGGAGCGAAGTTTACTGTAGTAAACTCTAAAAAATGGGATTTTGATATCAATAGCTAGTATTTTAACGCTGATGTTAAATATATTAGTTTAATCAAGTTTAGTCTTACCCATCAAAAGTTACGAGCCTGAGAAAATTTACCTTACTTTAGAAAATAGGGAGAAACAAGCCCTAAAAGTCATAGAATCTTAACGAAAATCGCACCATCAGATTCAGCGTATCAGAGAACCATACTGTAGAAGTTTCGAGCTCCTATTTACAAAAATGTGGAATTTTGTATTTTTTGCCAGAAGGCAGATCACGGATGCGTGTTTATTTTGTTTGTTAGTTTTTTGTTTATTTCTTTTTTTTCCCAGGGGTGATCGTATCAACCCAGTAGTCCTAAAATCTTGCGAGGTGGCTCGTTCTAACGGAAATGAAAATTTATAGTGCCCTTTTTAAGTGACCAACAAATTGGAGGGCACGTAGGCCCCCTCCCACGCTAATTATTTCCCCAAAGTCACCAGGTAAAAATTCTGAGATAGCCATTTTATTCAGCGTAGTCAAAAAACCTTATAACTATGTCTTTGAGGACGCCTTACTCCCCCACAGTCCCCATGGGAGGGGCCACAAGTTACAAACTTTGACCAGTGCTTACATATAGTAATGGTTATTTGGAAGTGTACAGAGGTTTTCAGGGGGATTTTTAGGTGGGGGGGTTGAGAAGAGGGGGATATTTTTGGGGAACTTTCCTTGGAGAAATTTGTCGTGGGGGAAGAAAATTTTATGAAGGGAACGCAGCATTTTCTAGCATTATTTAAAAAAACAATAAAAAAATAAATATGAATAAGTTTCTTCAACTGAAAGTAAGGAGAAGCATTAAAACTTAAAACGGATGCTGTATGCTGGGCTCACCTCCTCCTAATACCTCGCTCTTTACGCTAAAGTATTTTTAGTAATTTCAACTATTTATTCTACGGCATTTGTGATTCAGGGGTCATTCTTAAGAAATTGGGACAAAATATAAGCTTTATTGTAAAGAGCGAGGGACTGACGAGGGGGTGAACCCCTTCATATACGTAATAAAAACATGAGAATACAGAAGTTCGTTACGTAAGCTAATTTGTAAGTTACGTATATCTTTTACTAATAAAAACATTCGTAAAAAAAATTAAAAGTTCTAGTAGCCTTTTTAAGTAACCAAAAAATTGGAGGGCAACTAGGCCTGCTCCCCCGCTCCTTTTTTTCTCGAAATCATTCGATCGAAACTATGAGAAAGCCATTTAGCCAAAAAAATTAAATATGCAAGTTTTGTTTTAATTATTCATCTGTGGAGAGCCAAATCAAAACATACTGTTTTAAAAAGTAGAGTTAAGAGAAAGAGTCAAACTTTAGCGTAAAGAGCGGGGCGTTGATGAGGAAGCAGCCCCTTTCATATACGAAGTAATTTCTGTTCGTTTTAAGTTTTAATGTCGCTCCTTATTTTCCGTTAAAAAAACTTGTTTTTTTTTTATTTAATTCGACAAGGGGCCGCCGTAGTACTGGGACAGAGTTTGACAAAGAAACTATTTTTTTTTTTTTAATTTACGAAGGAATCTAGACGGACTAAAACATTTAGAGGTTAATTTCCTTATATACTCCCCTCCTCCCCTGATTAGTGCTACCTGTATGCATTTACCAAACCATTGAGACTTGCAAACAAATTTAACCCGTAAGCCGCTCTTTTCAAAGATGTTTTGAGATGAGGTCTATCAAAGATGTAAATTGCTTTTAATTGATGACTGAAAACAATCGGAATTTTGGTTAATTTAACTATTAAAAGGGACTGCCTTTGGTTTTTCGATCATGGTGTAGATGAGATGGTCTAACTCTTAAAAGGTTTTGGAGTTTTTTCCGGGGGGGGGGCAAGAGTGCAGTTTAAGGCACCCTTTCTTTGTTTTTCGAAGGAGTGTGTCAAAGACCAACTTAGGTTATGATGGTTTTTAGCTGTTGTCCCCAGAGTGGCCAGATGGGGTGCCTCGTCTGGTAACTGGCAACATTGGCTGTTCCTGGGTATTAGCCGATTGGGCAGTCATGTAAGAAAAAAAAAAACTCTCGTTCAAGTAAATAGGTGCCCAAATTGATACCAGTATCTGGATATTTTTACTTTATAATGCCTTAGGGATAAATCGCTTTAAGAGCTATCCTTGAGGGATATATAGCTTTGATCATCCCTGTTTACTGGTATATTGACCAACTATTTCGTTTCCACCTTAAATATAGTTTGTGACCACGTTAGAAAACTGGTCTTCACAGTTGGTTTTTAACTTCTCTTCGGAAGAAAACATAACCTCGTTAAAAATTTAAAAGTGTAATATCCTTGAAAAGGTTTTAGCGTTTAGCCTATTCAGTGTCTTTGTTTTTAAAAATTTGTTTGTCTTGTTGAATATGCCAGGATCATTGCGTCATAAGTTATTCCTAGCATACGAAATTATTCCTAGCCTTCGGAGACTCCCACGAGGTTTCCTATAGCAATTAGTCCAAAAAATACTGTTATAGATAAGCGATTGTTTTTTTTTTTCTTAAGTTTGGGAGTAAACTTATGAGATCACCAGTTATGTTCCAAATATGACTACGGGGGTATAGATTTGTTTCTCATGGGGACCAATTGTTCTAAAGCGCGCATTTTCACGTGCTAAATGGATTTCAGTAAAACTGACATTCTAGAAATTCAGCTGGATATATATGACTGGGAATACTTAAATCCTTCATAATGACATTATTGAATCTTAGTTCTACCTTTTTATGTTTAACCCATTAAGGACGAGAAAGTTTAGTTTTAGTTAACGAAAAATCACTTTAAATGTCTCTATTTTATAAAATAATGATAAAAGTTTTGTGTAATTATTAAAAGTAAGGAGGGTTAATGAGGAGCAAAGTGATGGCGAGGCTGTTCTGGCGAGATAAACAAATAAATATATTTATTGAATTTAATATATTTCGAATTTATCGGATTATATATAAAATTTATGAGTTCCATGCAGAGGCATAGGGATGTTTTTCGGCACTTGGGGACAATTTCAGCTTTTCCCCCCTTCCCCTACGACGTAAGTAGTCCTGTCTTTCATGAAATATATGATGCTTCTATCTAAAGGCCCCCGACAGATTGTACAACCCCCTCCCACTGGAAATGGCCCTATTTATATAACCCTATTCAGACCGTGGACACTATGAGACCCATCGTTCCAGAATATATTTCACGTACCTCATGAAACCGTGTTAAAAACGAATGTTATGACGTGAATATTTGATCAGGGGAAGGATTTTTTCAACAAGTGTGGTTTTTTTCTGGTAGTGAACTAAACTTGTTTGTAAACACGCCTGAACGCATAGTGGTTAGTTGGCTTCTGTCATAAGTTAGACACGAAGGAATTTTCCCTACTTCAAATAAATATAGGACTGTAATGGGTTAAAATTGTTTTTGTTCTTTTTTCAATTTCAGGCCCCCTCCTGAAAAAATATCCTGGTGTCCTGCGTAAACCTCTTGGTTTCAATCGTATATTTTAAGCATGGCACCAAACAGGGAGGGGTGAGGGTAGAGGAAACCCTTATACCCCAAATAGGTTAGAAGGAGCACTCCTAAACTTCAATAGGGCAAAAACTATGATTTTGGGGATTTAAGACAATCCTAGCAATTATGTTGATATTCCTCACCCCCCCCCCTATTAATACCCCTATCCCAATTTTTTTCATTAGGATGTGAGATATTTTGAAGTAGTTTAATCATGACCTTCTGGGGATTGTCTTTGCAACCACTTGTAACAATAGTGGTGGATAGTAAACATGTCCCTACGTGCACAATAGGGGGTATCGAGGGGATTGCCCAATGAGATTGGTCTAAAAGGCCTTTCCTCTTTAATAATTTAAAAACGGTGGCTTAAAAAGGAATTTTTCTGATTTTGAGCTTTCTCTCCCCAGGGGACGGACCTTTGTACACCAGTTTCTGTGTCCTCAATTAATTTATTACTTTTATTTTCAGGGGGCCCTGGATCGTTAGATTCAAATGTGACTTTATGGCAATTTTTGCTCGAGCTGCTATTGAGTTCACAACATGAGCATATTATCACCTGGACTTCAAACGACGGCGAATTCAAGTTAATCAACGCCGAAGAAGTGGCGCGGCTTTGGGGACTTAGAAAAAATAAAACTAATATGAACTATGATAAACTCAGTCGAGCTTTACGATATTATTATGATAAAAACATTATCAAGAAGGTGCTAGGGCAAAAGTTTGTCTATCGGTAAGTAAGAAGAATGCTTCTATGTATTTTCTATTTCTTGGATGAAAAATCTATTCCTTGACCAGATGATTTTTAGGGCGGGGGGGGGGGGGGCTACCGCTTAGTGCTTGCTCCCTGCTTTGCAAGTCATTGTGTCCTCTTCTTCGTAAATTGTCCGCTAAAATACTCTAGTTTTCAAATATACTCGTATGCTTTCCCTTCTCCACTTTTTTATTTGCTCTAAGGCTTCTTCCGGGGGACTTCCTCCAGTCTAGACTTCAGCTACACCCGTTTTTTTTATTATTTGGGAAGGGTGTAAGTTCGGCTACTTCAGACGGGGAGTTCGACCAAGGCAATCAAAAGACCTTTTATAACCCTTAAGCGAACACAAAGTAGGAATTATAACTTTTTACAGTTTTTGTTGGGGATTTCAACCAAACCCCCTCGACCATGGCACCGTGTTATCCTTTATTTTGTTGAAGTAGGCATGTTATCATCATAGTTGGATGTAGCTATTTAAGTTCCCCGATTTTAAGGAAGCTGTTTTGCGTGTCATCACCTAATGTGCAAATTTGTCAAACACTATGTTAATTTGAACTGAGTCAAGTTTGTTTCCGAACGCGGGGTTGAATTATCGTTAAAATAACCAATGTAGGGTCGATTGAAGTCTAAAACTGTTTTAGTTAGCCGAGTAATTTAACTGTAGTTATTTATTTAATTGATCACATCTTTCAAAAGTTTATATTTCCTTTTAGATTGGATTCATTTTAATGCTTAACCACAGAGCAACGCATACTTAAAATGTAAAAAATATTTCTACTGAAATCCTTGTTTTTCTTTTTATTGGCTTAACACAGAAGAGACGATCATGTGTTCTTTTTACTGATTCATAATTCGACATTGTAAACACGGATAGATACAACAATTCGGCTTCCTTTTCTGACATACGCTTAAGGAGTAATGTGTTTGGTTTACAAAGATGTATCGCAAACCTTTATGCAGGGATGTAATTTGTTACAACTGCTCCTCCCATAACTTGGTTTGACTCACCCCAGACCTCAGTTTGCCCCCTAGCTGAAACTTAGTTTCTACAAAAATCTTGTCAAAACCAAAATAAGCCTGCATAAATCAAGCATCCACAGAAACGGGTAAGTTTTCTCTAGTATATCTCTACTTCGCGGTACTATATGGCTCATTTTTTTCAGTTTTCAATTTTTCATGTCAGTTTTTCATTTTTTTTGTCGTTTTCACTTGATTTGGGAAAATCGGCTCGACCCGGTACGGTCGTTCCAAAATAGAATTTGACAGAATATCAGCCACCAGCAGAATTCGACGTAATTCCAAAAGCTGCCGACGCTTTAGAACTTGCTGCCAAAAGCTGTCGAAAGCTGCCGAACTTGTGTTTGGACAGCTTCTATTTGAGCAAAAAGTATTTTTATGTGTAAAAATGGTATTTTCTGGCAAAATCTGCAAACACATTATAAACTGCCAATTAGCGTTGCTTCTCTGCTACCCCACTTATGGGCGCACGATGGGCTCCAACTTTGCCCCCCACCCAAGAATTTGCCGCCACTGCCTGTATGCACCGTAAAAAACTGTTCTGGTGAACCCTCTGGTATCATGGTTGCCCTAATAGTCTCAACCTAGTAAAGAACAAACTCTAGCCCATATTAATCGAAACTAAAAAAGGTATAAAAATCGATCTAATGCAAAAAAATGTAATATTTCTTATGTGTATGTGTGTGTGGGGGGGGGGAATTCTGGAATGACGTGAGCGCTATTTTCTTTCTATTTATTTTTGTCTTGTACACTACCGTCTATGTGATGTTGGAAACATTAATTACTGGTAGAATTGTCATTTTCAGTAGTATATTGCAGGTAAAATACATAAATTAAACTATAGTAATGGATGGTATTGCGTGAACTGCAGGATCTTTTCAAGGATAGTGTAATGGATAATGGTAAATTAAATTAATTATTTTCGGATCTTGACAGCCGTGCAAAGACCTCGATGATAATGGCAGTGATTAATTAGGAACCTATTCTTTCATTTTTCTTTTGATCCTAATGATTTCTGAACTTTTGTTAATTCACTATGTAAGATAAGTAAAGCCTATGTTATAACCTTTTTTAATGGGCATAAAAATTCGTAATGCATGTGAAATTTTTAAAAACAAAACATCCTGGGTAGTTTTTGTTTCAAATAGCCTCACAATTTAATAAGAACAAAAAAAAGTCCAGGCACAAGATTTTACAGGCAAAGGAGCCTTTAGGGGATTATAAAATTCATTTGTATTTGTAAAATTCACTGTACCCCCTTTCGTATTAAATCGTCTGCGAAAAAATATGTATTTCATTATGAATAAATCTCATCTTCAGATCAGGGTTTTATCTTCAGATCTATTCTATATAATGCATTGGTACCCCATTTCGTATTAAATTGTCTGTGAAAAATGCAAAATGTTTTCAGTACTACCGTAGACTATACTTCTCGCTCTCCCGGAATCCTACTGGCGTTGGGGTGCCATTCGTATAACCTCTGGGGGATTCTCTAGCATGGAGCTCACTTGTCTTCCCCATTTTTTTTTTTACAATTCATGTCTGCAAAATTTTTGGCCACTCGAGGGGGTGCCGACTTTCTGCCACCAGGAGCATGTCCCAGAATGCCGGTCCGCCAGTTTGGCTCAATTTCAGCAACGCCTGGGACACTTTCCGCTACGCTTGACAAGCGCCCCCTTATGTATGTGAATCCTGGAAGTGAGCACCCCTTGAGTTTGAGATTAATATTTTAAAAACAAAGTTTTTCCGAGGGAAGTAAAGAGCGAAGTTGAAACTTAAAATTTACTGAAATTATTACTTCACAGCCTATCTATATTAATTGAACTAGTACAATTAAACCAACTAATTATGTTTCCACATACTCTTAGGATTATAGAAAACTACCGTTTTACTGAAAACACAAAAGTCAACTTTAAAAAAAACAGAAATATTGATTTGGGAGTTAAAAGTGAGTATGTAGCCAGACAACAATAAACGAATCTATAAACTTTTCATAGTCTTACACCAGTTATGACATTAGTAAATTTTAGTATATAATTAAAAATATCTTAAAAACATAAGAGTAAAATTAAATATTTTTCGATGGCCGCAAAGTAACTGAACAGCATTCAGAAATATTGGATTGAAATATCAGGTAGCATTTGGGTATCACCCGCTATAATACCAATAGTGAGTCATATACAATCTTAAATTGTAAGAAATATTATTTAGTGTTATTTGAAATGAAGATCAAATAAGACATAATTTACAAACTCTGGAAATCCTGTTATTGTTCTCTATACAACAGTGAATTTCAAGGTATGATAAAATTTAAAGTTAGTCTATAGTCCTAAAACTATCAAGGTGGCTTTACTTTGAACTTGTCTACAAATTAATCATGAAATGTCCTTTTCAAAACCAAAACAAGAGTCAGTCATTGAACTGAACCATTGTGCAGAAGTGATACCAAATTAAACGAATAAAAAATAAAGCACCAATCCTAAAATGGATTGTTGCTTTATCTTAAAAGGTGTTGATCCTAAAATGGATTGATAATATTTTTATTCTGTAAAAATTGTTCTTAATTGGTTATGATTTTACTGTACCAAAACTCCTATATTATTTTGTGTTTTCAGTAAAGCACTAGCTATCTATTATTCTAAAATTATCAGGAAACATAATTACTTGGTTTATTTGTACTAGTTTTATTGATATATATTAGATAGGCTGTGAGGTAATTATTTTTGTCTGTTTTAAGTTTCAACTTCGCTCTTTACTTCCCTCGGAAAAACTTTTTTTTAAATTAATCTTTGTTCGTTTTCGATCAAAATTTAATGTAGAAACAACGCTGCCATAGTATTTTTTTATAATTTTACTGAATAATGCATGTTCGTTTTAATATCACTCCTTAGTTACAGTTGAAAACTTATTTTTAATATAATTTATAATTACCACCGATCTAGGGGAGAAAAGACACGGAAAACTTTCAGTCTATAACATGAAGTTTGTTATCCATGCTTCACAAAACAATACTTGTTTTTCAGGAACGTTTGTTTTTCGATGAGGAAAAAACTGTTTTTACACGGCTGACTTCGCCTGAAAAAGCCATAATGAAGACAGGGCTTTATAAATAGGCTGCTGACCAGCAGAAACTAGAAAGCTACAGTAAAAAAAAAGAGCTGTTAAAGGGTTCATTTAAAAGCTTATATTTATACCTAATCACTTTGATAACACATTCCCGTAAAAATTTTAATTTTTTTTTCGAATGAAAAAAGTGCCTTTTCCAGTGAAACGACCAAAAAAGGCATTTTTCAAAACCTAGGCAAGATAAAAAATTAAGGACGTCCCTTCCCCTCAATTATCGCCATTAGAACTAGCACACAGGCTTCATCGCAGAGTGAAGTTTGAAGGTTCAATTCAAAATGTTCCTCATTCAAGCTTTATTTCTCGTAGATTTTTTTGTTGAAAAATTTATGTTTTAGTTAATTTGTTTTCACAATTATCTTTTACTTTTAAGATGAGTAGGCAATTTATGAAACGTGCTAATAAGGTTTGGAGGGGAGTATATGTGAGGTGTTCTTATAAATCTCCAGTTAATGGCTTTTGATCATAATTGTTGCAATGCTACCGTTTTATGATTCCAAACTCCTCCACTTCAGAAGTGGCACCAAAAATGCTGTTTTTACTGCTGTATGGCACTTATGGATGGTAAAACTGATAAAAAGCAGGTAGATATGATCAGTGTCTTTTAAACGAGCCTTTTCGGAATATGCTTTAAAAAAGGAGCGCATCACATTTGCAAAGAATAGTGGATTATCTGAAGAGTAACTAAAGAAGGGACAAGCCGTGATAAAAAAAAGCTGGAATCAAACGCATGATAATCTAATTTGAAGTTCAGTGCTGTACTAACAGAACCATGCCTCTAATAATTTAATTTACACTGGTGTTTGTAGGACCTTAATTGCGCAGCTAATTAAGGGGGGCTGGAGGAGGAGCATGCGGGAGGTGTTCTTGCAAACCTCCAGTTTAAGGTTTTGGACCATAAGTATTACAATGCTACCGTTCTATACTTCCATGATTTTCTACTTAAGAAGTGGCACTAAATTTTTTTTTTTTTTTAGTGCTTTAGTCACTCACGAATGGCAAAACTGATAAAAAGCACGTAGATATGAGCAAAAGTTTTCAAATGAGCCATTAACCATCACTCTAAAATGTTCTGATTGCCTACTAGCCCCTGTTATTCCACTTGAGATATGACACCTAAAGTGCCGTTTTTAGTGCCATTTGAAACTTGCAGATGGTGGAATTTATAGGAAGAACGTAGATATGAGCAATATTTTTTATATGAGCTATCTAAATCTATCTAAGATGCTCCGGTAGCCCGCTAGCCCCACCCCTTGAGAAACGGCATAAAAAGTGCCTTTTTTCGTGCCATATGGTACTTGCAGAGGGCTGAATTTGTATAAACCACGTACATATGAGAAATAGCTTTTGAATGAGCTCTTAAGCATCTCTATGATGTTCTAGTTACCCGCCAGGCCTGGAAAAAAGAAGAAAAAAAAGACAGCTTTAATGTTTTTTTAACTTTTAGTTATTATGGGCTGAAGTTGGCTCTTAACTAGGTTGCAGCTAATGCTTCAACTATGGCAAAGCGTTCATTACAAATTCCCTCCAAAAACTAGTTAATATTGAAATCTGTGAAATCTAATACATGGTAGAATTAGTAAAAACATAGGAAATATCAACAATAGCTTTTAATTGGGCCATTAAACATCTAGATGCGATGGTGTGGTAGCCTGCTAATGTTTAAGCTGCTTACTGATGATCAGACGATTAATGAAACTTACTAAGGTTGCTGGGAGGGGGAGTGTAAACCCCCCAGTTAAGGGTTCTGGAACATAACTATTACAATAGTACCTGTTTTGTACTTCAGAGCTTTTTCACGTAAAGTGAAAAAGTAAGTTGTAGTTTTCTGTGCTATAACGCACTTACGAATGGTAGGATTGACAAAAAAAGCATGTAGATATGAGCAATAGCTTTCAAGTGAGCCTTGAACATCACTCTTTTTATAAGTTCTGCTAGCCCAATAGCCCCAGCCTTTCCACTTGAGACATGGAATCAAAAGTACCGTTTTTAGTGTCATTTGGAACTTGCAGATTGTGGAATTTATAGGGAGAACGCTAATATGAGCAATATTTTTTTATATCAGCTATAAAAAAAATTGTCTTTGATGTTCTGATTGCTGGCTAATGCCATCCCTTGAGAAATTGTACAAAAAGTGCCATTTTAGTGCCATATGGCACTTGCAGATGGCGGGATTTATAATAAGTATGTAGATATGAGAAATAGGTTTTGAGTGAGCCATTAAGCATCTCTCTATGATGATCTGGTAGGCCTACCCCACCAGGCCTACAAAAAAAAAAAAAAAAAAAAAAAAAAAAAAAAAAAAAAAAAAAAAAAAAAAAAAAACGGAGGCAGATCAGTGCTACCGATGAAAAAAGTGATTTCCCTTGTTGTTCAAAGAGGGGTACTATAATCTCCCTCAATATGGTTTCGAACCATACTGATTCCAATGGTACACTTTCATTTTGATCTAACGCCATTTTCGAGGGATTGCAGGCTTTTTTTAAACCACCATAAATGTCTTTTCACAATAAACTTTTTTCTTTTATAACGAACCTAAATTATAGTTACCATTCCTGAGTCAGTGTCGGATGTCAATTTTTTTCACTTTTCCTTTTTTTTCAAAACGTGTTTTTTAACTTTTGGTTACTATGGGCTGTGGTTCGTTATTTGCTAGATTGCAGCTACCTTTGCAACCAAGATTTAAATGTGTACTATTAAATTATTACTCAAACACTGGAAGAGTATCATTGGATAGCTTAAAATGCACCTTCGGGCTTTATATTTAAACATTTTCCCACGATATTTAGTAAGTATACGTAAATATACTGGAATGTATTAAAAGTAAGCGGACTCTTTGTCCGAAAAGCAAAATTAAAAAAAAATATATAGCATGTGAAATTTGGGGATGAGTATCTTTTTTTGTCCAGCTGTGAAAACAAACAAAGGAAATGATTATATGACCCTTCTGTGACATTTGTGGCTTGTATACCTTCCTGTGTGTATACCCGGATTATATTTCGCTTTTCATGTTTGTCTTTCTTTAGTAGCTCAGCTCTGACTTAAAAGCGAAGAAAAATATACCTTGTAGTTCCATTTTCCATACCAAAAGGATGGGAGGTTGTACAGGATCTCCACCTCATTTATTTTCCAAATTATTCCTCTCTTGCCGGCAAAACTTACCACACCTGAACATTGGGTGCTCCTTCCTAAAGATTTGCCCCGAGGACCCCCTCCTTTTGGAAATAGTGGCCTAAAATATTTTTTTCGAATTTTCTACTCTGTCGTATTTGTATTTTTTCCTGGGACTCTATGCTTCAGGCTTATTTTCAAGGAGATCCTCTCTCTCTAGGGAGATCTCATGCACAAGTATATTAATTTAAATTAGATATCAGGTTGTGCTATTCTTAAGTTATTTTTTCACCTCGCTTCAGGCACATATGCAATTTTTTCTAGGGGTTTGAAAAAGCTACTAAATTAACTGATACTTGGAAAATAAAAAAAGTAAAATGTCAGAATTTGAGGGCAATGAATTGAACCTCGCATCTAAAATATGACGAGGCAGACAATAAAATAGTAGTTAATAAAAAGAAGAAATACCTACGCTTTAATTCACATCCTTATTCAAAAACAAAACTAAAGTAGCGTTTTCAATCAAACAATTTGTGATAACAAACTGTAATTAAGGATGGGAGGGACTCAGCTCATTAGTAACCGAACTCCAAAAAAGAAGAATTTTGAAATTACAGGAAAGACTGAATAGATGTCAAGTATGCTCAAAAGGGGGCCAAACATTGCTCATCCTTGGGTTGAACATTAGGATGTCTCCGAAAATTCTTTTAGTTGTGTCTCTAACTCCTCCGAGATTTTTTCTCTTGCTTTATTCATACTCTAGACCGACCAAGAACTTCTGCTCAAATTTTTTTTTTTATCATTTTGTCGACTTTATTTCGTGACAAAGTGGCTTAGTGCGCAACTCCTCGCGGAAGTTTCATCTATTAAAACCATGTCCTACTCATAAAGTCTTTAGAATGATCAAACTCAGACTTGTTAAAGGCATATAAATTTTAAAAGGGTCTTTTATTCCCCCCTTATTTTCCAAATTTACCAGATGGGAAACAGGTGTCTTAAAGTTATTGGGGTACAGGTTGTTTTTCCATGTGTTGAACACTCCTGGATTTTACACTATTAGAACTAGTTTGATGAATGAATGTCTTAGAATAGAAACCAACCGAGGGGATATGTGCTCCGTTGCTTTGTGTTTATTAGGGCCATGGTGAGGGGAGGGGAGACTTGAGTATGGAATCGACCATACTTTTGCAGGGACATGAGCTGGAATACAGATATTATGCTTTGGGAATATGAGTGATAATAAATGATATAAAGCCGAGTTGGCCCATTATGATAAAAAAACAAAACTGGTCGATGGCCAGTTTAAGCAAAATTACGGAAGAAACTATCAAACAAATATTTGGTCTGTATCACAACAACAAAGTGTTATCAATGTAAAAAAGGAAAAAATAACCCATAACAATTTTAAAAAAGGACCAAAAATAAAATCAGAAGAGAATAAAAACAGGGAAAGAGAAATCAAACCAGTATGTACAAGTAGCCACTCCTTTTATATGCCAAAGATATTAGAGTATGCGATCAATGAGCTACTCCTAGAACAAGTCAAAAATATTGAACCTTGAAAAAATCGACGAAAAATTAATTATTAATTAAGTTGAAAAATCCAAAAAAAAAGAAGTTTGAAATCAGAAATTGAAGAAACTTATTATTCTATTCAGATAATCAAGTACACCTGTAACGGAAAATGGGCAGCCCCTTGAAAGAAACATTCATGAGGCATATGTTTTTCAAGCTTTTTTTTGTGGGGGTGAGACTAAGAGGAAGTGAAACGTGATTTTTAATGACGCGTCTCTACATTATTTTGTGTAATTAACTGTCTGCTATTTATCATTTTTTTCTAATGAATCTTTTTCCTATTTGAATTCTTTTAATGGTTGGAAGAGTTAGAATATGGGAAGGTTTTTTGAATAAAGAAGTTGTATCTTCGTTGAAGTTGTTGTTTCGTCTTGTTGTTGTGTTGTATTAACTGTTGTTATTATTTTATCTTTTTTTTTTTTTTTTTTTTTTTACAAAGGTGAGTAAATCTTGACACGTGCCCAGAATTCATTTTAGAACGGCTGACCGAATTTGAAAAAAAAAAAAAAAACACGAGCAGATTAAATGAAAGATATTGGTAAAATCGCAAAACCTAAAAATCCTTACGTTGTTTTGGGCTTAAAGACCAGTCCCTTGCATACACGCCTGAATAAATAAAAGCTGTTAAACAAGTTTTTTCCAGACAATAGGGGGAGACCCTAGACAAAAACCCTTCAGAAGCTCAGTTTCCCCTCTTGGAATTAAAAAAAGTAGAGACACTGGAATTCTACTCACTTATTTGGTTGTAGAGGGGGAGGGGTAGTCTTTCAGAAAGTGATTTTTGCTGTAAAATTTGTCATAATTTTGAGGATTTTGCAGACATTTTGTGTTTTGGTTTTTCAGAAGAAGAGAATACCTCCTCCTTGTGGGTACTCGTACGCTCGATTTAACCTGGAAAGCTTTATCTTGGATTTGTTTTTAGTATGTCTCTTTAAATTCGAGTTCTAATTTCGAATTTCGCTAATCGAGTGCAGTGGCGTAATTTATTCAAAATCCTCGTAGGAGGGGAAGGAGTTGTTGCCAATTTTCCCAAATCGAGTGAAAATGACAGTGAAAACTGAAAAATTAGCCATATAGTACAATAACGGTAGGCTGTATCTTAAGAAAACTGACCCGTTTCTGTGGATGCTTGAATTATGCAGTTTTATCTTAGTTTTGACAAAGTTTTTGAAGAAACTAATTTCAGCTGGGGGGACTGGGATCTTAGGGGACTAGGGGAGGGGAAACCGGATTATTGGGGGACAGTTTTCCCCCCTCCTGTCCTATTTTAAATTACGCCCCTGATCCAATAGGCAGTTTTTATTAATTTCTTTTATATTTAGGCACGCTGCAAAAAATTCCAAATGTTTTTGGTGGTTAGTGGTTTTTTCGTTTTGCTCGGTTTTACATCTGAACATTAAAAGGGACCAGAAAGAAAAGCGAATTTAGCTGTCTTCCCATAGAAATTGAGCAAATCTCGAATAGTAAACGAATACGTGCTATTCGAACATTGATTTTTTTGTTAGTTGCAATCCCCTCATGCCAAGAACGGTGGACCCCTGTCAAAAATTAAATTAAGCTACATCCCTGTTTAATAATCTTTAATTAAAAAGGTTCGCTCCTTGCATTTAAAAAGTGTTCTATTTGCTACTTTTTTCGTGAAACTTGATCAAATTAAATTGAAAAGGGTGGCAAATCTTTTTAGGTAGAAAAGGTGGCTGACCTTTGAAATTAATGACAAGATCTAACAAAAGAATTATAAATTAAGAATGTTACTTTCCCGCCATCTTTGATGATTAATTGATAGATGGCATATGCAGTTGTGTAAAGTCTCTCGACCTTAATCTTTTTCAGAGGGTTCATGTAACTCAACCCTACGTTTGACTTGGTCAGTGCAACCCTCATTAAACTCATTTCCAGTTTTAACTCCTGTTCAACTAACCCCATTCCGATCAGTTCCTTTTCAAGTCGACTGTATTGAAATCAGTTCTCCTACAATTCAACCGTCATTTAACGTCCTGTGGTGGCGCAGTGGGTTTGACCTTAGCTTGGTAATACGGGACCCAGAGGTCGAATCATGCTGCAGAAATGCACTGCAGGGCAGACGCAGGGACCTTAGTAGTCAAGAAGCGTCGTTAAATCTGATACAATACCGTCATTTAACTCAATCCATATGTAAATCAACCTCGATTAAACTCAATCCCTGTAACTGGTTGAACAGGAATTGGTGGAATGGAGATTGAAGTAACTGAGGGCTAGTGGAATGGGGTTGAATTGAACGCACACCTTCTCAGAGCCTCCCAATGCAGTTTGAGGATTGCTGTTTCAAGGTCAAGACACAAGATATCACATTAATCAGTTGTATTTTGAATTAAAATCGAATAGTTGTGGGCATTAAGCCATGGCTAATTGTAGAAAAAAGCCAAGACAGATAGTCCAATTGAGTGAGCAGACAGAGAGTTCAATCCGCCAATAATGATTAATAGTATTCTCTTCTTTTTTATTGAAAGCGTAAATTTGTTTGTTACTCCTATCTTACATATTTGTTTATATTTCTTTTTAGTTTTGTTTCTTTTCCTGAAGGACTTCCTAGTGAAACGAAACTAAGTCTTCGGGGAAGGTTAGATGTCGTTGGTAGCAAAGTGGAAGCTGATATGAGGCGTACGCCAGTTCCAACCACTGAGTGGGAAAGACATGATTCAGCAGTTCTGCATAGGCATGACTCTTTACAAAGGAGTCGAGATACAGAGAAATCTCCTCCCTACAGGTGATTGCCCATACTGTTCTTTATCTTTTCCTTATGAATAATTTCTGGAACTGACTAGACAGAAAAATCAAAATGAAGAGAAACAAGAGACCTAAGACCAATAGACATAAATATTGAACTTGCTGATATATCTATAAAGATCTTTGTAAAGCATCTTCTGTACAGGAAAGTAAAAACATAATAGAAAATTAGAGAAATAGAACAAAAAAAACTTGCGGAATAAAATCAACCTGCATAAATAAGAAACAAAACAGATATCAGCAAAAATTGAGAAATGAGAGCTGAAGGCTGGTATTAAAATAAAAAAGATTAAAAGAGTAGCTCTTTGCGCGAAAAAAATTAGGTGACTACAAGAATACTGCTAGGGAACTTACGGGAGGGTGGGCTAGTAGGGGAGGGGATAGTCCCCAGGTTCTTAAAATTGCCCATTCTTATATTTTCATTTAAAAACACATCTTTGGAGGTGTTTCAGTTGAAAATCTGTTTTTGTTATGTTCATTAATAATGTCTAAAAACTAGCAAATCCCTCCCCTCCCCATTAGATTAAAAAGAAATACTTTTCACACTCCTTTCAATTTTCGTGAATTAACATATCTGGGGACAAGTGCTTTGGTTTTATCATCGACTTAATTGGGAATGTTTGTCATTTTCCTGTTTTTAGATAGTTTCTCAGTGTCTTTTTGTTTCCAGGGGGGGGGGGGGTATTGCTCCGTGCCGGTGCTGATGGTTGACTGTGTTAATTTTTTTCTGTCAAAGGCTTGATTTTTTGATCCTATTGTTTCAAAAGCCTAGAATATCGAGTCAAAAAGTATGAATAATAGATTATTAAGGAATCTTTTGTTTTAATATACGTTCCACAAGAGTCAAAAACTATTTCATTTGATGCAAATTCTCAGCTTAATATGATTTTAAAATCAATCAGTTGCCTCTCCAGAATAAGGAATAATTTGATTGACCTACGAAAATCCGGCAAAAAATGAAATAAGTTGCAAAGAAAGGAATGATTTGATTGGTGTACGAACGTCACAAAATGAGTTGTTTTATTATTTAAATACAAACAGAATGGAATAATTTGTTTTTATTCTCGTTCATTGTCCGTGTCAAGAGATTCCTAGGCATCTTTAGCCCGAAGTAATCCAAGACGAAAGTATAACAATTCAAAATAGGAATGAAACCTTTTAATCGACAGTGAACAAATATAGAATTTTTAACTGGATATTTTGAATACATATACAGTGTTCATCATCAGCAGTAAAACTAAAAGACATCAATAAAAACAAACAAAATTTGGGAGATATGGGAAGTTTGTTTTGGCAGCCGTGCTCATTTCAAAATAAAAATACTATAAACTTTATTTGTATAGCCCTACTTTTTATTTGTATAAATATTTAATTTTGTTCGTAAAATTTGCCGAAACTATAAAGTAGTTTTGTATTCAAGAGCTGGATTGGCCAGTTTCTTGCCTAGCCTTCCTTCTCTTGTGCGGGCCATCACATATGACACCTGGAAACAAAAATTCCTACTGTTTTGCTATAAAAAAAGATCTCGCTGAGAATCAAATTCAATTTTTAAGTTTTCAAAAACCACGTCCCTCGTCAAATATTATAGTAGTCTTGAAGTAAAATAGTGAAAATTCCGTATTGAACTATTTATGTACTCTTACATGCTAGTAGGTTGAATAGGTATGACGTCAGAATCCCATTTTCTTAGGGTCAAGCAAGGCCGTATCCAGTGGAGGGTTCGGGGTTGGATCGATTGAATACATCGACTTAATTGGGAATGTTTGTCATTTTCCTGTTTTTAGATAGTTCTTCAGTGTATTTTTGTTTCCAGGGGGGAGGGATTGCTCCCTGTCGGTGCTCATGGTTGACAGTGTTAATTTTTTTCTGTGAAAGGCTTTAGTTTTTAATCTTATTGTTTCAAAAGCCACACAGAACGGAATGATTTGTTTTTATTCTAATTCATTGTCCGTGTCAAAAGATTCCTAGGCATCTTTAGCCCGAAGTAATCCAATAGTATGAAAAAGGCTGTATAAAAAACAGTATAAATCTTTACCAGGGCGGTGAAGTCAGAGTCTTGGAGTTGGAATCCGCGTTTTAGTTTGTCGAATGAAGTCGGAGTAACAGAAATAATGAAACACAAAACAGAGTTATCGAAACGCAAAAAGGCTGGAGTCATGCCAAATACTCTCAGATACTAGTAAAACGTGTCAATAATAAACAGAATTGTTATTTTATTCTAATTACAGAATATTATTAGCCAAAAATATTGCTTTTCTGCATTTCTCTCATTAATATCGATTTCTCTCATCAATTTCTATAGTAAGTTAGCAGGAATGTTGGAGTCGATGTTCTTACTTTTTTGAAGAAGTGGACCAGCACCACACTCCTGGTTTTTACAATAAATTGTAATTTTGCTGTATATCACTAGAAGGCATTGACTTATTTTAGTGGCTAAACTGAAATTCCCTCGTCAATTTTTTATTTACTTTTTTTGTTTCTGTTAAAATGTACCTTTTAGTTCTAAATATACAGGGAATAACGGCTTCTTAAGGGTCGATTAGTTGATGCTTGATTAAAGATTTGCTCACAGATTTTACTCCTAAAAGGTTAAATGATTTTTTGGGGCGGGAGGACGGTCGACAGGCACAATTCTTCAGTAATGTTCAGTTATGAAGAGCCATCAAATTTTTTTTCTTTCACTATACAATAAGTTTGCGGCAGCTTTTTCGTGAATTCAGATTAGTGCCCCTCCCTTTTTTTCCTCGACAGCAATTGCAAAAAATTTTAACTTAGTAATATAATGTAGCTTGTCTTACATTAAAAAAAAAAAAAAAAAAAAAAAAAAAAAAAAGCTGCATTATTCATACGTATTTAAAGTTATTTACGGGAATTAATGAAAATTGCAAAAATGACGATGATTTGAGTAAAGCAAAGACTAATACGCTTGGTAGTGCTGGATTAGAATATGGTTACCGAGATAAATTACAAATCACTTTTGATTACCAAAACTAACATTCAGCTTAAAGAAGAAGGTTGGTCTATCCAAAATATAAATTAATATTCTTCTTGAATGAGAAAATTTCCACGTGATAGCAAATTAAACTCCTCTAAAAATGTAACTAACCATTCTTAGTGCTCAGTAAAGAGATTCTATGCGCCATCTATTTTGTCTTATTATAGATGTCGGTATAATAAGCCGTTTTGAGCAAGCAGTACGAGAAACATAATTGTCGAAATTCAATTTTTATTAAAAGTCAAGTTTTATATATTTTTTTTAACCTGATAATTAACAAATCATTCAGCACTTTCATTGCTGATGAAGCAAAATGTGTTGTAAAAATTTTTGTAAATAGATGTTTCTAGAACGGAAAATGTCTATGTATCTGAAAGGCTGGGATACGTAATGTTTTACTTGCTAAAACCAGCTGTATTGAATTAGTATTGATGCATTCTAGCAGCGTGTGAACGAAGAATTGTTTCTAAATTAATGCTCATATTGAGCTTTGTAATGAGAATAAATGAGAAGAGTTAGGCCATTGACATTAAATTTAAATAATTTCTGAGACCACACTAGCTAATTATGAGAAAACATAAAATCGCGAAGAAAGGAAGAAAACGAGTACAATAAACAACCAGTGAAAAATTTGAAAAATTATGCGAATATTTCGGTCAAGATCTTCGCTTGACCGTCCTCAGTGCAGAATAAAAATATAAAAAATTAAACCTTAAAACAAAACACAAAACTTAAATTAGGATGACCCTTAGTAACAGTGAAAGGGTAACTGAATAAATACACAAGTCTAACTGGTATTTCATAATTTCATCTTGCGTAAAGTAATTGTATAAAGAATTCCATCTTTACTTAAGATGAAATTGTGATATGCCAGTCGGGGACAATCTTTTTTTCTTTCGTTTATAGAGGCTTCTGGACTAGAAGCCAAAATTTTCAGATTTCATGATTATTTTGAAAAGTTTGTTTTTATATTTCTCTGCCTTATCAAATTTTACCTCTTTTTAATATATTTACGTTTTAGTTACATTTGATTTTCTTAGATTTCTGTTGTACACATCAAATAATATTCTGAATAAGCTTGGTTTCAAAAGGTAACTTTCACAAACCATCTTTAAAAGAAATTGAGGACAAAATAGCCCAATCACTAAATAAAATGGTTGCCAAAAAATTGCTTAATTCAAGATTTTTATTTTATACCTTTTTCTTGTTTTCGGTCAGATAGCTGGGTTGCCCATAAACAAATTTGAAAGATAGCCTTAATTGCCTAAAGGGCATCAAACAATATGCAAGTACAAAAGGGCCTACAAAGGATCAACGCGTATATCTGCCTTTTGTTTCTCCAAAGAAGGTAGTTTATCACTAAAAGTCATTTACTTGCCCTTTTTTTAAGTTAAACAAAATAACAGCGTCAAAATGTCAGATGCGCCCATTGTTTGTAAAAGTAGTGGTGTCGCTGAGGGGGGAAAGACAGGCAGTTCCCCTCCAATAATTGGAGAAAAAACTATAATTTATAAAGTAGCTTTAAAACTGTCGCTCGTTTTAAGTTTCAAATTTGCCCTTTACTTTGAGCAGATAATTTTCTTTTCAATTAATCCACACTCGTTTTCAACATAAGGAAAACGAGAAAAAAGGAGGTTCTGTTACACTTCATATTATGTTCCTCATTGGTGTTTTTCTCAAATATTGTTTTTCAATTGCCTTTGAAACCTTATCATCCAGTAAAAATGTGAGCCTAGTTAATGGCGAAATTGAAAAAAATGTTCTATGTTTTTTGTTTTGCCACATTTGCTCAGGTTAATTTTTTTTTCGTGATATTTTAAGGTGCTTTTACTTCGTAAAATCTGTCTGTTCGAGATTAGATTCTCTTGTTTTAAAATTTTCAAAATTGAAAATAAATGCACCTTCCACATCTCCAAACTGGACAGAAATGGTATAATTGAAGAATAAGAAGGTAGATAAACAGTGAATAGTATTTCTTGAATCAAAAAGAAGTCATTGAAAATGAAAATAAGACTTAGTGCTTTTTATAATGATTTTTGTGCTATAGTTAGATATGTCAAATTGGTAGTAGTTTGGTCATGGAATTTGGTAGGGGGGGATCCGATCCTGGAATCATTTAATTGTTTGAATTTTTATTTAATTGAAACTTCAGTTCTCTTATTTGTCATTGAAATGGCTAATAAGTGCTGATAACATCCTATTTCTTATGTTTCGGATTTACATACTAACCCGTAAATGTAAAACTGCCTCTATATATAATACCATGCTTAATTCTTGCTATTTGGTCTTTCAAATTATTTCTTTTATCAGCTCCCAAAAAAGAACTAACATAAATTTGCTAAGAATTATGACTGAAATAAATCACATTTCACATAACGCTAGCACTACTTATGGGACACATCTCTGCATCAGCGTGCTGTACAAAATGTCTGCTGAGAATACAAAAAAGTGAATGTCAAAAAATATGTAAATTGTCTTAGAATTTATAAATTTTGTGTGCATGCATAAGCAGTACTAACCTATTCTCATTCTCAACGCATTTTCTACCGTTATCCGTTTTACCATGCAACCTTAGGAGACCGAGCTTCGCTTGTAAAGGGAATTATAGAACGATATTCAGTGTAAACCCCCTACGGAAATTTATACTACCCATACCCTGATTTACACAAAAAAATTGTGTATTTTTCATAGAATTATTTTTTAAACAAAGATGCAAAGGGGACCGTAATTTTCAAACTCTAAGAATCAATTTTTCCCTTCCAACTGACATCCCTGGCAATTTTTGATTAATTTAAGGTTTCTGCAGCAATGATGCCTAAAACAGTTCAGATTTTCAAGATATTCTTTGTCAAACCATGCCCAATGGACAGGGTAATAATTCCGACATTATTTAAAAAAATAAGAACTACGGTCACTATTTAAATTTGGGGAATATTCAACAGTATAATGTTCCACAGTCTATCGTAATACTTTTACTTACTCTGTATCTTTACTTTGACAGCGCTATTGCACTGCCTATGATTTTTGTCTCGGCTTTATGTGGCCTGCTGTTATCAATACTATTTATTAACATGAATCAGGAGCCCACAAACAAGTCAATTTAATAAAAATCATTAATTACAAGCAAATGAATAACTAGATACCGGGCTATTGAAATAGCGCTTGGATCAATTATGAGATTGAGCATCCTATGCTAGGCGTGGGGTTTGGGGGAAGTGGAGGAGGGATGTGTACGGCAGCATTAGGGGTGAATCTGGCTGAAAAATTCAGGTGTATACAACATTCACCTTCGCCAACCTAAAAGCTTGTTTGTTCTATGTTACTGTCGTCTGGAGTAGCTCATTACTGACGATTTGAGCAAAAACTAAGCACCAGAACTTACATTTATGATTGTTTAATATGTTTTTATCTTTTATAATGTATTGCGTAATGTTTTAGATTCACCAAGTAGCGGGTCTGTTAGATAGTTACTTTTCTTCGCTACCATTTGCATAGGACCCCATCATGCCCCCGCTCTTCATAAGAATAATGTAGCTACGCCCTTTGTAGAAGCAACGAAATGCTTCATCGTTTTGTTTGATAATTTGCTCTCAATAAACAGGAAAATATTTATTGTTCTATTTTATTTATAACATATTCTAACTTTGTATAGGGAAAGGGATATCTTTAAAATTATTTTATATCTAGATTATTGTTTGGAAAGTCACTTTTTTAAAATATTTGATCAAAAAGTGGATTTTGTCTTAAATTTTCATTCCTACGTTTGTTCATTTATGCTATCTAAAAATGCACATACATTTTTTTTAAATTTTAATTTTTCGTTTTAGGCCAGCATCTCAGGGTCCTCCTGCACCCCCGTATCCTGGTGGAAATTCTATAGGTCACCCTCAACAACCAGCTTACGGTCTTCCACCTCCGCCCTATAACCCAACTACTCTATTGGGACCTTTTGCTCGTCTAGGTGAGTTTCAATTATTTATGAGTAATATTTAATGTATATATTTACGGTACCTTGTCTAAAGGCTCTTAAATTTTGAAAATTAATATTGCAACCCGTTGCCATAGGCTAAAAATTAAAAAGAGCTATTCATTAAATTAAATTATAAATTAATATTGCAGCCTGTTCCCATAGGCTATAAATTAAAAGGAGCTATTCATTAAATTAAATTATAAATTAATATTGCAGCCTGTTCCCATAGGCTATCAATTAAAAGGAGCTATTCATTAAATTAAATTATAAATTAATATTGCAGCCTGTTCCCATAGGCTATCAATTAAAAGGAGTTATTCATTAAATTAAATTATAAATTAATATTGCAACCTGTCCCCATAGGCTATCAATTAAAAGGAGCTTTTATTAAAAGGAACAATTAAAAGTAGTAGAGGAAGTGTCGGATTTGACCATTTAAAACTGTTGAGTGTATGACACATCCCTTAGACCTACACACATCGCACAAAGATAAAGTCCCTTTTTCTTTCTTTTTTTTTTGTAATCTCCAAGGGGAAAAAAATGTTTTGACCAATCCCCACCTAAGGGTCGCAATCACCGTCCGAGCATAACTGCAACGCTCAATTTACGTCTGGGTACACACTGGAAAATTAGTAAGCTGAGACATGGTACCAGATTTATTGTTGAGGGATGGGGGCTAAAATGTAAAAAAGGGAGCTCTTAGGCATAATCGCTTGATTTGAAAAAGTTTGGCAAGTTTTAGCCTTTCTTCTTTTCGTTTACAAGCTTAATGGGAGGGACTTTGCTGTGGTTTACCCTAGACGAGACCAGCTTGGATTGACGTTTAATGTACGTACTTCTGGCACCTTGTCTAAAGGCTCTTAAGTTTCGGAAATGAGTATTACAACAGTTCCCATTAGCTATTAATCAAAGGAGGCTACTGTAAACCAAGCGGTGGCGTTGATCCCTCTAGATGCCGTTAGGAGGTACGACCCCTGTCTTAACCACCATCAATAAGATGCAAAGTTTATAGAATATAAGTTCATATTTGGCAGCATATGCTGGCTAGAGAATTAATTTTGTCAGTAAAGAAAGCCTGTTTTAAAGATCTAAAATATGACTTGATATCGAAAATTATATCGCGAATGATGACCATGAGGAAGAGAGGGGGTAGGGCGAATCGGATTCAATTCGAATAGGGGTGCTGGCCTAGGAAAATTCAATCATACTCCGGTTTTGTGTCATTTTTCGGGCTAATTTTAATGTAACTGGAAAGTTATAATTTCTTATTTTTATTTCTAAAATAATCCTGACATGAAAACTCTGGCATTATGTCCCCCTCTCTGTGTTATCTGGGTCGTCGTAACTGGTAGCATAACTTTACTTTTGGTTCTTACTAGAGGCATGAACTACATCTTGAAAAGAATAAGACTTTTAAATGGCGTCTTTGTTGCATAATAATAATTGATGTTCTCGTCAGTGTTCGAATCTTAACAAAGAAAATTGAAATTATTGATTCAATTGAGTAAATACTTGGACTTGTTCAAATTAATTTGCTAGTGGCACTGGTCTCACTTGAACTGACGTTGGTATAGATAAACTATAAAGATACAGTGCCATCTTATTTCATAATAAAAAGCTATGAAAGATGTCGTGTTGTGGGTCTACGCGCTGTTTCCATAATTTCGTCTAGGGTAAATGTTGAAAAGGTGCAGTAAGGGGAGAATATCTTCCAAAGTCGAAGATGGTGTAAATGAAAATACCTCTTGAGAATTTCAAATGGCGCGAAATTAAAGTGAAAAGGCTTGGTTTTTCAAATTTGAAACTAAAAATAATATTAATGATTGATTAACTTTTCATTCAAAATTATTACCATTTTATTTGAAAGAGGTAAATATTGGCTCTTAATAAAACCTTTCATTGTGTAAATTCTTTTTCCATCTCGAAGATTCTGAGGAAAATAAAAATTAGTTAAACGATTATGTTTGTCTTTTTCCCTTTATGTTCTCTGATATGTAGAGCCGTTGACGAGGTAAATACACCCTCTAAATCTTCATCACCATACCTGCACAAAGGGCAAAGGGGATTTTTTCATTTCAGATTGGTTTAAAGCCCATCGTTCCTCACACACACACGGGGGGGTGTGTGTGTGCATTAAATGCAGATAGTTCTTTGACCGCTTTAACATTGTGGCGCTATGAATCTTCAGATGTTTCCTCGTAATGGTCTTTTACGGCTGGAGTGGCAGAAACACGCCCTAGATGTTTCATTTAACCACAAGCCAAACTCGAGTGAACTTTTCCATAGTTAAGGGGTTGGAAATGGAATATACTCACTTTCAGGGTCCGCAAATAAAGCAATTTTGCCGAGAAAATAGCGAAAATCAATTTCAATACAATTTTGCCAATTTGCCAATTAATCTAGAGAATTTGCTTCTTTTGTTTTTAGACCTTTGAGGTAGAAATCTTTTTCATCCTTTCAGGGAGAAACTTCTTGTTTACTGGCTAAAAAAAGGGGGTAATTCCTCTTGACGCCTTTGAAAATCAAAAAATAAATCTTTACACAACTGATTACAGAGTCGTAGTTCAGTTTAAAGTACAATTTCTTGTGTAATTATCCTTGAAGTGAAAGACATTTGGTAATAGTTAACTGAAAATAATGCTTACAAGGTATGCTTTATGTAACATACATAGTGCTGAGGATTCTATTTTTTTTTATGTACACGCACATACACACGGGGGGTCTGCATTGAATATAGACACTTCTTTGACCGCTTTATCATTGTGGCGCTGTGAATCTTCAGATGTTTGCTCGTAATGGTCTTTTACGGCTGGAGTGGCAGAAACACGCCCTAGATGTTGCATTTGATCACAAGCTAAACTCGAGTGAACCCTTCCATAGTTAAGGGGCTGGAAATGGAGTCTATCACTCTCAGGATCCGCAAATAAAGAAATTTTGAGGAGAAAAAAGCAAAAATTTGGATTGAGCTTGGCCTTTCGAAGGGGAGGGGCAGGGACTGACGTTGGATCCCATTATTTTGTATTATGAAAACACCTATTGCGTACTGCCGAATAATGAAACTGATAATCTGAAATTTAAAAGAGGGAGTAATTCTTTCAAACCCAAATTAGTTCCATAATTAATTTTCGAGTTACAACATGCTCGATTTTAATACAATTTTGCCAATTTGCCAATTAATCTCGAGAATTTGCTTCTTTTGTTTTTAGACCTTTGAGGTAGAAATCTTTTTCATCCTTTCAGGGAGAAACTTCCTGTTGACTGTCTAAAAAAAAAAGGTAGTCCCTCTTGACGCCTTTGAAAATCAAAAAGTAAATCTTTACACAACTGATTACAGAGTCGTTTTTCAGTTTAAAGTACAATTTCTTGTGTAATTATCCTTAAAGTGAAAGACATTTGGTAATAGTTTACTGAAAATAATGCTTACAAGGCATGCTTTATGTAACATACATAGTGCTGAGGATTTTATTTTTCTTTATGTACATTGAATTGGTTGCGAAGATAGCTTTCTGTCAGGCACATACTTAGTTTTTCTCTTTCTATGGGGGAGGCGAGGGGGTTGGGCTTAAGGAGGGCCAGTAATTAATTTTTTCGGGGGGATAATAAAAAAAATGAATAGTTGAATAAAACAGCCTAAAATTCAGGGAAATTTAGGAAATCAGGCCAAGAGACCTCTGCACCTATGCACCCTATTTGTACGTCCCAGCTTCCAGTCAAAATGTTTTAGCCCTCCCTAATGATTAGGCAAGCCTCTGCATTTAGCTCGTTCTAAAAAAACAGTTCGGACGATTTGATATCTCAATAGTATCCAGGAACGCCTTTTGATTGGGGGGGGGGAGATGGCAGTTACCCTTGAATGCTAAGTTTTTGTGGTATTTTTGTTTGCAAAAAATCGGAAATAAAGCCAAATTGCCCCTCTCTTTAGTTTAAAAAAAAAATACTTGTTTGATCTTTAGTAAAAAAATCATTACACGTTTCTAGATTTTTGTGAGTTGGCGTCCCGGATATTGACATTTAGAGTAAATCCCATTCATTTCGACAGCATATAAATAAAGTTTCAGAACGATATTTCGCAAAAAGTGTTTTGTTACGAATTTTTAGAAATTCGGAGTTTTTCCTCGACTTGGGTATGATTTTCGATTTGTCTTGTCAATGAAATATACTTTTTTACGGTCTAGATTACCTTATATAATCTTGTGTTCAACTGTTGAATTATTAATAAAGTTTAGTTTATGATTATCGTTGCATTGCCTTGGCCAATTTAATTTTTCTAGTTTCTTTAAAACAATTTTGTGTCATTTTCCCTATGTATCCTACTGTTTCTATTATTACACTTCTTTACAGTTTATTTTTCCATTCTGTCGAAATTTGAATTCATGTACATAGTATGTTAGTCCAATTTGATGACCTAGCTTGCGACAAACATAGTTAATTGGAGAACCCAAGGAAGACTCTGTTGGTAATGAGATTTTACTAATGCTGAGATTTAGCTACCACTAATAATTCAAGTTAATCTGATTTTTTTTTTTGAGTTTCCTGATTGGCTGAACAATTCCATGGAAGATATGATTCTCAGCATTAGTAAAATCTCATTGTGATGGGGCCTTCTATCACCGGATTTTCGATGTGATTAAGATTCTAATAATCAGACCGTCACTAGAAATCAAAGTTTTACAGTCATCTCGTCAAATAAAAAAAATTGTGCTCGAATAACTTCGACTGCGTAATTCAAAAAGGGTTATGCGCCCTTTTTGTAAAATTCAAAATCTAAAAAAGATTTACAGTACACCTTTTTAGTTCAAGCATGTTCCATGGATCAGTTTCATTCTGTTTTCTCCAACGCTACTTGATTCTTAAGATGTTTAGGACTGTTTTCAAAAATGTATCCTCCTATAAACAGGAATAGTTGGACAATGGAGCGGTTACCTAGAGGCTCACTTTTCAAATTTCCCGAAAAGAAAATGAGACTCTCCCAAGTTCCCCAAAATTAACGTTGTTAAGTACATAAACGATGCCACAAAACGCAAATCGATAATGTTGGTTAATTCTAATTTCCAGAGAGGTTTTAAAGATCTCAGTGTTTTTGGGTAAATTTCGAAAAAGTCGCGAATATTTGATGCACTGTTTTTGCTATTAAAATTATTTTTGCACTATATTGAATACTAAGCAATCTTTAATGCACAACAATTTTCTGTAATGCACATTAATACGTTTATTACAGAACTATCTTTTTTTTTATTCATCACAACGCAATAATCTTTCCACAACAGTGCACAACAGTCTTTAACAATGCACAACACTCTTTTATGTGCATTTAACAATGTGCATTTAACAATGCACAACAGTCTTTAATAGAGTACATTTGAACGTTCTTGAGCACAACTTGTCCTAAAAATGAAGGAATAAATTTATTTTTTAACCCATAAAAAAAGTACAGTATTGAAAAAAAAAAAAATAAAATAAAAAAGCCTACAACTGATAGCTGGGCTCAATTATATATTTTGCAGCTATTCGTGAAATGTGTCTCTCTTGTTTCAACCTGTGTACCTGTAAATTGAATCAACTGTGACGAAACGGAAACTTGAAAAACAAGTTACGGATGGGAAAATGCATTGAAAATATATAATTTGAGCTATATATTTGCACATTAGGGGGGGGGGGTTAAAATATAGCGGATCTGCATGCAAAATGCGTTAGCTACAATTATTCTGCATATTATGAAGTAAGAATCGTTGGTACTTGTGTCTTCTAGCCACCACACTGAGAATTTATATCGCAAACATGGGACAATAACCGGTTTTCATGGTCTTTATACCTGGCAATTAGCATCAGATCGGTGGGTAACTACATTCTAGCTATATTTTAATTAAATATTTAGTTGGTTAGGTTAGGTTAGGTTAAGTTAGGTTAGTTTTGGTTAGGTTAAGTTTGGCTAGATTAGTTTAGGTTACGTATTTAAAATAATAGAGTCTGGGTGCCCCCCCTTCCATAATTTTTTGTTGTAGTTTCCAAAATTTTGCTGCGAAACTATTATATTTTCGTTATGTTTTGGTATATTTCATTATTATTAACCTAACCTCACTTCTTGAGCGTCGTGGCTGTAAGACACAAGTACCGAATTGTCTCATTAGCATTAACCGAAGTTGACTTCTTGGGTGTGGTGGCAATGAGACATAAGCACAGAATTGTTTCATTAGCATTAACCTAATTTGACTTCTTGGGTATGGTGGCTCAAAAACGTAGTTGTTTTCACAAACAGAAATAAATCAATAGAATTTTATTCGTTGGTTACGACCTTTTTCTTT
This sequence comes from Artemia franciscana, assembly GCF_032884065.1. Classification (NCBI taxonomy): domain Eukaryota; kingdom Metazoa; phylum Arthropoda; class Branchiopoda; order Anostraca; family Artemiidae; genus Artemia; species Artemia franciscana. The sequence goes on along the minus strand of NC_088866.1, from coordinate 56,732,816 downwards.
CAGAATACGCTGTATGTAATGGGGAGATGGGGAGTGGGAGTATAGAAGATGGAGGGGTATGCTAAAGGAGTGGAAGGGGTAAAAGAGGTAGAATTATAAACCTCTAATTAATGATATTCGACCGTTAAGACTACAAGAGCACCTTCATTATGCTTCCCAGCATTTACACTCAAGAAATGACACCAATAATTTGTCATATGACAGTAAGAGGCGGTAGCTTTTAATTAAGCCGTAAACCATCTCTGCAATCTTGCGGTAGCCTGCTAATCCTAGCAGAAATAAATTCAAACATAGCAAACTATATAGGCCTAATGCTAACAATTGTTTTTTTTTTTTTTTTTTTTTTTTTTAATCTATGGTTAATTATCCCGATCTGCTTGCCAGTCTCTCTAATAGCCTGATTCGTCTAAATCCAGAAAACATACCCCAAGTCATGCACTTTCAAACTACAGCTGTCCATGATCAAGGCTTTCAACCTTCAGAGATCCCTAATTTCAAATTGATAGTAGTAGTTAACTGTGAAAAAAAAACCTACGAAACTTTCTTGTGGTTTGTTAAAATAGAGGCCCAAAACTTTCTGTGCAGGTATTTAGACCTTGAAAAATAGATTGACTAGCTTTGAAACTCGATTCTCTGGCATTTTGACCCCCCTTTGGGCAAAAGTTGATGTTTTGTGGCATGAAATAAAAAAAAAAAAACAAAAAAAAACACCACTGTCCTGTGGTCTCAGACACAAAACCTCCTGCTTGAGGTTTTAGACCAAGGAAAATCGATTGACTAGTTTAGAATTGCCATTCGCTTGGATTTGACGTTTGGTGGCGAAAATGGCGGGAAACACCACTTTGATGTGGCACGATCTCTTTCTTACTTAAAAAGGGGATTGGATATAGCGATTTCCTTTCAAATGACCCATCTTTCGTCATTCTAAGAGGAAGAGTTTGACATGATCCCCCTTGGAAACAGTACTCCCCATACAAAAAGGGACTTCCCTGTTTAACGTGGCGAGCTGTAATTCTTCTGTATAGAGTCTCTGGCCACATCGTTTCCAGTGGTGAGCTTTTCATTCAGATCGACGCCATGGTCAAATGGTTTTAGGCTCTTTTCCGAATTTTCTGTAATTTTGTTTTTGCAATAAACCTTTATTATTAAGATTACCCGAAATTATAGCTACCATTCCTGAATCAGCCACAAATACATTTTTTTTCTACTAGAAAGTTTTTTTTTTCAAGCGCGTCTTTATACCTATGGTTACTATGAGCTGTAGTTTGCTATTTACTTAAGAAGCAGCTATAAATGCAACCATGATAAATGTTACGTAATAAATTTTCACATTGTTCCTCTTCGAGTCCTAAGATTTCCATTCTTTCATTTGATTCACCTTTTCTATTGCCTTTTACCCCCCCCCCCCCCCACCCGCTGACGTTAATTCCAACGTGCATCTGGGAAGACTAACAGGAACATTAAGCATATTTAAAAATAAATTTAGTGAGGTCAATGACTTTATTGAACAGGTGTGATAAAAAAAACTGTTTAATGTGGTTTTTGTTCTTCGAGCCTTCTTAAACCAGCTTGAGTACTAACGGTGTGTTCCAGCTCAAGGTCTAGGGGAGACTTCGCATTTTTGTAGGCAAACTTGGGAAAGCCACTGCCAAAAGTAGGTACTTCACCTTTTACTTATCGAGGCCAATAATCTTCTAAAGAGTCATAGCCTAATTTCAGATAAAACGCAAATTGTTTAATGCGGACACGAGTTATTTGTCTGCTGAGTCTTAAAAAAATACCCTGTTAAATTACTTTGCGAAGGTCGAGTCACGTGTTCCTTCCTAGGAAATTAAGTAGTTTCGAATAAAAGTTAGTTGAGGCCAATGAATGTTCATATTAGTTGCAGGCAAAGTCGCTAAAAACGAAAAAAAAAAAAAAAAAAAAACAGCGCTAGCATTGGTGCGTTTATTTTCCATCTTTTTTGTAAGATAGCGTTCGAGTGGATTATTGGAATCACATTCAGAACAAGGTTTCTTCAGCAATTAATTCTATTATCAGTCCTGTAATCGAAATAAAAAGTTTAAATAATAAAATTTAAAATTAAATAACCGAAATAACTAAATAAGACAGTTTTTAAATGAAAATAAACCTAAAGCCTTGCATAGGGTAAACTAAAGTATCAATTTTGGTGATGACATAATGAGTATGACCTGTATGAAGGTAAATACACCCGTAAATGAGAAAGCACGAGAGAGACAGAGAGAGAGAGAGAGAGAGAGACTGGTTTCCCGAAAGCCTAATAGAACCTATGCTGATTTAGCCAGGAAACACATTCGGACTGAAAGTCTTGTTGTTTGAAGCAAATGCAACCAAGTGAGCTTTTTTTTAGTTGGAATCGTCCAGAGAACTTTGTACTTTTATAAATTGCTCTTGTATCGAATAAAATATTGTTGAATCAGTGAGACATCGCTGAAACAGTGAGTTCGCGTCGCTCTTAGCTTTCATTTGACAATGTTTTGAATATTTCTGACATGTTGTACATAAGCATAAAAATAAGATACTTTTGATAGATATATGGTTTAATTTATATATATATATATATATATATATATATATATATATATATATATATATATATATATATATATATATATATATATATATATATATATATATATATTGTTTATAAGAATTTGCTATTTGCATTAATTCCAAACACGTAAAAGCTATTTAAGACATTCATCAAAAACTATCAGCCATATGGCACTAAAATGGCACTTTTTGTGCTATTTCTCAAGGGGTGGCACTAGCATAAAATATGCGTAATTTCAGAGAAAGGGGAAAAATACCCAGAAAAGGAACGAGCTTTATAAGTATTATGTGATCTAATTTAATATTTATATTCTAATTAAATTAATATTCTAATTTGTTTAATAAACCATTTGGAGAGACTTTAAGTCTCTATCTGCAAAACTAAATTTTGCGTTTTCTTCCGGAAAGGATGGCCGCGGATGCGTCACTAGATGGGATTAATTTAAAAAAATAAAGTTTTTCCAAGGAAAGTAAAGAGCGAAGTTGAAACTTAAAACGGACAAAAATTATTACCTCACGGCCAATCTAATATATATATATATATCAATAAACTACTACAAATAAACCAAGTAATTATGTTTCCCTATACTTTTAGAATAAAAGATAACTAACGCTTTACTGAAAACACAAAATAATATAGGAGGTTGTATGTAATTCATGGAAGTGGGTACCCCTTGAATTCGTGATTAATTAAAAACCAAAGTTTTTCTGAGGGAAGTAAAGGGCGAAGTTGAAACTTAAAACGGATAAAAATTATTACTTCACAGCCTATCTAATATATATCAATAAAACGAGTACAAATCAACCAATTAATTACGTTTCGCTATGTTTCCAGGATTTGGAAAACTAGCGCTTTATTGAAAACACAAAACTCAAGCATAAAAATCAGGAATATTGATTTGGGAGTCAAAAGTGGGTATGAAGCCTGACGACAAAAAAATAATCTATAAAGCTTTTAATAGTCTTACACCAATTGTGTCATCAGTAACTATCAGTACACAATTAAAATTATCTTAAAAACAAAAGCATAAAATTTCGTATTGTTTTAATAACCGCAAAGTAATTGAACAACAAACAGAAATATTGGGATTGATTTATCAGGTAGTATTATGTTCTCGCTAGCTATAATATCAATAGTCAGTCATATACAGTCGTAAATTGTAAGAAATGTGCTTCAGTATTACTTGAAATGAAGATCAAATAAGACATAGCTATGAACTCCGGAAATCCGGTTATTTCTGTCTATACATCTGTGAATTTCAAGCTATGATACAAATTCTAAAGCTAGTCTATAGTCCTAATACCATCAACATGGCTTTTCTTCAAACTTGGCTATAAACTAATCATGACATATCCTTTCAAACAGTTCGTGGTAACGAACTGTAGTAAGGAGCGACCCGGCTCAATAGTAACCAAAACTCTAAAAAACTGAACTTTGATATCAATAGCTACATCAAAAGAATCGCATTTTAATGCTGATTTTAAATATATAAGTTTCATCAAGTTTAGTCTTACCCATCAAAAGTTACGAGCCTGAGAAAATTTGCCTTATTTAGGAAAATAGGGGGAAACACCCCTTAAAAGTGGTAGGATCTTAACGAAAATGACACCATCAGATTCAGCGTATCAGAGAACCCTACTGTAGAAGTTTCAAGCTCCTACCTACAAAAACGTGGAATTTTGTATTTTTTGCCAGAAGACAAATCACGGGTGCGTGTTTATTTGTTTTTTTTTTTTTTGTTTTTTTTTTTCTTTTCCCCAGGGGTCATCGTATCGACCAAGTGGTCCTAGAATGTCGCAAGAGGGCTCATTCTAAAGGAAATGATAAGTTCTAGTGCCCTTTTTAAGTGACCAAAAAATTGGAGGGCATCTAGGCCCCCTCCCAGGCTCATGTTTTTCCCAAAGTCAACGGATCAAAATTTTGAGATAGCCATTTTGTTCAGCATAGTCGAAAACCATAATAACTATGTCTTTGGGGATGACTTACTCCCCCACAATCCCTGGGGGAGGGGCTGCAAGTTACAAACTTTGACCAGTGTTTACATATAGTAATGGTTATTGGGAAGTGTACAGACGTTTTCAGGGGGATTTTATTTTGTTTGGGGGGGGGGGGCTATGTTGGAGGAATCTGCCATGGGGGAAGACAAATTCAATGACAAGGGCGGAGGATTCTCTAGCATTACTATAAGAAAACAATGAAAAATAAACATGAAAACGTTTTTTCAAATGAAAGGAAGAAGTAGCATTGAAACTTAAAACGAACAGAGATTATTACGCATATGAGGGGTTCTAAAAATACTTTAGCATAAAGAGCGAGGTATTTAGGAGGAGATAAATACCTTGCTCTTTATGCTAAAGTATTTTCAGTAATTTCAACTATTTATTCTATGGCCTTTCTGATTCAGGGGTCATTTTTAAAGAATTGGGACAAAACTTACGATTTAGTGTAAAGAGTGAGGTATTAACGAGGGTACAAACGCCCTCGTATACATAATAAAAATATAAGGTTATGAAATTTTGTTGCGTAAGTTAATTTTTAACTTACGTATATTTTTTACTAATAAAAACGTTCATTAAAAATTAAAAGTTCTAGTTGCCTTTTTAAGTAACCGAAAAATTGGAGGGCAACTAGGCCTCCTTCCCCACCCCTTATTTCTCAAAATCGTCTGATCAAAACTAAGAGAAAGCCATTTAGCCAAAAAAAGAATTAATATACAAATTTCATTTTAATAATTTATGTGCGGAGAGCCAAAACCAAACATGCATTAATTCAAAAACGTTCAGAAATTAAATAAAAAAAAAACTAATTTTTTTAGCTGAAAGTAAGGAGTGACATTAAAACTTAAAACGAACAGAAATTACTCCGTATATGAAATGAGTTGTCCCCTCCACAATCCCTCGCTCTTTACGCTAAAGTTTGACTCTTTGCCACAATTCTACTTTTTAAAACAATTAAAAGCTTTAGCGTAAAGAGCGAGGGATTGTGGAGGGGACAACTCATTTCATATACGGAGTAATTTCTGTTCGTTTTAAGTTTTAATGTCACTCCTTACTTTCAGCTAAAAAAATTAGTTTTTTTTTATTTAATTCAGAACCAAAACGAGAGCCAGTCATTGAACTGAGCCATTGTGCAGAAGTTATTTCTGCACAGTAAAAAAACGAAAAAATAATAATAAAGTAACAATGCTAAAATAGATTGTTGGTTTATCTTAAAAGCGATTGATCCTGAAAGGGATTGGTAATATTTTTATTGTATAATAAGTATTCGTAATTGGTTGGGTTTTACTGTATCAAAACTCTCATATTATTTTGTGTTTTCTGTAAAGCGCTGGTTTTCTACCTCGTTAGTTTCAGTCGGAAACTTATTTTTAATATAACTTATAATTATCACCGATCTAGGGGAGATAAGACACCTCTAGAAAATACTGCAAACAACCTTGACAGCTACGAAAAACTTTCAGTCTATAACAATGAAGTTCATTATCCATGCTTCGCAAAACAATCCATGTTTTTCAGGAACGTTTGTTTTTCCATGAACAAAAAGCTGTTTTTACTCGGCCGACTTCGCCCGAAAAAGCCATAATGAAGAAAGGCATTTTTAAGTCACCTACTGACTAGTAGAAACTAAAAGGCTACTGTAACAAAAGAGAGCTGTTAAAGAGCTCATTTAGAAGCGTGGATTACAAATTTGACTCGATAGGACATCTTTTTTTTTTTTTTTTTTTTTTTTTTTTTTTTTTTTGATGAAAAAAGTGCCTATTCCATTGAAATGACCAAAACAGGTGTTTTCAAAACCTAGGCAGGAGCAAAAGACTAAGAGGACAAGGACGTCTCTTCCTCTTAATTACCGCCGTTAGAACTAGCACACAGGCTTCATCACAGAGTGAAGTTTGATGGTTCAGTTCAAAACTGTTCATCATTCAAGCTTAATTTTTGGTAGATTTTTAGTTCAATAGTTTTAGTTTTAGTTAATTTGTTTTCGCAATGATCTTCTACTTTTAATATGAGCAGGTGATTTATGAAACTTTCCAAAAGGGTTTTGAGGGGGAGTATATGTGAGGGGTCCTCACAAACTTTCAGTTAAGGGCTTTGGACCATAATTATTGCAATGGTACCGTTTTATGCTTCCAAACTCTTTCACTTAAGAAGTGGCACCAAAAGTGTTGTTTTCAGTGCTATGCTCACTTACGAATGGTAGAACTGATAAGAAGCACGTAGATATGAGCAAAAGTTTTCAAATGAGCCATTAAACATCACTCGAAAATTCTGGTAGCCCTAGAGCCCCAGCTTTTCCACCTGAGAGATAGCACTAAAAGTGCCATTTCTATTGCCATTGGAAAATTGCAGATTGCGGAATTCGTAGGAAGAACGTAGATATGATCAATATTTTTAATATGAGCTATCTGGTAGACAGGATGCTCTGGTAGCCCGCTAGTCCCACTCCTTGAGAAATGGCATAAGAAATGCCTTTTTTTTTTCGTGCCATATGGCACTTGCAGATGGTGGAATTTATATAAAGCACGTACATATGAGAAATAGCTTTTTAATGAGCTCTTAAGCATGTCTCTATGATGTTCTAGTAACCCGCTAGGCCGGGAAAAAGTAAAAAAGAAGACCGTTTTAACGTTTTTTAAATGTGCTGTGGTTTGCTTTTTACTAGATTACAACAATGACAAAGAGTTCATTGCAAATTCTCCCCAGAAACTAATTAACATTGAAATCTGTGAAATATAATAGATGGTAGAATTTGTAAAAGTCTAATAAATACAAGCAATAGGTTTTAATGGAGCCATTAAACATCTATCTACGATGGTGTGGTAGCCTGTTAATGTTTCTTTAACTTACTGATGAACAGACGATTTATGAAACTTACTAAGGGGGTTGGGAGGGGGAGTTTACGGGAGGGGCTCTTGTAAACTTCCAGTTAAGGGTTCTGCAACCTAATTTTTACAATAGTACCTGTATTGTAGTTCAGAGCTTTTCTATTTGAGAAGTGGCATCAAAAGTGTTGTTTTCAGGGCTATATCACTCTTACGAATGGTAGGATTGGCAAAAAAGCACGTAAGTATGAGCAATAGCTTTCAAATGAGCCATCAAACATAACTCTTATAAGCTCTGCTCGCCCAATACCCCAGCTTTTCCACATTAGACATGGCATCGAAAGTGCCGTTTTGGTGCCATTTGGAACTTGCAGACGGTTGAAGTTATAGAAAAAACGTAGATATGATCAATAGCTTTTATATGAGCTATAAAAAATATGTCTCCAATGTTCTGGTAGCCTGCTAGTGCCACCCCTTGAGAAATAGCACAAAACGTGCCATTTTAGTGCCATATGGCGATTGCAGATGGCGGAATTTATAAAAAGCTAGTAGACATGAGAAATAGCTTTTGAGTGAGCCATTAAAGATCTCTCTATGATGTTCTGATAGCCCGGTAGGCCAAAAAAAAGAAAAGAAAAAAAAAAGTACGCTAACATTTCAATTTCATTTTTTTATTTGTTTCTTTTTTTCTGGAAAATTGATGCACTTAAATCTAAATCTAAACTGCAGTGAAGCCAGGCCCGTTCACTTCCTCCTGAATATTTTTAAAAAGGGACATCATTCCAAGAAACGTAAAATTTGAAAATGCAAAAATCGGGCCAAGTTAGAATTTCCTCTCCGTGTATGCTTAGAGTTCCGATAATGGTAAATGATATATTTCGTGTGTTGTGTAATGAGATGTCCTAACCTTACTCAATATCCTTCTTAGTATTTAAACTGCCATAACCTCTCAGCAATACAGTTTGTAACCTTAATACTGTTAAACCAAGGTTAATTGATTACCTATCAGTTTGTAGATGGATGGATGGGCAGGTACAGGATTGACAGTCGTAAACATACCTTAAAAAAAGTTTTGAGAGGAGGGAGCGATTTGAAAGTTTTCTTTTGTCATTAGAAGTTGTTGTGTTGAAAGAAACGGCGTGCGACAATTTATCACTCTTTGCGCAGGCTCTTTTATTCAGGATTTTCTACAAATATTATAGGAGCTCCTAGATGCTCTAGAAAAAAAGGAAGGATTTGCAAGGTTAGAAACAAAAAAGAAGAAGAAGAAGTAAACGAGGTAGAATTTATTGTGTTGCAGCACTGGTTGACGCAGTGGTTTCCAGTCGATTTTTGACCATGCTCTACCTAGGTATTCCTAGGTAAACCACCTAACCTAAATCCACCCTGGATTTTAGGTATCCTAAAATCCTTATGTTCCCCTCTTGATGTTTAAATTTTGTTATTTCAAATTTAACCTGCATTCATCTGAAAGAAGCTTAAAAAGCCGTTAACCTTGTATTTTCTTGGGGGAGGGGGTTCTCTAGGCACATTTTATGTTAATGGAAAATAGTGTCTATATAAAACACCTTTTATAAATTGCATGTCATCATGGCAATACTACTATATATCTTTTCTGGTCTTTAAATGCATATGGATATGCACTCATTCATATGAAAAGTGTTTTTTTTTCAAAATTAAGGGCTGAAAGTATAGTCAGCCGAAGGGTGCACGTCCTGCCCATCACCCACCACAATATTGCCATGTCCCACCGATGGTGCCTGTACCCCATGTTGACCGGTCTAAGGGTATTATTATGGACCTGAAAGTTTTGTCGAGGGGAGGGGGTAGGCATTTAATGAAATCCTCTTGGCGGTTCATTCAGTTAAGTAGCTAGAAGGATTTATGTTTGAAACATGTATTTGGCAATGAAGGGGTACTGTTACCCCGCAACAATCGCATTACTAGCTTAGTGTTCAGAGATTCCTCAAAATGAAGCGAGAGACCTCCCCTTCATGTTTATCTGAAAGACTCATCACTGGAAGCTATAACATTTGGGTAGAAAATGCGCTTTTTGAGGCTTTAGAAATTCCTGCTCCCATTGACCTCCCCTTCCCTAATAGCTGGTGGGCAACAAAACAATAATCATTAATGAACCGTCAAATGTATCAACTCAGTCAAATGAAGTTTAAAATCAACGACCATAATAACTCTTGACTTCATTTATTGACTCTACTTAACAGTTCGTGGTAACGAACTATAAGTAAGGAGCGACTTGACTCATTAGTAACCGAAACTCTAAAACAAGTAAGTTATGCTATTTGTCCATTGTTTGCGTATAGTTTTTATTATTGGGAGATATGAGGAATTATTTGTGTGGAGGAATTTCCACGGAGAGCATTTTTTGTAGGGAAGAAAGTTTCCGGAGGAAATTTTACACAGGGGGATTGGGATTTTCCGGTGTGACTTGAAAAACTGTCAAAACTTAAATATTAAAAAAAAAATCAATTGAAAGTTAGGAATAACATTAAAACTTAAAACGAATAGAAATTGTTCTATATATGAAAGAGACTGCCCCCTTCTCAAGCCCTTGCTCTCTCCGCTAAAGTTTGACTTTTTGTCACAATTCTTTAAAAGCGAATCCTAAAACACAACGGCCGATTTGAACGAGACTTATTTTTAAATAACTTTGGGACTGCAGCGTAAAGAGCGAGGGATTGAGGAGAGGTTATATTTACGGAATATTTCTGTTTGCTTCAAATTTTAATGTATCTCCTTGCCTTAATTTGGATTTTTTTTTTTTTTTTTTTTTATTTAATACATAGCCTACTCAGGGACGAATGCGCCACCATGGGGCTTTAGTGTCTGAAACTCCGAAGATGTGTGGTAAAGATGGATAAAAAATAATTCTAAGTCGAATAATCCTGTCAGAATTTTCACTTGAAATAATTTTGGCCCTCATTGGGCTAGATTGATAGAAATTAACACCGTAAATTGACAGAAATCACCACTTTTCTGTGACGTGATCTCTTTTTTACTTAAAAAGGGAGCTAAAACTTTCTGTTTTCGCTCATATGAGCCCGTGTTCGATATTCTACAACCATTTGTTTGGTACGATAACTTGAAGAAAACAACAATAAAGAAAAACAAAAACGTCGTTATTAGGAAAAATAAAAAATGGGCTCTGGGATTATCACGTTGCTGAATCGAAATCCCCCTTTTTGGAGGCGTTTTTTTTTTTTTTTTTGACTCTTTTTAATGCAAATAATATATATATATATATATATATATATATATATATATATATATATATATATATATATATATATATATATATATATATATATATATATATATATATATATATATATATATATATATATATATATATATATATATATATATCTTGGGGGGGGGCAGTTGGGTTGGGAAACCTGGACGCCACAGCTGAAGGAGGGGGTGCTGCGGGAGCCACAAGACAAGTGATAAGTGAGAAGTGAGAATGCATTGGATTTGTCTAATTTGGGCTATATATTTGCACATTTGGGGGGTTTTAGGTTAGAGGTGCTGTTTAAATACTTTACCCTACCCCACCCCCTAATGTGCATATATATGACCCAAATTGTGTTATCATATTAAGTAAACGTTATATGAAGGTCATGTTTCATTAGGATTAACCTAACTTCACTTCTTGGCTGTATTTCATTTAAATAACATGCTATATTATAAAATTCTTGTTTTAGAGTTTCGGTCTTTATTGATTTGGGTCGCTCTTTACTAACAAGTTGGTTATTGGGAATTGTTAGATCCCTGAAATTCAGGTTTACAGCAGATTGATTATGATTTGAAAAGAGCTTAAGACAGCTTTCACCTTATTTTGTAGTAAAGCATTTGAGTTCATGTTGCATCTCCTGTGACTGAATAGATTTATCATAACTTTTACCGTTTGCTATTGATTTGAAACCGGTTCAGGTCTTATTAGGTTAACCTTAGATTTATTGCTCCATGTGCGAAAATCTGGATCATAAAAGTGAAAACAGGGATTTAAATTATTTAAATGCCAAATGCATCCGTTAGGTGCAAGAGTGTAACATTTAGATGACCTCGCCTGTGATTTGAACCTAAGAATATGAAAATGACTCAAATAAAATGTAAACATATTTAAAACTAGTTCATCGTCCCCTCCCCCACCATAATGCCAGGGATTATATCGGCTTTTTCATATTTAATTGTTAAGAAAACAAAGTTTTTCTGATGGAACTAAAGTTGAACCGAACAAAATTATTTGTTTTGAGTGATTCAAATGAACATCTTTACAACTCTTGCAAATAAAATGACTGGTGATATTTATCACCACTGTATAATGATGATTTTATGCCATAACCTGATTGGTGATATAGGATTATGCAAAACTAGCGCTTTATTGAAAACACAAACCTCAAAATGTCATGCTTTTATGCTGTTCAAAAATATCCTAAAACGCTTTATGATTCTACTCTACAATAAAAAACCCATTGTTTAGTTTAGAATTTTCTGTTGCTATTTTCCTTGGAGGGCTCTTTACTAGATTACAGCTGATGCTGCAACCATCGTCTTCTTGTTTTGTATGGAAAACAACTTCGCTTTACCTAGCGGAGAAATATTTTATTTTATTTCTTAGATATACTAAATTATCAGTTCGTGAACTTAAATTAGCTCCTTCTCAAAACATAAGGTCTAATTATGTAATTTGAGGAAGAGTTGACTTCCCCCATGTCTAGAATAAATAGTGTGCAATGTGATGTCATTCTATTCCAACTTGGAAAGTGTTTTAGGGAAGTAAAGAGCGAAGTTGAAACTATAACGAACACAAATTATTGCTTCACAGTCTATCTAACATATATCAATAAAGCTAGTACAAATAAACCAAATAATCGTGTGTCCCAATGTTTGTAGGATTATAGAAACTAGCGCTTTACTGAAAACACAGAAACCAAGTATGCAAAACAAGAATGTTGATTTATAAGTTCAAAGTGAGAACAACAAACTAATTTATAAAGCTTTTCATAGTCTTACACTAGCTGTGATATCAGTAACTTTTAGTATACAGTTAAAATCATCTTAAAACATAAGCATAAAAACAAATTTTGTTTTAATAACCGAAAAGTCACTGAAGACTATATAGAAATATTGGATTGATTTATCAGGTAACATTTTGGTCTCACCAGTTATAATACCAATAATGAATAATAAACAATTTTAATGTCGCTCCTTACTTTAGTTGAAAAAAATTATTTAATTTCTTATCGTTTTTCAAATAATGCCGAGAAATCTATGCTACACAAAATGGTGTACACGATTTTTGAAGGTGGGCAACCTTGACAGTTAGGAAAGAGTAACTATTTTTTCTAAAGAATGTTTTTAAGGGTTTCAAAACCTAAGAAAAAATTTGGTGTGTCTAACTTGTTTCACTAAACACCTCCCCCCTGATAAACACCAAAAAACATTAGACATATAGGAGTGGAATAGTAATAAACAAGAAAAAATTGGGAAATAACCTGACAACCAGAAAGATATCACAGAACAAAAAATAATACTAATAGGTTCTTAGTGATATGCTTTCTCTATATACATTACAAATAGTTTTATTCTGTCTATTAAATAGTAAAAAAAATAATATGAATAAATAAATATAAGAATAAGTAATCCTTCTTTGAAGATACGACTTTGAGTGGTTCCAGCCCCTAAGTGGCAAGGGGGCTAGGGCATAATTTGCTCCAAAAGTAGAGTATGGAACATTTCACAAGTCACAAAAAAGTTAACAAAAATAGTGAATTAGCTAAAAAATAATCATATATAAGGCAGAAAACCATGAATGAAATAAAAATGCCTGAATAAAGAACTGAATCCTTGGCACTGATTCGAAGTCTAGCGCGCTAGTAACTGAACTACGGTGGCTGATGATTGAATCCCATCTACTTGTACTTGTAGGACCAAGTTGTATAACTTACAGCCGTTTTCCCAAAGACTATTGAGAGCTATGTCATCAGCAAAAGCATCGTTCTTGGACCTTTTTCAGCAAATACATTTGTAATAGGCTATTATAAAACATTGAGTTCGTAAAAGATTCTATTGTAAGGAGCGAGAGCATTAAACTATATTTGGCGAAGCTCAACTTTTGCGAACAGGAGGTGGGGAGGGGGTACGTCAAGGAATAGTCATTTGGAATTTTTAGATTCGATTATTTATTATTCTATGAATTTCTTCCTCTTAAGAACATTCGATATTTGGGAGAATTGAATTCTCCCAACGGACTAATGAAACTTACTAAGTTTTCAATATTAATTCAAAATGAGATTTTTAGAAGTCGCAAGTAAGGCATTTTGGAAAAAGTTCCCCGTCTCATGAAAGTTTTTTTATATGATACTATCACATCCCAATAAAAAGTACCTGACTCAGTGGAGTATTTGATCAGTGTTGTATTCTATTGCTCACGTGCTTGGATCCAAAAGGCATAATAAACTACCAATTGTGAAAAATTTTCCCAGTTTGTTGTTAACCTTGAATTTTTAAAAAAATTTTTGGCGTGTCTTGTGGTTTAATCGTGACTTGGGTAATTTGGATTTCCCACCAAAATTAAATTTGTTTCATAATAGCTGTGAAAATATTTTAACGTGCTAAGCAGCTTAATTTTTTTAAAGTAATTTTAGCTTAACTTTAAAGTAATTTTATTCGCCCTTTATCAAACAGGCGAAGAAAGTGATTCTTTTTCTTTTTATGTAAACCTGATTATTTTCTCCCGTAGTGTGATGAACAGCAATTTTTTGAAATACCGATCTCTTTCTCTTCTATCGTTCTTCTCTCCTATTCTCTATATTTTTCTAAATAGAAAAATAATCTAATGTCTTTTCTTGGCGCTAATGTAGGATATGTCTGTACTGTAAGGGAGGAGAAGGGTCGGTGTATCCATAACTGCAGAGATGGAAAGATTATTGGATGAGATTTCCTCTAGAAAACGTTCGTGAAAACTACGTCATATGTGTATAAAACCAGATTTTCCGGCTTAAAACCATGTTGCTATTGTTAATGCTAGACCCTCACTCAAATTCACTTCTCTCCTGAGTCATTCGATAAATTCCGACTCTGGTCGTTTAAATCAGCCACATAGAGATTTGTTTTGTTCGGAGGGGGTAGTTCTTTTTAAATAATTTGAATAAGAACTATGAATAAGAACCAAAAATCTGGGAAATTTTGATTCACGGAAATCAGGGAGGGGGGTCCAGACCTGGACCCCCCCCCCTCCTGCTTCTGTACACGATTTATTTGATTGAGTATGATTTAACATAAATTCACAAAGTTACATATTTGTATGGACTTATTTGTATGGTATTTAAGAGGTATAATATATATATATTTTTTTTTCAGGGATGGGATATCAAGGTTTTCAGACTGGGCCTTCATATGTACCAAATGGGATGCGTTTACCCACATCTCCTTTCGAAATGCAACCTCCTTGGGGAGGAACTTATTTTAACTTCGAAAATACAAAGTTGGATAATGTTGTCAACCTGTCGAGACGAGCGGCGTCGCCGGAAACCGGTAATCAGCCAAAACGATTGCGATCTCAATCTCCTGAAAGCAAAATACAGGTTCCTCCGCTCGTCCCGCCAATACAAAATAATAGCGAAACTTACAAGCGAGAGTATCCGTATTATGTAAGAACAGATATGAACGGAAACGAGTCGCAGACGTGCGACAAACCGGCGCTTAAGCGACAATATACCCCGCCACATATAAAGATAGAGCCGGAATCTGATGGTGAAAGTCAAGAGACAACCGCTGAACATCAGATTGCCATTGGGCCCGATGGTTATCAGGCGACGCCCTTGAATTTGAGCCCAGATGCTGATCGCAAAGTGGCTAATCACGTATGGCCAAATAAAATGGAAGAAAAGAAAAGTGAAGAGTTAGAGATATCCAGTGTTGTCAAAAAAGAACCTGAAAATAACTCAGGTACTGAGCCAAAAAAGACGGAGGATATTGTGAAACCAAAGGTTGTGAAGCCCAAACCGAAACCAAGGCCTTTAGCGTTAGTGCCTGATTCGGTTTTGTTTAAACCGGGTCCCCCAAGTGCATCCTCCATATCGTCTCACTCACCCCTCCCCTTAAGTCCATTTGCATTGCTCCCCTCTTCTGCGTCATCAATGTCTGGGTCTCCTGTTTGTGCCTCTCCTCATGGACATAGTCCCTCATCAGCCCTTCATACTCCTTTCATGGCAATTATTCCACCATCTCCTGGAGCATTTTATTACCCGTCTACATATACGCATTTAAAGACTCCAAGCTCCAATCATTTCGGGGCTCTTCATTTTTGGTCCTCACTTAGCCCTTTAGCTACAGCAAGTCCAAGGTTCTCTATTCCGCAGCTAAGTGCCGCAGCACCATCAAGCTCTTTATCAACGCCGCACGCGACTGGCTCCCACTTTACTTTCCCAACTCCGAGTGTTCCCTCGCCTAAACTTAAGGCTCAGGAAAAGCCTCATGACGAACCTAGTGAGTCCAAAGCCATCACCGCTTAGTGCCATTGTTTTTGTTTTATTTTTTGTAACTTTGCCGGTTTTTTTGTCGGTTATTTTGTACAATTTTAGTTGAAAATACTCGTTGATTAGTAGATTTCTTTTTTGACTGTGATTTTTAATACGTTTCGTGGGAGTTGCAAAATTTGATTTTTTAATTGTACTAAAAAGCAAAAAAACACAAAAATATTTGCTATTAGGTAAAATTGCTGAGATCACTCTTTTTTAATGCACATTTACAACTTTTTATCTTACATGATGGTTTCAAAATTGTATGATAATATTTCCTTACAAGAGGATACTATTTCCATAATAATTTTTTTTTTTTAAACAGTTACTTTCTAACCTTTTTGGCTTTTTTGGAGCGAAAAAAAATTTTAAACACCAAACAACCCTGGAAAATGATGAAATATGCGTTCCTATTTATTTTCTTACATGCGACTTTAAAAACCTTGATACTTATTTGTACCTCAAATTCAGAAATGTTGCTAAAATAAATCTTTTAAGACTAAAATGCCATCCTGGAGTTTAAGTTCGATATAAAATATTGAAAAAGGAACAATTTAAAGGTATTTTTTGCGGGGGAGATGGGGGCGAAATTGTTGAAAAAGCCTAATTTGTACAACATTTTAAAGAGCATATTTGATATGACGCAAATTGCACATGCCTTGAGCTTTCTATGTGCTAGGGATCACTTAGAGATGCCCAGGAAAATTTGGTTATTTTGACGGCAATTTGCCTCCACTCAGAAAGGAGGGGATTATCTTATAGTTGTTCGAATAATATCCCCACCCCTGAATAATTTTGATGTCCTTAATTGCTTAAAACTTTCACTTTTAAGATCATTCATTTTCCTGGCTATTTATTTTATGTAATGCTCTGGCTATTTATTTTTGTGAATAATGCTCACAATTATAGTCGTTGACTGAGAACTAAAAAGATTGTTGCTTGTCTATTTAACTTGGAGATGTTTCCAGTAAGTTCTTTTGTGGGTGTGGGGAGGTTGGATCGGAAAACAGCTTGGGCAGACAAATCATATGAAAAGTATATGAAGTATTGGAGGAAATCATGCGAACTTTTTGATTTGGGGAAAGAGAAGCCCCCCAAACCCCCTCCCTTCTTAAGCCTCAGGTTTGACTCCTGCTTAAAAAATTGCTGGAGTCTTGTAATGACAGGCGCTAGGTACTTTTTTTCAAGTTTTGACTGGTGCTCATACTTGTTCTATGATTAAGTGGTCTCTTGGAAGTCCTTTGATCTCTCTAGAAATTTCTCAGACTATATTGATCAATTCAGTAGGGCTGTCAACAATAAATAGTGCATCGAACTCAAAATCTCCTTTATGTCTGCAAGTTTTAGGTTTTGCACTTAAATGATTTTGGATTCCAGTGCCAGACTGACCAGTGCCAGTGCCAGACTGACAGTGACCAGTGCCAGACTGAAGTAAAATTTTAAAACTGAAGTAACCTTGTTAGAAACTTTGAAAATATTTTTTCCTTTTACTTATCTCCAACATTTATACCCTTATAAATTTTATCCCCTCCCCCTCTCTTAAACCATGAGAAGGTTCTCTCGACTATTAATTTGTCTTTATAATGCTGGTGAAAAATCCTCAAACCATCCCCAACCATTCAAAGGTCTTTTGGTAAATTATTATTTAAATTTAATAGCTTTAATTGTTATATCTTAAACAGCTTTTACTTATGAGTGTTCACGTAGTGGTCACCTTCTTGTAAGTTCATGATTCTCTTTTAAAACTAAGTAGCTTTTATTTATGTGTGTGCACGTAGAAAGGTAGCATAAATACTTTTAAAGGAAGTTTAGTCTCGACAAAGTGAAAAAAAAAGTTCAAATTTATATATTTGTTTAATCAAATGGTCGTAAATATTAATTATAATATTGAAATAAAAAAGGAATATGAATTTAAAGAAATCTCCGTGTGATGGTCACGGCTTGGGAAAAATGCATAATATGTGCTTTTAAGTTGTTTTTTTTTTATTGTTTGACAAAATATGACATTTTTCTTCCAATTATGGCCATATGTGTTTTAATCAACCGTGTTGTCATGAAGGTTCGACGAGTTCCCCCCCCCCCAATACCTTTTGAGGTAGTAGAGTGACGTTTTGCATTTGCGACGGGTAAATTTTTGTGCCTAAACTATATAGAAGTGGTATCACAAATTTGTTGAATATCGAACAATTTGTCGGTCCTTAACAGTTGATACAACGGAGTTGACAACAATATATGGCAAGCATAATTGAACCCAGTGTGTATAATATCTGCTAACAAGACTATGACCAATAATAAGATCTTAATAAAGTTAAATATAATTAATTAAGATTTAAAGACTTTAATAAATAGTAGAAACAGACACCATGATTAATTTTAATATCCAATTAGTTTTAGCGACAAATTGAAAACTATATAAAAATGTGCACTGAAACGCCATCCGAGTATGTTTCCTGTATGATATATACTATCTTTATGTAGTATAAACTATAAATATGTAAAATGCAATATGTGCTTATAATACATACTGTGCATAATATTTCCCCCCCATTGCTACAAATTTCCCATGTATTAAACTAATTTTGATTCATTATTATCGTCTGTAAAGTTCCATTGAATTTGTTATGAAGAATTTGTCGCTGAGTGTTTTCTAGCTGCCCAATTAGTTCAAGTAAGCGAATTTTTACACACAAAACCATGATAATCACTGTTCTTGCAAAATCCCTCCAATACTCTTTTCGTAAGCCCCCTCCCGAAGAAAAATTCTGGATACGGCCTTGTCCACAATCCATTATTCTGCTTTACTCAAATATATATTGAGTTACGGATTTCTTTGGATTGTCGCCAGCAGTAGCACAATAGCTCTTCTTGCACAAGTTTTTTATTGGGACTATTTTTAGGAACATTGGGAACTATTTTTGTGAGCGAGAAAATGGAGTAAATTCTTGTAAATATCTTGAGAACCGACGATTGAAGAATTTCCCCCAAAATTAACGCTAACGAAAATTAACGATTTGTATTTCGTGCTAATATTCGCTTGTTTACGAACGTCGCTTTGATGCGAGATTTTGGAAAACTCGTTTATCTTTTACAAAACTCTGAAAAATCTCAGGGAATAGCTGATAGTCTGGTATTCCATAACATTCAAGTGAGAATGATTTTGGTGGGCTTTTGTTTGAATAGTTTTTTTTTTCATCTTGATAATTAGGACGCACATTTATTGTAAAAGATTTATGCTTATTTGCTCAAGAGGGTATACTTTGTTCATTTGCGCCATGACAATCTTTTTTCTTGTATGATTCATTAGATATTTGTATCTCATTTAAATGGAGAAAATAATGCTCTAAATGTGTAAAAATCCCCTAAAAAGAGTACGTGGGCTCAAGAAATAATATTCAGTAGAATGAAATCGGATCTAATCGGAAACTCATTGAAATCGGATTCACGAAACTTTAATATTTAACTTTAAACTTTTTATACTGCTGGTATTTTTGGCAAGAAATTAAAATAAATGTTCAGATTGTTTTATTTATTGTTACTTGTTTTAGTTTTTTTTATTGATTCTTTTTGTACGCTAATGGTAAGAAGTAACAAATGATTACGCCTAAAAAAGAAAGTTTTTTATGGTCACGGGTTCAAGATTGGAGGAAACCGTTTCAAAATGCATAGAAAATTCCCTGGAAACTCCAAATTATCGGGTAGACGAACATAGTTTACACGAAACAGATTTTTGCGGATCTTGTTTTCGCAAGGCATTATGCAAAATACTCTTCCCGCGTCGGAGCTCTACTCAAGTCTATATCTGAAAACAGACTTGTGTGCAGATTTCTTTTGGGGAAGGGATTATCAGATTTGAAAATGTTAAAATTAGGATGAATTCATGGCCGTATTCAGGGGATGGGTTAGGGGATAAAAATATTACATTTTTGATGTATTTTAAAAGTTTTTGTACCCCGTCCCCCTAACAAAAATCCTAGATACGGCCCTGGATGAATTATACGAAGAATATCAGAAACTGTAGGAATAATTCCATGATCCTTGTAACGGCTGGTCATGAATTGTAGCCTTATTTTTCAGTAAAAAGAAATACGACTGCACTAATCAGTACGCAATGAAGATTCACATTCGTGTTAGCAAAGAAATTGACCAAAACGGATTTGTCTCTTCCTACTGAATTTAATGTTGACTGTAATGATTAATGTTTAATTTTGGTACTTGATCGAAGACGAGAATTTATTGCGTTTTCCCATGTAATAGAATACTGAAGCCTAAATCTTAAAGTAAATTTTGAAAGCTCGGTGTAAAATCTGAATAAATCTTAAAGAATCTTAAAGAATCATAAATCTTAAAGAATCTTAAAGAATCATAAATCTTAAAGAATCTTAAAGAATCATAAATCTTAAAGAATCTGAAAGCTCGGTGACATGTGCGTTTTTGTGATAGCCATGAATGACTTTTATTTGTCAGCGTTTTAATTAGGATTTACTTAGCGGCAGTCTTCTGTAATTTCTTTTTTTTATATTCATTCAATTAACGCTAAAAAGTTGTGATTTAACGATATAATAGGTGTTGACCTTTTCCTTAATTTTGAAGAACTTTTTATCCAAAGATATTGACTAGAAATTTCAATTTAAGGTTGCTGGGTCGCTAGAAGGTCGTGTCTGGAATTTCCTAACATATAAGATAATTTTTTGTTAAACCTTTTGATAATCTGTTCTCAATAATCAGTGGGGCAATGTTTGTCCATTCATTCTTCGATACTCCCGTTCTATACTGTCCTGTTACCAGTCGCGGTTCTGGCCTCGCTTGCTCTGAAAATCTTGATTAGTGTCCCCCTCCCCCGTCTCTAAAAAAATTTCAGGCCAAATTTTAACAAAATGTTTTTTTTAATATGTTAATTAATTAATAATTATTATTTTAATTTAATTGTTCTATTTAACTATTTTTTTTATTTATTTTTATTTTATTAGTCAAATAACAATTTATTAATTACTTTTATTGATTAACTACACCTTCTACTTTATTTTAACAAAAAAGAAATTTCAAAAATTACAAAATGACTATGACCATTAGATATTTATTTAAAATTTTACGCCCCTAAAATTTCTGCCACGGAAATTGCCAAGCGTGGCAGAACTGTGTAGCACATGAGGAATTGCGAGATGTACACCAGGTTTCTAAATCATCCTATAAGGGTTGAGATAATAGATATGATTTACATCAACGTCTTAGAGATAAATCCTCCCACAGGCTACATGCACAACTAAGGTGTAAATTGAGAAATATTTTTATTTTCAAATATCGGTTTCTGACTTTTGGAAGTATTGTGCATACCACCCCGTTTGTATCACACCATGATTTTTTCCCCTTCAGAATTCCTATCCTGGTCATAATCCACACAGAAGTCACGCGTGTATTTTCGAGTATTTGATTTTTACGGAACGCCAAATCATGCGCCAAATTGTAATACGGAAATGATCTGACTCTACCTACTCTGTTACAATAGTAAAGAATTAAACGGTTCGCCTTGGCATGCAATCTGAAAGTGGGGTGGTTCCAATGGGCCAGGCTTTTGAATAAAATGTTAGTCTCGTGGTATGCTAAAACAGTCTTCTTAAGTGCTTCTAGGACGTTTTGT
Source organism: Artemia franciscana (assembly GCF_032884065.1). Classification (NCBI taxonomy): domain Eukaryota; kingdom Metazoa; phylum Arthropoda; class Branchiopoda; order Anostraca; family Artemiidae; genus Artemia; species Artemia franciscana. The sequence goes on along the minus strand of NC_088866.1, from coordinate 56,711,244 downwards.
CACACCCAAAGTCGATGTACATAATTATCTGATATTTTCAAAATTTTACAAGAAACTTTAAATATAATTTGTGAAGCTTTCCATAAGAACAGTGTTTTTTTGTTTGTTTGTTTTTGTTTTTTTCTGGGCAGAGAGAGGCTCAAAAGCCAGTGGAAATCCATGCGACGGTTGTGTAACTGAACAATTTAGTTTCATTTCGGTATATATCACAGAGAACTTATCTTTTCCTGGGGGGGGGGTAAATATGAACGAAAATCCGTAGAACAATTATGTAGTTGAACAGGCTTCGTTCTGATATATACTACATGAAATTATTATTTTGTTTCCTGGTGAGAGGGGGGGGGGGTTCAAATGAAAACAGTCCGTAAAGACTATGTAGTGGAACAATGTAGGCTTGTTTTGGTATATAGCACACAAAACTATCTATTCGGTTAAGCCGGGGGCATGAACCTCCCCGCCCCCCACCTCAGTTTTATATCAGACACATGTTTGAAGTTGTTTTCAGCAGATTATAGTCTATTAAAGAAAACATTTTGAAAATGTATTTTTTTTAAGTCCTGATATTGCGCAGATTGCACATGTAACGGGCACGGACACTCAAAAAACCTAACTGGCATAAGAATATGCAGATACGATGCTGTTGATATACTGTGCAATTTACGCATATAATAAATTTGTATTTAGTTACCCGATTGTGAAGGAGAAAAAAACGTAACAGAAGAAAAAAAAAATTATGTGCATTGAAGAGATTAATCCTATTTTGAAAACCATTCATCTGTTATGATTCTCTAAATTGCCATTTACATTGGACAGTGATTTACAAGAATTATATATATATATATATATATATATATATATATATATATATATATATATATATATATATATATATATATATATATATATATATATATATGGATTTTAAATTATGACAGCTAAAAACAGTAGTTTCAAAGTATGGTAGGGATTTTGGTACAAGCCCACTAGGCCGGCCTAGGCCGCATTGGAATGTAGCTAATTAAAAGGATAATTAGTTCTGCTAATTGCTGTGAAACAATGTTCAATCTTTCAAGGAATTAGAAACTGCTTTTTATTGGCTGATTATTTTATTTGTTGATTACATTGTTCTGACTTGATTACGCCACCGGGGATGAGCCAGGGGAATGGTCCTCTGGGAAGGAATAAGACGCTTATCAAAAGAGTAGATGAGAAATCCTCTAACTATAGTCCTAGTAAAAAAAATGGTAATCCCCTTCCCCTGGAAAAATTTCGTGGTGGTGCTCTACGTTGATTATCGCCATGACGTTGGATCTTGTGATAGGAATTTTGTTTCGAAGTGCCTTTTTGTAATGCCTTGTTAATATGGAACTTGTAATAGACCTATTTGTGTATGGTCAATGGGACCAGTTGTTATTTATGTGCGCTTTCGAAGTTTTAAGCTTTTGTGGTATTTATATCATGTGAATAAAAAGATTTTGACAATTGTAGTTTGTCTCTATTTCTTGTAGAATACTTTGTAGAGCATATTTTTTACTTTTAAAATTTATTATTTCCTCTTCAGTAAAATCCATCCATATTAAAATCCTTCATTGGAGAAAATGTTCTGCTGCAACTAAATAACGAATTGGTACCGATTGCTCAACACACTACTACACAAATCTTATCGGAGGGCGATTAACGTAGGCATAAGCAAAAGTTTCACAATGAGAAAAAGCCGCTCAAATCTCCAGTACGAAGAAAATCTTGGTATTTTTAATGCTGAAGAATACCTATTGAGTTCTCAGCATGGTTACTCGGGTTATTTTGTATAGCTATACTGAAGTTTTTATAGAACATGTTTCTTCTGTATTAGTAGGAAACGTATTTATAATACATTCAGTCAGAAACAAAAGAAGGATTTTATGAAAAATAATATTAAAACAATCAAATTTTCCCCTTAAATTTTTTAGCCTTACACCCCCCTCTCCTAGATTTTGGTAACTACCTTTTTCTTAAATTCGCATTTAAAAATACCCTTTTTGGTATTTTAATTGGAAAAACGAAAAAACAAAACAAAATGTTCCCTAGTTAGATCTTGAAATATTTGCTTTGCCCTCCGATATTTTCATGAATCGGCGTCATTGTCAACTTTAACGAAATATCAAATGACCGAGTCTGTTTAACAAATCTACTGTTTAACAAATTCATACGGAACATCCGAATTGCAAATGGCAGAAGCCAGACAAGGGGGATAACGCCTGGTCCTGGTGCAAGTCAAGTAAATGTCATTGTTATCATTTTCATCGCCGTCGTCACCGTCAATTAAATGGTCGTCGACAGTATCTTTGATGTCTTTATCATCAATTGCATATTTATTATTGACATAATTATAATTGTTTCTGACGTTTTTGGAATCATCTGCACCAGCGTTGTCATCTTCCTTGTCTCTGTCGCTGACATCGTTGTCGGCATCATTGTCACATTCTGCAACTACCATGGATGCCCAAAAGGGACAAAGTGGTTCATGGATGCTGCTAGAGAGAGGCCAGGAGTGATGTCCCTTCCGTTTTTGGGAAACAAGAAGACAATAAAAACAGAAAATCAGAGATACTCTCATCAAAATTGAGGTTGAAACAAAAAAAGATAGTAATTTTCACCTCTCCGCCTTTCAAAAACCATTTCCAGAGGGCAGGGCTCCCCTTGAAGTAATTTGTTTCACAAACACCATTGTTTAATGTATCACAAACAAATTTGAAGTGAGGATTCGGTAGACATGGGAGAAGCTGTTTTACGAAAAGAAAATAAGATGGAAAAAGCCCATAAGATTGAATACTGTTGATGGTATACTAAACTATACATTAAAACAGGTCTTGGCAGAACGTCCGGAAGAATGACTTTTTATGAAATACTTAAAAAATCGGGATTTTTTTTATATTCTTAATGACGTAATAGCCGTCATGTCAAAATTATATCCAAAGAGTTCAAGGAAGAGCACACACTGGTTAAAGAAAAAAGCTGAAAAAAATACCTCATGCTTTTTTTGTTATTCTCCTTTGAATAGCAATAGAATGAAAGATGAATTGTGCCATGTCGGCAATTTGAAACGAAAAGGATTAGCTGTATTTTCGTCATAAATAATGCCTTATGTTTTGGGATTAGTTCGGCAACTTGTTGTTTGTTTATTTTCTCGCCTTTTAAAGGACTTCAGAGCCTGGTTAAGCGTAGATTAATATAGCCTAACTAGCTGTTGGGGTGACGCTTCGCGCCACCCCAACACCTAGTTGGTGGGGCGCTTCGTGCCCCCAATCCCCACCGCGCGCGTAAGTCGTTACGCGCCATATTAGTTACGTGCCGTTGTAGTTGTGTCCCTGTGTCCCACCTGTGAATAGAGATAGAAATATATATATATATATATATATATATATATATGTTTTTAAGTACGTAAAACATGCGAATATACAACATTCTTCGCTGCCCCATTGTCTGTGCATATAAATAGATTGTCAGGTTTACTGACTCTTGAACATGCAATATATAATTGTCCATGGGAAAAACAATTCGTATTCAGATCTATACCTTATTATTCTAATGTTGTGTCCCTGTGTCCCGGTTGTCATTTATATTCCCTGTGTCCCGGTCGTCATTTGTGTCCCGGTATCCCAGTTTGTAATTTCTCTTTGAGTGTCCCAGTCGTCATTTATATTCCCTGTGTCCCGGTGTCCCGGTCGTCATTTGTGTCCCGGTCTGTAATTTCTATTCGAACAATTTCTGTATCCCGGTCGTCATTTATATATCCCGCCTGTGCCCTCGGCGTCCCCGTTGTAGTTGTGTCCCTATGTCCCGGTCGTCATTTATATTTCCTGTGTCCCGGTCGTGATTTGTGTCCCAGTCTGTAATTTCTCTTTGAGGTTCCCGGTCGTCATTTATATTCCCTGTGTCCCGGTCGTCATTTGTGTCCCGGTGTCCCGGTATGTAATTTCATCAGTTGACAAACATGACGTCAGTCGACAAACAACTTCATGACGCATACAGCTCAATCCTTATAATGACGTCAGTCGACACCCAAACATGACGTCACTCGACACACACAGACAACTTATTTTTATATATATAGATGAGGAACAGGGAGAAAGGACACTTGTCTATATGGGCATATGCATGATTTTAGCAGTGTCGGTTCTGGCCTCTCTTTAACCCCGGATAACATCTTGATTAGTATCCTCCTTTCTCCCACAGAATTTTCAGGCAAAATCTTATCAAAATTTTCATTTACAAACAAAATTTCCAATTTTTATTTGTATTATTTTTAAATTTGTTTTATTAATTAATCAATACTTAGTTGATTTTTTCCTTTATTAACTGCGCCCTCTTCTTAATTTTAGTTAAGAATTATTTTAATTCAGATTTTGCAAGGTGATCAAAACCGTTAGATTAATTACTCGAAATTTTAAGCCCCTAAAATTTCGGCGTCCGGGGCAAGTGCCCCCTTCGTCCCTCCTCTAAAAACGCATCTGTCTTTTAGCAGAAGAGGGGGCACAAATGTGACACCTAAAATAGGTGTCAAACACTTAAAATCCATAATGCTGCCTGAAAATCATAAAAATTCAAGATGCAGGGGGCCAGCAGAACCCTTCCCCCTATATTGCTTGCGCACCTAATGTTTTACACTAAAAAAGTTAAATTATTAGCTAGCATGCTTCTTTGAATTTATATGGAGGGGGTAAACGTTTCGTAGGGGGAGTTTCAGTAGCATCCCTAGAATTAATGTGTTATACAGAACACATGGGGGAAATTGGAATGTTTGGGTGGAGGTTTTCCGTCGACTCCTTCGTAAATCAAACAGTTCTTGGTAACGAACTGTAGTAAGGAGCGACCCGGCTCAATAGTAACCTAAATTCTGAGAAAGAGAATTTTGGCACTAATAAATACATCAAAAGAATTGCATTTTAATGCTGATTCTAAGTATATAAGTTTCATCAAATTTAGTCTAACTCATCAAAAGTTAAGAGCCTGAGGAAATGTGCCTTATTTTAGAAAATAGGGGGAAATACCCCTTAAAAATAGTAGAATCTTAACAAAAATCACACCATCAGATTCAGCGCATCAGAGAACTGTATAGTAAACGTTTCAAGCTCCTATCTACAAAAATGTGGAATTTTGAATTTTTTCGCACAAGACAGATCACGGATGCTTCTTAATTTTTATTATTTTTTTTCAGGGGTGATCTTATCGACCCAGTGGTCCTAGAATGTTGCTAGAGGAATCATTCTAACGGAAATTAAAAGTTCTAGTGCCCTTTTTAAGTGACAAAAAATTGGAGGGCACATAGGCCCCCTCCCACGCTCATTTTTTACAAGAGTCACCGGACCAAAATTCTGAGATAGTCTCTGTTCAGCATAGTCAAAAAACCTAAAAACTATGTTGTTGGGGACGACTTACTCCCCCACAGTCTCCCCCGTGGGAGGGGCTGGAAGTTACAAACTGTGACCAGTGTTTACACTAAGTTATGGTTATTGGGAAGTGTACAGACACTTTCAGGGGGATTTTTTCTGGTTGGGGGGAAGGGTGAGGGGAGGTGGTTATTCTGGGGAACTTTTTTTGCCTCCTAATACCTCGCTCTTTACACCAAATTAATTTTATTAATTTCAACTATTTATTCTACATTCTTTCTGATTCAGGGGTCATTCTTAAGGAATCGGGACAAAATTTAAGCTTTGATGTAAAGAGCGAGGTATTTACAAGGGGGCAAACCCCCTCATAATCATAATATAAACATACGAATGTAGAAGTTCGTCACGTAAGTTAATTCGTAAGTTACGTATATTTTTACTGATATAAACGTTCGTAAAATTAAAAGTTCTAGTTGCCTTTTTAAGCAACCAAAAAATTGGAGCGTAACTAGGCCTACTCCCCCGCTCCTTTTTTCTCAGAATCGTCCGACCGAAACTATAAGAAAGCCATTTAGCCAAAAAAAAAAATTAACATGCTAATTTCGTTTTAGTTATTCATGTGCGGAGAGCCAAAATCAAAACATGCATTAATTCAAAAACGTTCAGAAAAAAAAAAAAATTTATAACTGAAAGTAAGGAGCGACATTAAAACTTAAACGAACAGAAATTACTCCGTATATGAAAGGGGCTGTTCCCTCCTCAACGCCCCGCTCTTTACGCTATTTTTTTACTGTTTTAAAAAGTAGAGTTCAGAGAAAGAGTCAAACTTTAGCGTAATGAGCGAGGCGTTGAGGAGGGAATAGCTCCTTTCATATATGGAGTAATTTCTGTTCGTTTTAAGTTTTAATGTCGCTCCTTACTTTCAGTTAAAAAAAAATTGTTTTTTGTTTTCTAACGCGAACCGTCTTTACGAACATTAGGAGAATTGGTTCATGACTATTCACAATATTTATGAACTATTACTACTGTATTGAGTGAAATAAAATCTACTGTATTACTACCGTATCTCTTTTTTTGGAGGGGGGAGGGTACAAAAAAACTTTAAAAACAGAGGAAAAATTTTTGAATGTGCATTTTTGTTGCGTTTTTATGAGTCAGAAAACAGTTTAGGTGGACGGATTAAAACCTGGTACGAGAATTAATACATTAAACGAAATGAATTTTGGGGAAACTTTTATTGAATAAATTGTAGAGCGAAATTTTTATTAGAAATTCCTAATACTAGAACTGATCCATAAATCCTTTTTCTATAGGTTATTATGTTTTAATATACATATTTGACATTAACTGGTGCCGCTTTTTGGTTTGATTTTTTTCTTGTTTTGTTACGGCCCTTGTTGGCTTTTGTGAAGTTAAATTATTACTCCTACCATTTTTTGCTATAGATTTTGTGAGGAAATAAAAGTGCTTAGCTGCTGGAAGTAAAAGTATTTCAAACAGAAAATGCAATCGAGTTGAAACTTAGCAAATACAAGCTTTCTCCTTTTTTTTAGCTTATCCAATCTTTTGAGATATTTTGAGGAAACCAACAAAAGAATTTGCTAACTGTAAGAAACCTTACCAGCCATCAATTCTCTCTGAATATTTGTAGCGTAGAAAGAAAGCCTCCCAGCTCAGGTAATCCTTGCAAATTCCTTATTTGAAATATTCAAGTGAAGATACAAAAAATATAACTAAGTCCTGTGGTGGCGCAGTGGATTTGACCTTAGCTTGGTAACACGGGACCCAAAGATCGAATCACGCTGCAGGAATGCATTGCAGGGCCGATGCAGGGACCTTAGTAGTCAAGAACCGTCGTTAATTCTTAAATAATAATAAAAAATATAACAAAGCCATGATTAGCGGCATGCCACCATTTTTAATGGAGTCAAAGATTATACAAAGAAAAAATTATCACACTTCAGCCGTTTTACTGTCATACAGACAAAAATTCAAGCTATTTTTTCATTTTCGTTTTAGGCCAAAGAACCGTAATTTTTCGTGTATTTTTAAACTAGCAGTTTTTCTTAGGATTGGGGGGAAATGGCCTAAGTGTAACAGTATTTCCACTAGAAGTTTGAATTTAAGATCGAGGTCAATAGAAAGTGAGACAACAAGACTAAGCACAAATTTTTTTACACGTGGTAACTAAATCATGGAGGAAAAGAATAAATACTTTGTAATAGGAAAAGGAGGACTGCTTCGTAATAGTTCTCCGGTAACAAGTGTGATTCAACTTCATTGGCTTATGTTTATGAAATACTTTTGTAAGCCAGTCAATTTTTTCTTAGCGCCTGTAAGAAAGGGAAACTAGATAACTCCACCTCTCTGCAACCTGATTGGATCTCTTATGTTTCTGTGCTAATTTGTAAGCTAGTTGTAACAACAGAAATCTAAATTCATCTGGTCAGTTATCCTGTGTGAAATTTATATCCAGTAGAAAGAACATCGTCTGTAAAAATTCAAAGTATTAACGGTCTTTTGGTTCCCAAAGTCATCTTTACCTTGTTTGAATTAATGAAAACATATAAATTGAAAATTGAATTAACAGAAGAAAATTGAATTAATTTGTGCGTTAAAAGTAAAGTTTTGAAGTCTGAAGCTACTTGGTCAGGTCAGGAAATCATGTCAGGAAATCTCATCCCCTCCCCCTGCACAGTGTGTAAAATTTCAAATTTCCCCTGTAAAATTCAAAGAAAATTTCCTCCCCAGAGAAACTCCCCCCTGAAAAAATCCAAATATTCACAAAAAACAAATACTATACGTAAAAAAGGAGAAATTGCGTAACTTACAGACCTTCTCCTGGGAACTATGGGGGTTCATATTATCCCGAAAAGTATAATTTTTTTACCTTTCGACTATGCTTAAAAAAATGGCAATCTCAAAATTTTTATCGGATGTCTTTGGGAAAAACTGGTGCGGGAGGAGGGCTAGCAACTGCCCTCAAATCTTCTTGGTCACTTAAAAAGGGCACTATAAGTTCTGATTTCCAGTCGAATGAACACTTGTTTGATGTCTTAGGACCATTAGTTTGATACAATCACTCTTGAATAAAAAAAATCAGCAACAAATAAACACGCATCCGTGATATTTCTTCTGGCAAAAAATACACAATTCCACGTTTTTATGGATATGAGCTTGAAAATTCTACAGCTGGGTTCTTTGATATGCTGAATCTGACTGTGAGACTTACATTAAGGTCACTTAACTTTTTGGAGATGTTTCCTTCTTTTCAAAAATCAGGGAAATTTTCTGAGGATCTTAACTTTGGATAGGTAACATTAAACTTAATAAATATTTTACATTTGGAATCAGCATAAAAAGTCAATTCTTTTGGTGTATTGTTACCAAAATTTCGTTTCACAGAATTTCGTTTACTATTTGTCGTTCCTCGAGTTACTAAACGAGTCGCTCCTCGTCTGCAGCCCATTAAACGAACTGTTTGATTATTATTTTCGAGAAAAATATTTGGTTCTCTCCATCGTTTCTACAGGCCATGAAACCTTTGTGGGTGCTAATGTCGTTTTTCTATTTATATGTTTTCATTAATCAACGAAAATTATCTCAACGATGCACGTGACTTTCACGGCGTGTGTTTTATATCCATTTATTTAATGCGCCTTCTTCCGCAAGCCCTTCAGACACAACTTTTATTAAAGCTTAGCAACAAGAACAAAAAAGAAACCGCATTCGGTGACTGGAAGAAAAGATGAGATCAACTTTTACGAAAGACGCATTACTCCGTACAATTGAATTTGTGGTTATTATATGAAATATTCCCATTGCTGCAAGACACGCTCTTCCTCCTAGAAGGTCAAGGTTACTATAACAAAACCAAAAGACGAATTAATCGTGGCTACCACTTCCGTTCGCTCAGTTTAGCTGAAATAATAAAAAAGTATGTGTATGGTACTCTCTCAAGGGGCTATATACTAGCTCACTTTTTTTTTTCACCAAAGCCATAAACCAGCCTAGACAAGGTCGAACACAAGTATGGAGACCGGGAGAAAGGCAAGTATGTAACTCAAATTTATTACCAGTGGAATTCAGCGCCGGTCCAGCACATGACCGTAGTACAAAAGTCATCCATCCCGTCAAGATACAGTTAGCTACTCCCTACCTCTTTGTCGAAGAAAATAGACGTTTAATTTGTACGAATCTCTCTCAAGGAAAACCATAACTTCTAGGCATGTATTTCACTAATTTAGGCACACCGTTTAATGAGTCTGACTTTTAGACATATTGATATCATCTTAAAAATTATTGTTTGTTGTCTAGACTGGAGATACCCTCAGGATTCTGAGAGAACTTGTATTTTTAGGGTTTTTGAAATATCCATAATTAGTTTAATAATACGCAAGGATCAAAGTTATTTTATAGGGTTTTCAAATTTTACCCAAATTGTTTGAACAAAGAATCCATATTCGCCCGAAATAATTTAGTATGAAACAGGTCAGATACATAAAAACATATCTGGCAAGTTTTTGCCTCCCTTGTTTGCTGCACTAGAAATTACCTGCCATAAATCATAACAAACAGACGCTGCGCTCCTTAATAATGGCTTTGAGTTTGATGAACCAACCATGGCTGTTGTCAGTATTGTATTGATTTTTGATTATAAAACACCATTGGAGGCCAACTTCTGGATTGACCTCGTTCAAAAGACTACACCATCAAATACTGGCCTAGCATTATCATAATACATTTACGCTACCGACATTTTTCATGGTTTAGGATTTGATGAATCAAGCATGGCTGTTAGCCCTGCTGTACTGATTTTTAATTATAGAACACCGTCGGAGGCCAACTTCTGGATTTACCTTGTTGACAACAAAAATTTGGGGTTTTCAATTTTGCCCATACTGTTGCTTCCTTTATTGGTTGCACCAGAAATTGCCGGCCCAGTACCAGCATAACACGCTGATACTGTGTACACCTTTCATGGTTTTAAGTTAGATGAGCCGAGCATGACCATTTACCATATATATCAACTTTTTGGTTTTTAAAGTTGAAAATAGGGTTCATAGCCAGGTTTTGTTCCCTGTATCATAATTTTCTGTTCAGTATTAAAAAAATGATGTCAGGATTGACCTTGCTCAAAAGACTACGCCATAAAATACCGGCCTAGTATTGCCCTAACATATTGACGCTACAGACATTTTTCATGGTTTTGAGTTTGATGAATCAAGCATGGCTATTGACATACTTGACTTAGGTCTCCTGCCGAGCACTGCTCGGGGTGGAGAGTGACGTCTGCCTCCTCCATTCACTTTGGTCCAGTGCGAGCATTTGTGCTTCGATTGATCTGACGTTTGCCATCGGCAGGCAATCGGACAGGCTGTCTTACCATCGCTTTTTCGGTCGGCCGTGGGGTCACTTCCAACCGGCTTTCGTAGGGTTAAAGTGAAAGATTATCTTTGCGGGTAAGTGCAGGGGCATTCGAAGTAGGTTTCCCAACCATCGTAATGTACGCTCAGCTTCTTGGATAGAAAACCGGGACTGCTTGGTGAGCTGCATTAGCTTCTCATTACTTATGAAATCGAACCTCCTTAGACCTTCGATCCTTCTCAGGATCTTCGTCTGGAATACATCGACAGCCTTTAGTATTACAGTTGATGCATGCTATGTTTTAGCTCCGTAAAGCGTTACCCATGTGTACATAACGTGTTTGGATTTGGTTCATCACTCCCCTCAATATTCTCTAAAAGGTTTACCTGAATGCCCGTCATCTGTTAGAAAATAGAGGTCAAACATGCCGACCTTTCCCAGTAGCAAATATTGTCAACAAGGCGTGCCCTGCATAACTTCCAGCCCTTGCCCCGAGGGCTTTCGTGAGGTGGATAGTCCAAAAGACATATTTACTGGACTTTTCAACTATGCTTAACAAAATCTTTTGGGGAAAGAGGGCAAGGGTGGACCTAGTTCCCCTCCCATTACGTCTGAATCTTAGAAGATGACTAAAACTTTCAATTTCCTATCAAATTAACCTATATTACCTTATAATACGACCTATACGACCTAGGCTTTTACGACCACACCTTCCATAAAAATGTTATATGCCCCTATTGCATAACTTACAACCCTTGTCCCTAAACAAATAATTACTGGACTTTTCAATTATGCTGAATAAAATGTGGACCTCAAAATTTGGATTGGATGTGTTTGGGGAAATGATGGGCGTGATTGCCCTTCAATGTTGGGGCTGATTGCCCTTCAATCACTTTTGACTCTTAAATAGGGCACTAGAACTTTCAATTTCAAATCGAATGAGCCCATTTCGAAGTTTGTACGACAATTTCTTCGTATATGATGTGTCGTGGTCAGGAAAAAGAACGTCGTGGCGACATCGTTCTTTACTTAGGCAGCGCTATTGCGCTGCCTATGCTACTACCTAGGTGATAATAATAATAATAATTTATTTGTGACCCACTTGAAACAGCGGAGTAGAAAACGAACACACAGAAAAAAACTTCTAATAACACATTAAATTACTGTAGAAGACATTTTAGAAGACCATGAAAAGGGTTAATAGTGAAATGTACCGAGTCGGACAGTTTCTCATGTAGCACTTTAAGTTTATTTAATAAATCTGGTTTATTTAAATAATATATTATTTAATAGGTGAAGGTGTTACTTGATTGATCTTCTCCTTACCCAACATAACCTTTTCATTTTCATTTATTCCTATACATAGCTACTTAGTCTTCATAACATCAATTTTCAAGCGTAATCTTGTATCGTTAACTCTTATTAAAAAAAAAAAAAAAAAAAACAAGTTTCTTTTAACTGAAAGTAAGGAACAACATTAAAACTTAAAACGAACAGAAATTACCCCGTATATGAAAGGGGCTGTTCCCTCATCAACGCCCTGCTCTTTACGCTAGAGTTTTTACTGTTTTAAAACTTAGAGTTGAGAGAAAGAGTCAAACTTTAGCGCAAAGAGCAGGGCGTTGAAGAGGGAACAGCCCCTTTTTTTCCGTAGCAAAAAATGTGTTTTTTGCCGTAGCAAAAAACAGCAAATTTGCAGTCTCCGGTATTCGTCGTCATTACCTCTAGGATTCAAATTGGCCAGAGGGGATAGCCCGCAAATTTGGCTAGGAATAAATCACTGATTTTAATGTTCGCAGGATTCGTGCCTAGTAAATGAAATATTATAAAGTGAAAGAAACTTATCTTTCCATGAGGGCCGAGCCTCACTAATGTATCCAAGTGAACAATCAGTCCAAACTGTGCGAGGTCGGCCCAACTGCTAATCCTTCTCTACACTAAAAAGTGTAATTAACACACAGGCAAATTATATCCAATTTTCTCTACATACCACACTTGGCTATCGTATCTAATTTTCTCAATTCAAAACGCCAAAAATCGGATTGTGTGATAAATTCAAGTATCACATTGCACAATTTCTGTAGTCACTGAATTAAATACAAAATTCCACATTTTTGTAGATAGGAGCTTGGAACTTGTACATTAGGGTTCTCTGATACGCTGAATCTGATGGTGTGATTTTCGTTAAGATTCTGTGACTTTTAGGAGGTGTTTTTCCCTATCTTCTAAAATAGGGCAAATTTTCTCAGGCTCGTAGCTTCTGATGGGTAGGACTAAACTTGATGTAACTATTGGTATCAAAATTCCGTTTTTTAGAGTTTTGGTTACTATTGAGCCCGGTCGCTCCTTACTACAGTTCGTTACCACGAACTGTTTGAAAACCTCTAAAAGTTCATTCATTTTGCTAACACTTTCATCTAGGATGCTTAAATCATCAGCATAATGTAAGTCCAGGAGGGTTTGATTGCCCTATTTGTTTTCGTGTCCTTCCGTTGCCTTTACTGTGCTTCTTAAGACGAAGTTCATCAAAATGACCTTTATAGAAGGGGATAGAACGCAACCCTGCTTAAATCATGTCTAGGAAGAAAAAGCACTCTTTTTATACCATTCTAATTGTCCTTGTGCTTCAGTTGTTGTTCTTAAGCCATCGAGGAAAAAACAACAACAAAAATAAACAAATCAAACTTCAGCATAAACAGCGAGGAGTAAAGGAGGGGGCGGTCGATTCCTTTTTAAAATATTTGAACAGCAAATTTATGCTGTTTAAAGCAAATGTACGTTAATGGACTCTCCTGTTATAGCCATATTGTGAAAAATATTTTTTGTACCATTTTAGTTTTCCTTGTGCTTGAGCAGTTATTCTTAAGCCACTGGTTACAAGAAAGTAAAACTTCAGACTAAAGAGCGAGGGTTTGAGGAGGGAGCAGCCCCTCTCATCTGCGGAATAGTTTTTGCTCATCTTTTTGAGAATTGATCAGAAAGAGCAGAGATATTCTGACAAATTTACGAACTAGGAAATAAAGCAAAGAAGGCAAAACACCATGAAATAGACTTAGTAACTAATTAAAAACTAACTAAGATTAGGTTTTAGCTATTTTGGCAATGTTGGGTATGTTGGCTATTCACTATGTTGGCTATTACAATTTATTGACTATTTGGCTATGCAGACTATTTCAAGCTTTTACTATGTTAGGATACCGGAATACCAAAAACGAATCACCAGATTTGAGAAGCAAATGAGCTCTACTAAGCGCACATTAAGAGAAGTTTCAGAACTTTTGGACTCTGCATAGAAGCATTGACCAAATCCATATTTTTTATTCCGAAAATAATTTCAATATAGGTATTGAAAAAAGGCTAGGAGTTAAAATGCAAAACTATATACCTCTGCTGTCCGTATATGTGCAACTCTTTTCTGGGGCTTTTTTTTTTAATTCTATGCGTTTAAACCCTTCAGTTTGAAAGTGATGTTTACATATTTACTAAATATCGGAGATCACAAACCTTTGTCTGTTTGCTAAGAATATCAATTAGACATTTAACTTGAGTTTATCAGCCTTGAGATTGAAGAAGAAAGACAAGATTTGTATGTTTGTGTCAAAGCTATGGTCATAGGGGTTAATCAGAAATCAAATTGCAAATATATAAAAGTTTAACGGAGTGATGGAATTGCAAAATCCATTGCAAAACTTAAAAATAAATCATTGAAATCAGGGATTAATTTTGCTATGGGACAGGGGGGGGGGCAACTATCCCCCCAGAATCCTGTTTGCCCTGTCCCCACCTGAAATTTAGTGTCTTCGAAAGTCTTATCAAGATCGATGAGCCTACCTAATTCAATATTCAACAGAAATGAGTCAGTTTTCTTTAGTAAATCTTTGCCTGACTCATTTTTCAGTTTTCAGTATCGTTTTCGCTTGACTAGGGAAAATCAACCCCGACTCTTTGTACAAGCCCCTCCCACCCGCAAAATGGAAAACGAAAATTGTTTATTTGAACAGCTGCTGATTAAAACCCCAAGAGTGAGAACCATATTAACTTCATAAGCTCTTTTAGTCTTCTGCTAAGTCTATCACAGTTAGGTCATTTTATCATATTCTACACAGTATAGTGAAAAGGAAAATGTGTGTCTCCCAATTATCACCGCCCTTACCCCATAGAATGAATGATTTTAGAAGGGTGAGAGAGAGCTCGTTTAATCACAAACATAAAAAATTGTGTCCTGTTTCAGGAACGAAAAGGGCCAACGAATATCGAACAAATGTGTTGCACTCCTTTATTCCCATCTAAGGAGGATACCTGCATTATTGTAATTTAAACGTGGTCTGGCATCGACGTATCAAACAGTTCGTGATAACGAACTGTAAGTAAGGAACGAATCGGCTCAATAGTAACCGAAACTCTAAAAAATGGAATTTCGATATCAATAAACACATCAAAAGAATCAGCTTATTATGGTGATTCTAAACTTATAAGATTCATCAAGTTTAGTGATAACTATCAAAAGTTACGAGCCAGATAAAATTTGCTTGATTTTTGGAATAGGGGGAAAACACCCCCGAAAGTCCAAGGAACCTTAATAAAAATCACAACATCATTGTTACCTTACCAGAAAACCCCACTGTAGAAGTTTCAAGCTCCTATATACATAATGTGGAATTTTGCCAGAAAACAAATCACCAAATGCGTGTTTATTTGCTTCTGTTTTGTTTGTTTGTTTTTCCTTAGATCGAAATAATGGTTCTAGAAGGTAAAGCGAGGGTGTACTTGAAGGAAAATAAAAGATCTAGTGCCCTATTTAAGTGACCAAAAAGATTGGAGTGCAATTGTCACCCTCCCACGCCCTTTTCCCCAAAGTTATCTGATGAAAATTTTTAGATAGCCATTTTGTTCAGTATTGTTGAAAAATCAAATGACTATGGCTTTTGGGGTAACATGATTCCCCCCACAGTCCTTGGAGATAGTTCTGTAAGCTACGAAATTTGCCCATTGGTTACCTATAGTATGTTTTATTGGGTAGCATACAGACATTTTCTTGGGGGGGGGGGGGATTTTGTGCTTGGGTTGGATTCCTACAGGGAGAGTCTTTCTTGGGGAGGGAAATTTATGGGGGTAGATGGATGGTGAATTTTCCAGGAGAATTTGGCACTTGGGAGATTTGACATAATTCCTGGGCGAAATTCGTTTAATTGTCTTACATTATTTTGCAAACTCAATTTTGCATGCGGAGATGTTCTGGAGGAAATATCCAGGGGCTCTTTTCCGCGTGTTTCGATTTCTGAGAAAAAATTCCCACGGAAATGGGTATTTCTGGAATGATAGAGAAACCAATTAAAGATTACAGTATTTTTAAATGAAAGTACGCTAAGGATATTTTTTCAGGCTTAATCATCTGAAAGAAAATTTATGGGAAGGGGGAATTTTTTGCAAGGATGGAACTGTCACGAGAGAATTTGACAGGGGAGGGGGGGGGTGAATTTTACTTTTGAAGAGGTTTTTATGGGGGAGTTTCCTGCGAAGGGGGGCGTGTATATTTCATGTCGGGTGAGCCAGATTTACCGGCATTATTTTAAAAACGATCAGAAATTAAATTAAAAAAATAACTGAAAGTGAGGAGCAACAATAAAACTCCAAACGAACAGAAAGTATTCCATATATACCCCCTCCTTAATACCTTGCTCTTTACGCTAAAGTTTGATATTTTGTCCCAATTTTTTAAGAATGGCTACTAAAACACAGTTAATTAGCACAGGATGTTTTTTTAAAAGTGGTAAAATAGAAGATCTTATCGGTGAAAAATTCTTTTTAAATCACAGTGTCTTGAGTTTGCGATGGCCTGGTTTTTTGTATTTTATGCAAACAATAAAATTGTCAGTTCCATTGTTATGAAAACCAATTGGCAAAAACAAAACTTAAAATTCTCAACTAGTTGTATTTGCATCGCTCTAAAAAGCTTTTATTAAAGCAAAAGGGAAGTTTTTAGCACAAGGACAATGGGACTACGGGAATGGCAGTTCCTCTTATATGCAAGAAAATTTACTTGTTTCTTATTTATAATGCCAGTATTTACTTTTATTTGAGAAAAGTTAATTTTTCTTAATTAATTTTCGTACGTGCTCTTCAGCTCCTTCAAAATTAAGATTCGAGATCAACATTGAATATAGTCATTTACGTAATAATAGGCTAGTAGCTTTGACTCATACATTTTTTAAGGCATACAATCTGGACACTAGTTCCGAGTAGTAAAATTTCAAAAATGTTGGTCAGGCACAAACATTTTCATCGACTATGCCTTATAAGTCATATTCTTCTGGGAAGGCTTTAAACCGTTATTTGCGTATTGCAAGAGCTTGACATGCAATAGCTCTGCTATTTTTTGTTACGCCTTATTACGCCTAGCACAGTGACCTAAAGTAATGCATATTAAGAAACGCCAATAGCAACAATCATGTGCATTTATAAAAAATATCGAGTTTATACGTTCTTGCGGCAGTACATTGAATTGGTTGATTGGATTACAAGTGCGTAAGACTTGGAAAGACGATTTACGCAGAGAAGTAACACAAGTAACACTCTGACCTAAAGGCTAACTAATGAATTGTGTTGGCAGTAACGCTCCCAATACAAAACTGCTGCTATCGTATGCAACAAAAAATCAATTTTAGTAACCATGGATGCTAATTCGGAAGGGGGGCTTAGACTTTAAAAAAACCTTATTGTGTATTTTCACTCAGTGCTGCAACAAGTACTCCAAATTCTTACTTAAGTATCAAGTATTAAGTACTCATCGTTTTTTTTTTTTTACTTAAATATCAAGTAATAGGTACTTTCCAAATTCTTACTTAAGTATCCAATATCAAGTACTTGCCAAAATTGTACTTAAGTATTACTTCAAGTACTACTTCAAGTATTTATTCTATATATATATATATATATATATATATATATATATATATATATATATATATATATATATATATATATATATATATATATATATATATATATATATATATATATATATATATATATTTTCTGATGTAAGCCCATTCCCTTCCCTATAAAATGTCCCCTGTCATTCCTCTCTTGGAAATCTTAATCAAGAACCAGAATTTCCGTTTTATCGTTTTTACCGTTTCCCTTGTTCGGCTGGTACATTCCCAATGAAGTCCAAAAAAATATAACGGCTTGAAAGCATAAGACATGCAAAACAAGTAAGTGCAGTCAAAAAACTCCTGATTGGATCAGACAGATCACATGATAGGATTAACACAGCACAGTGCACGTAGAGTTGAACATCTGGTGATTAGTGTTCAGTCAAATCTGGCACGTTTGAAAAAATACACGGTTATTCTGAAATTCAGATTTTCACGATTCGACAAATAGTAGAGAAGACCACAGAGTTCCGACAGAAAGCATTTATTGCCTTCGTTGACTTCCGTGCTGCATTTGACTCAGTCGATCGAAAAGCTCTTTGGTGGATTCTAGAGTTGACTGACCTACCCAAGAAATATTGCAGACTTCTCAAGGCGCTGCACTATGGGACGGAGACCTGTGTACAAGTAAATGGTCGGCGCAGCCCGTTCTTTCTAATCACGACAGGGGTGCGCCAAGGATGTGCAGTGGCCCCAGAGCTCTTCAATGTCATCATAGATTACGTTATGACAAAAACCACTTCACGTCTCAGCTTTGGGCTCAAATTTGGAGATCATACCATCTCAGATGTTGATTTTGCCGATGACTTGGCCATTCCGGCGGACTCCATGGTGCAGCTGCTGGAAGCGCTCCGAATTATGTGAGAAGAGGCTGCCAAAGTAGGACTGCATATAAACTGGAACAAAACTAAAATTATGGCCAAAGACCCGTCTTCTCCTGCTGTTAACTCTCCAGTTAGCCTGGACAGCACCACTAGCATTGAGGTTGTTAAAGACTTCACCTACTTGGGCTCCGTAATTTCTCCAAATGGCTCACTTCTCCCCGAGCTGCAGGCAAGATTATCTAAAGCGTCTTCTGTTATGGGTAGACTGAATCGTCACCTCTGGCAAAAACCAAATATCAGTCGCACAACGAAACTGCGGATCTTCAACGCTCTAGTTGGCTCTGTGATGCTTTACGGAGCTGAGACATGGCAAGCATCAGCTGCAACCCTCAAGAAAATAGACATATTTCATGCAAAGAGCCTGAGGAGGATTGAGGGCCTACGATGTCCGACTTCGTCAGCAATGAAAAGCTTCTGCAGCTCACAAAGCAGTCTTGGTTTTCGACTCAAGCAGCCGAGCGAACCTTACGATGGTTCGGGCATCTGCTTCGAATGCCACCACATCTACCCGCAAAGATGATCTATGACTTCGACCCTATCAAAGTTGGTTGGAAGTGACCTCGCGGCCGACCGAAGAAACGTTGGTCCGACAGCCTTTCCGAGTTCTTGGCGATGGCAAACATCAGACAGGGCGAAGAGCAAATACTCGCCATGGACCAAAGTGGGTGGAGGAGGCAGACGTCACTCTCTACGCCAAGCAGTGCCCGGCAGGAGACTTAAGTCAAGTAAGTCAAGTATTCTGAAACATGTGGGAATGATAAAAAAATATTGAAAATATTTTTTTTCCCTTGTTTGTCTGGTAGACACCGAACGAAGTCCAAAAAATAATCTGAACCAATTTTCAACACAACGACTTGAAAGAAAAAGACTATCAAAACAATTAAGTGCAGTCAAAAAACTTCTGATTGGATCAGACAGATCACATGGCAGGATTAATATAGTGCCCATAGAGTTGAACTTCTGTCGATTAGTGTTCAGTCAAATCTGGCAAGTTTGAAAAAATACAGGGTTATCCTGAAACATGTCGGAAAGGTGGAAAAAATATTGAAAATAGAAAAATAAGCTTTGGATTGGCTTTAAAACAGATAAAAGGTAATAAAGTAGTTCATTCTCTGATTCAATAAGTAAAAACCTTAGCAACAAAAAAACTCAAATTTAAAAGTAAGGAGCCAAGTGAGTCAGTTGCAGACTTTTTTAATAAGAGAAATCAAAGGTCAAAAATCAAAAATCAATTGATGACTCGCCCTCGGCACCTTTACAAGGAAACTGCCTCAAGTTTCAAGTTAAATTTCAGACACGCAATGAAAATGTATGGCATCTATATCCTTTGACTGGTTTTCACTCGAGCAAGCCGCATGCTGTTAAATTAAATAAAAAAAGCTAGTTTTTATGGCACTTGGTATTAACCATGTGACATATAGCAATCGCCAATTCTGTCGGTCTGTCGGTCCAGGTTTTGTTACTTTAGGCACTTCCAGGTAAGCTAGGACGATGAAATTTGGCAGGCGTATCAGGCTCGGGACCAGCTTAAATTAGAAATAGTCGTTTTCCCAATTTTACCATCTGGGGGAGAGTGGGGGGCTGGTTAATTCGGAAAAAATAGAAAAATTGAAGTATTTTTAACTTACGAACTGTTGATCAGATCTTAATGAAATTTGATGTTTGGAAGGATATCGTGTCTCAGAGCTGTAATTTTAAATCCCGACCGGATCTGGTGACATTGGGGGATATGGGAGGGGGAAACCTAAAATCTTGGAAAACACTTAGAGTGGAGGGATCGGGATGAAACTTGGTGGGAAAAATCAGCACAAGTCCAAGATACATGATTGACTTAACCGGAACGGATCCGTTCTCTTTGGGGTCGTTGGGGGGGGGGGGTAATTCTGAAAAATAAAAAAAATGAGGTATTTTTAGCTTACGAACGGGTGATCAGATCTCAATGAAATTTGATATTTACAAAGATATGGTGCCTTAGAAATCTTATTTTAAATCCCGACCAAATCCGGTGACATTGGGGAGGGAGTTGAGAGGGGGAAACCTAAAACTTGGAAAAAACATAGAGTGGAGGGATCGGGATGAAACATGGTGGGAATATTAAGCACAAGTTCTAGATACATGATTGACATAACCGGAACGGATCCGCTCTCTTTGGGGTAGTTGGGGGGGGGGGGTAATTCTAAAGATTAGAAAAAATGAGGTATTTTTAACTTACGAACGGGAGATCGGATCTCAATGAAATTTGATATTTAGAAGGATATCGTGTCTCAGAGCTCCTATTTTAAACCCCACCAGATCTGGTGACATTGGGGGGGGGGAGTTGGGAGGGGGAAACCTAAAACTTTGAAAACACTTAGAGTGGAGGGATCGGGATGAAACTTGGTGGGAAAAATAAGCACAAGTCCTAGATACATGATTGACATAACCGGAATGGATCCGCTCTCTTTGGCGTAGTTGGGGGAGGGGTTAATTCTGAAAAATTAGAAAAAAGAGGTATTTTTAACTTACGAACGGGTGATCGAATCTCAATGAAATTTGATATTTAGAAGGATATCGTGTCTCAAAGCTCTTATTTTAAATCCTGACCAGATTTGGTGACAATGGGGGAAGTTTGGGGTGGGGAACGTAAAATCATATAAAATGCTTAGATTAGAGGGATTGGGATGAAAATTGGTGGGAAAAATAAGAGCAGAAGTTTTAAATACGTGATTTACATAATTGGAACAGATCCGCTCTATTGGGGGGGGGGGCTAATTCCGAAAAATAAGAAAAAAATATGTATTTTTAACTTACGAACGAGTGATCGGATCTTCATGAAACTTCATATTTAAAAGGACCTCGTAACTCAGATCTCTTATTTAAATCTCAACTGGATCAAGCGTAATTGGGTGGGGGGCAGTTGGGGGGACCGGAAATCTTAGAAAATACTTAAAGCGTTGAGATCAGGATAAAACTGGATGGGAAGAATAGAAACCTGTCTAAGATACGTGACTGACATAACCGGACCGGATCTGCTCTCTTTGGTGGAATTGGGGGGGGGGTAATTTTGAAAATTAAGGTATTTGTAACTTACGAAAGGGTTACCAGATCTTAATGAAATTTGATATTTAGAAGGATCTTGTGCTTTAAAGTTCTAATTTTAAATTCCTACCAGATCGTGTGACATCGGGGGGAGTTGGAGGGGGAAACCGGAATTCTTGGAAAACGTGAAAATTGGGGTATTTTTATCTTACGAATAGATGATCGGATCTTAATGAAATTTGATTTTTAGAAGGAATTCATGTCTCAGAGCTCTCATTTCAAATCCCAACCAGATCTTTTGACATTGAGGGGAGTTGGAG
Organism: Artemia franciscana; assembly: GCF_032884065.1. Classification (NCBI taxonomy): domain Eukaryota; kingdom Metazoa; phylum Arthropoda; class Branchiopoda; order Anostraca; family Artemiidae; genus Artemia; species Artemia franciscana. The sequence goes on along the minus strand of NC_088866.1, from coordinate 56,689,351 downwards.
GGGGAAATCTTGGAAAAACGCTTGGAGTGGAGGAATCGGGATGAAGCTTGGTGGATAGAATAAACAAATGTCCTTGATACGTGATTGACAGAATCGTACTGGATTCGCTGTCTTTGGGGGAGTTGGGGGGAGGGGTTCAGTGATTTGGTGAGTTTGGTGCTTCTGGACGTGCTAGGACGATTAAAATTGTTAGGCGTGTCAGGGAGCTGAACAATTTGACTTGATAAAGTCGTTTTCCCAGATTCGACCATCTGGGGCTAAAGGGAGAGGAAAAATTAGAAAAAAATAGGTATTTATAACTTACGAGTGGGTGATCGGATCTAAATGAATTTTGATATTTAGAAGGACATCGTGACTCAGAGCTCTTATTTGAAATCCTGACCGGCATTAAGCCTCTTATTTTCCTTTTTAAATCAATCTATTGATTCGTAGAATTTTGTTAGAGCTCATACCATATGATCTTTTGGCTCTTAGCTCTTCTCGCCTCGTCACAAGTGCCATATGAGCTCTTAGCTCTTGTTTTAACTGAAAGTAAGGAGCAACAATAAAACTTAAAACGAACAAAAATTACTCCGAGTATGAAATGGATTGTCCCCTCCGCAATCCCTCGCTCTTTACGCTAAAGTTTTTAATTGATTTAAAAAGTAGAATTGTGGCAAAGAGTCAAATTTTAGCGTAAAGAGCGAGGGATTGCGGAGGGGACAACCCATTTCAAATACGGAGTAATTTCGGTTCGTTTTAAGTTTTAATGTTGCTCCTTACTTTCAGTTAAAAAAAACTGTGTTTTTTTTATTTAATTTCTGAATGTTTTTGAATTAATGCATGTTTGATTTTGGCTCTCCGTACATGAACTATTAAAATGAAATTTACATATTAATTCTTTTTTTGGCTAAATGGCTTTCTCTTAGTTTTGATCAGACGATTTTGAGAAATAAGGGGTGGTAAAGGAGGCCTAGTTGCCCTCCAATTTTTTGGTTACTTAAAAAGGCAACTAAAACTTTTAATTTTTAACGAACGTTTTTATTAGTAAAAAATATACGTAACTTAAGAATTAACTTACGTAACAAACTTTTATATTCTTATATTTTTAATTATATATATGAGGGGGTTTGTCCCCTCGTTAATACCTCACTCTTCAAACTAAATCTTAAGTTTTGTCCCAATTCTTTAAGAATGACCCCTGAATCAAAAAGGCCGTAGAATAAACAGTTGAAATTACTAAAAATACTTTAGCATAAAGACCAAAGTATCTATCTCCTCCTAAATACCTCGCTCTTTATGCTAAAGTATTTTTAGAACCCCTAATATGCGTAATAATCTCTGTTCGTTTTAAGTTTTAATGCTACTCCTTACTTTCAATCGAAAAACTTTTTCATGTTTATATTTTCAATGTTTTTTTTTAATACTAATGCTAGAAAATCCTGCGACGTTTTCATTGAATTTCTCTCCCCCCGTGAAATATTCCTCCAAGGAAAGATCCTCCCACATAGCCCCCTCCCCTCAACCCCACACCCAAACCAAAAAAATCCCAATGAAAACGTCAGTACACTTCCCAATAACCATTACTGTATGTAGACATTGGTCAAAGTTTGTAACTGGCAGCCCCTCCCCCAGGGACTGTGGGGGAGTAAGTCATCCCTAAAGACATAGTTATTATATTTTTCGACTATGCGGAACAAAATGGCTATCTCAAAATTTTGATCCGTTGACTTTGGGGAAAAATGAGCGTGGGAGGGGGCCTAGGTATCCTCCAGTTTTTTGGTCACTTAAAAGGGGCACTAGAACTTTTTATTTCCGTTAGTATGAGCCCTCTTGCAACACTTTAGGACCACTTGGTCGATACGATGCTCCTGGAAAAAAAAACAAACAAAAAACAAACAAGCAAACAAACAAACAAATAAACACGCACCCGTGATCTGTCTTCTGGCAAAAAATACGAAATTCCACATTTTTGTAGATTGGACCTTGAAATTTTTTCTATTGGGCTCTCTGATACGCTAAATTCGATGGTGTGATTTTCGTTAAGATCCTATGACAAATAGGGGGTGTTTTCCCCTATTTTCCAAAATAAGGCAATTTTCTCAGGCGCGTAACTTTTGATGACAAGGACTAAATTTGATGAAACTTATATATTTAAAATCTGCATAAAAATCCAATTCTTTTGATATATCTTTTAGCATCGAATTTCCGTTTTTTGGAATTTCGTTTACTATTGAGCCGGGTCACTCCTTACTACAGTTTGTTACCACCAACTGTTTGATCAATTCTGATGGTCGGTAAAATTCCCTAAAAACATATATTATAAAATCACGGGACTGCAGCAAGCCCGCTGATTCAGACGCATTCCATACGGCTGGTCAAACTGCAGAATGAATGAATGAATGAACTTTATTATCCTTAAAAGTATAAAAAAAAAATACAAATTACCGAGTATTTTAAATAAACAAAAACAAAACGACAAACAGCAAGAAACAAAATTCAAACTAACAAAAGACAACATGGACTAATTAACCAGTATCAATATGGAAAAAAGGAGGCAGAGGGTCGTAAACGTGAATAAAGTAGAGAGTCTTTTTACATAAATCATCAGTGGAAGACCGAATCCAAGAAGGTATATCTATTAAACCAAATCGAGCAATTATTTTCCTGTTTTGGTGCCATCTAGGAAGCCGGAGGAGGAATTTACAATATCTGAAATAAGCCGCACGTAGAGTATGGGGATTTTTCTTACGAAACAGATGAGCCATGCCTGATTAAAAAAAGAAGCACAGGGGTGCAATAAGCGTTATAAATTATGCAAAAACCGCGGCGGTTGTAACGGATTTTGTTGTGGGATATTTTTCCGTAAGCGACACGTAGGTTTTTCACGGCTTGATTCAATAGGGATGAACAGGTAGTGGAAAGTGTTGGACCGAAACACAGACCAGGCCAACTAACTAAAGAAGAACATGGCAGAATTGTAGCCCCAGCAACGAATGAAGCGACCAAATAAGGGCTATTAAAACAAATAAACTCGCATTTAGACGCATTAACTGACAGTCCAATCTTAGATAGTTCATTGGTTAATATAGTAAAATTGGAAAGCAGTCCACGGCGAGTCCGGCCAACAAGAAGAACGTAGTCTGCATATGCAACAGAAGACAAACCAACATTAAAGTAAGAAACAGGACTTTTAAGGGGACGCAGGCACAATGCAAGCACACATTTAAATATACTAGAAGACATTACGGCAGAAGTTGCAACCTATTTATTTCTAGCAGCAGTTTTCACACCATATAGTGGCAAAAACCATGAGGCTAAGTCGAAAATCTTCTGAGAAAAAAGGAATAAAACAAGAGCTAGGAGCTCATATGGCACTTGTGACGAGGTCGGAAGAGCCAAGAGCTCATATGGCATGAGCTCTAACAAAATTATAAGAATCATTGAAGATTAATTTAAAAGAAAAGTCAGAGGCTTAATGCTGGTCGAGATTTAAAATAAGAGCTCTGAGTCACGATGTCCTTCTAAACATCAAAATTCAGTACGATCCGATTACCCACTCGTAAGTCATAAATACCTCATTTATTTCTAATTTTTCCTCTCCCTTTAGCCCCCCAGATGGTCGAATCTGGGAAAACCACTTTATCAAATCAATTTTTGCAGCTCCCTGACACGCCTACCAATTTTCATTTTCCTAGCATGTCCAGAAGTATCGAACTCGCCAAAGCACTGGACCCCCTAACTACCCCAAAGAGAGTGGATCCAGTCCGGTTTCGTCAATCACGTATCTACGATATTTGCTTATTCTACTCACCAATTTTAATCCTAATCTCTCCACTCTAAGCGTTTTCCAAGATTTCCGGTTTATCCCTCCATTTCTCCCCCAATGTCACCAGAACTGGTCAGGGATTAAAATAAGAGATCTGAGGCATGAGTTCCTTCTTAATATCAAATTCAAAATACCTCACGAACGGTCATCCATTCTAAAATTACCTCAATTTTTGTAATTTTTCCGAATTAACACACCCTCCAACTCTCCCAAGGAGAGCAAATCCATTTCGGTTATGTCAATCAAGTATCTAGGACTTGTATTCATTATTCCCACCAAGTTTCATCCTGATCACTCCACTCTAAGCGTTTTCCAAGATTTACGCCCCCCAACAAATCCCCCCAATGACACTGGAACCGGTCAGGATTTAAAAAACATGAGATCTGAGCTACGAGGTCTTTCTAATATGAATTTTCATCCGATGAAATTCAAGATCCAATCACTCCTTCGTAAGTTAAAAATACCTCATTTTTTCTAATTTTTCAGAATTAACCCTCCTCTCAACTCCCCAAAAGAGAGTGAATTAGTTCTGTCTATGGCAATCAAGTATCTAGGACTTGTGCTTATTTTTCCCACTAAGTTTCATCCTGATCCCTTTACTCTAAGCATTTTCCAAGATTTTAGGTTTCCCCCTCCAATGTCACCTAGTCCGGTCGGAGTTTAAAGTAAGAGCTCTGAGACATGATATACTTCTAAATATCAAATTTAATTAAGATCCAATCTAATTTTTCCAAATTAACCGTCCTCCCACTCCCCCCCCAATGGTCGAATCGGGGAAAAAACTATTTCAAATTTAATCTGGTCTGGTCTCTCATACGCCTGCCAAATTTCATCGTCCTAGATTATCTGGACGTGCCTAAACTAGCAAGACCGGGACAGACAGACTGACAGACCTACAGAATTTGCGATCACTGTATGTCACTTGGTAAATACCAAGTACCATACAAAGTAAATTTATCTGGGAATGGAGTATTTGGTTGAAGGTTGGCTTCAGTGTGACTTATTTTGGAAAAGGGTTATTTCCGGGCTTTGGGCAAGCCATGGGTGGAAGTATTTATAGGCCATACTAAACTGAAGGAAAACTCGACTATCTTAAACCTTGAAACCCCCTCCCCCTCGCCCTATTTTAGATCGAGCTTTTGATATCAGAGCTCAATATGAGCCCTGATCCTAGACATCTTTGGTCTAGCTTTCGTTTGGATCCGTTGCTCCATTCGCAAGTTATACTAAATTAAACCAAAAGCTTCACTGACATCCATCAATCTCTCGCAAGCTACACTGAATTAAATGAAAAACTCACCTTTTAATTAAGCTTGGGTCTCCATCCCGGAACTCAATGCATACCATACTCTTAGGCATCTTTATTCAATTTTCATCGACATTCATCTCCATATGCAAGTTCAAGTGAATGAAATGAAAAACTCGAATTGTTTTAACACTTAAAGCCCCATCACCCTAATTGAGCACAATTTTAATCCAAATAGTTCAATTTCAATACAAATCTGATTGGCGGTTCTCCCGCTATACTCGATTACACGGACGGGCGGACAGACAGACAGATCTCAAAAACCTATCTTGATGGATATTTTTCACTATCTAAATAGGTGATGATACCTGGATGATAATATGCCATTGTTTCCTTTTTTTGGATCCAATTAGCCAACATTGCTACCCAAGACGTTGCAAAATCCGTCCATCCGTCTATCTATCTGTCCGTCCGTCTGTGTAATCATGTATAGGGGGAGAAATGCTGGCTGGATTTGGACGAAAATTTTGATGGCCAGATTTGATGCCAAGGATCATGAGACACATCAAGTTGAAAGATGAAGACCCTAGCTCAAATAAAACAGGGGGGAGAGGGCTTTAAGTGGTATTTGACAAAATACCACTTCATTGGATCCAGCTAGAATTCCCTAGACTTGTTTATTGCAGACAACATTTAGATGGGCAAAGATTCATAGCTTCAGTAGTTTTACCAATAATATGGTCCTGAAGATGATGAAATGGTAGAAATTTGGTTCAGTTGACAAGATGACAAAACTGAAACACTAATGTCAGAAATATAAGCCCAAATGAACTACAGTATGCAACATTTAGCACAAAACAAGGGATTTTAGCTCACTGTCGACCAGTGAACTGTGAAATAATTTCAATTTTCTTTGTTATAGAACTTTTAAACAAAATTAAACAAAAAAAGTGTTAATCATACTATAATTTTTTTTCGTCAAAAACAAATACCTTATTTCATATTCAAAAATAGGGCATGGAGCTATATCTGAGTTTACTCTAAATCTAAAGGGTGATGTTTTCTTGTACATTACCAAAGCACAGACACACAAAAGCTATATCTGAGTTTGCTCTAAATCTAAAGGTGATGTTTTCTTGTACATTGCCAAAGCACACAGACACAAAATTTTCGTGTCAAAGGTAAAGTATTTGAAAAACAAGTACATTAAAAGTATCTTAAGTAATAAGTATTTCGTAATCTTACTTAAGTATCAAGTAATAAGTACACCCTAGAGTTTTTACTTAATTACAAGTACAAGTAATGGCAAATTTTACTTAAGTAGTACTTCAAGTAAGTGACAGCACTGGACCTATATTCCAATGTAAAATGTAAATGTAGAAAATAGGATGTAAAATAACAGTTTGTGTTAACGAGCTGAAGCAGCAACTCATGCCAAAAGTTACCAGAGCGAAAAAAATATAAAAAATAATATATATTTCGTTTTTATATTATCATTTTTATATCATCATATACATTTTATCATTTTTATACTGATTCCAAATATATAAAGCTCATGAAGTTTAATATTACACATCAAGCGCTACAAGCCTAAGAGATTACCTGATTTTCAAGAAATAAGGAAACCCCTCCAAATAGCAAGCAATCATAAAGATAATCAATCCATTCGATTTAGCATATTAGAGAACCCCGCCGTTGATTGAGGTTTCGGGCTCCTATCTAGAAAAATGGGGTATTTCTTATTTTATCCAAGAAGAAAAACCGCAAATGTGTGTTGATTTTTTTTAATGAATTAATTTTGATAGCAATTCTGCCTAAATCAGTCTGTAAAAATGGCATGCCCTGTGGTGAAACTAATTGCTCCCTCCCAAATATTTTGGCTAGTTACGCCTCTGGTCAGAAGCACACTAATTCCAAGAGAAGTAATTACTCTATATCATGGAGGCATGTTTGATTGCTTGTTTTTATGAAGTAATTTTAATGCTAATATGTCCCAAATCATCATGTAAACATGGGGAGCCAATCAGCTCAATCCATCACCCATGGCCTACCTCCCAAAGATTATGATAGAAATGACTCTGGTCAGTGCCAGACCAAGTCCACGGCGAATAATGACTAGTACTTCTTCGCATCAGCCTGTTATCCCTGTGTACTTCCGTCACAGGACAACTCATATACCAGTGATTTCATATTTACAAATATGAAATCTTACCCTGCAATCATAACATGAGAGTGTATTTTCTGCGCGGAGTAATTTAAGGGTTGTAATACATCTATCATCACTTTTTTGTTAGAGTTACTATGGACAGAAAGAACAATAGCCTTTGTAAAGATTAGTGCTATATATTTATTGTCTACTTAATTCGTTTTGAATATATCTTGTAAAGATTCTTATGTACTTCGAAACTGCAAATTAAGTTTTCGTTCAACTATAGCCCAAAGCATGCTTCGATCATTCAAATAGTTCTGCTTTAACGTAGGCAACCCCTGAAAAAAGGAAACGTCAAGCTTATCAGATAGGCATGTCAGATATTTGAATTTGAGAGCTTTTGCTGACATAACCAAGTTCAATAATCTATAATTTTATTCAAATTTGGTGACTTCTTAATAATAATATTCTGTAATTGGTATAGGGGTGATTGCTGATGATCGCTAATTTGATTTTTTTTTTTTTATGTGTGTATGTAAAGGCCCAATTTTAACTTTTAAACTCCATTATCTTATGGATCTGTCATCATTCCAGCATGATGTAATTTATGGAGGAAATATCAAACTTTAGGAGCATTTTACTGCTGTATTTAAAAATGACTGATTTTCTAGATATTTAAAATTGTTGTTGAACGCACATACCCCTTTCCTCCCATGTTCGCAGTGGAATTAGGCTATATTTTGTTTAAGTAGCTATGCCTCGAAATAATATGAATCCTTTAGTGGCCTGGTGTATTGGTGCGCTGGATTCAGGATCCTTCGTCTGAGAGGACGCGGGTTCGAATCCCAGTGTACCCGATTGTTTAGTTTGGGACGGGGGTCAGTGGTGTGGCTCTAAAAGGTTAGCCAGAGTTGACCCAGCTCTAAATGGACACCTGGAGAAATCTGGGGAAGGTAAACAGGAAGAGTGTGCGAAAGCACAGGATGGTTGGCATCCAACCCATTGCACTTCCTGGCTGAAGGTCCAAGAAACAGAGATCAGCACCGCCGGTAGGGACTGTAAAAGTCTAATGCCGTATCCTTTACCTTTAGTGCGCGTGAAACTCAATGAACATTAATCCGCATCACCCAAGATAATTTGTTTTCAGATGTTTATAATTTTTGTTGTACCTACAGAGGCTCTCTCGTTTCCTTGTTTGCGGTGGTGTTGGACTGCATTTCCATTATTGATTTCTCCTTCCCAATATTAACAGGATTTTTTTCATTATAGCTACAGAGCTCCCTCCCCCATATTCTTGGTGGCAATAGGCTATATTTTCTAAAAGTAACATAGCCTCCTTTTTAAGCCATAATGGTAATCCTTGAGTGCGCATCAAACTCCAAACAAAGGACCCAACACATATAAAGAAAAGAGAATATAAAGAATGAATGAATGAATTTTTGAGGTTTTGAGAGATCACGGTATTTTGTTGAGAAGACTTGGTCAATTAGACTAGGAATAAATGAACGTGAATAGGTGATGATGGGTGATTGATCAAGTGGATTGCATTGTTAGCAAAAGATGGTGGATTGAGTCAAGACATGCAAAGTTGAATAGCCAAGCCACGGGATGTGATTTCACAATTGTTTGGAAGGATTTGAAGATAAGGTTGGAAACCACACCTTGAATATTGGAAACTACAGTGGCCAAGTATGGCTCTGAAATACGGGCATTACGGAATACGGATGTGAGGTTTTGTTTTATGTTTTCCAGAGGAATTGTCTACGGATAGTTTTGTATATATATATATATATATATATATATATATATATATATATATATATATATATATATATATATATATATATATATATATATATATATATATATATATATAGAAAACATAATTTAATTTGAAATTGAAATTTATATAATTTTTTCGTTTTCTTCCTAATATACTAGTGTACCCACATTGCAAAAACCTGCTACCTTAATCTATGGGTACACACAGTTGGGTCAAGAAAAAAATTGGCTTTACCGACAAAACCATTAAACGTTTGAATGAGTACTAAATTGTTCTGCATTCTAGACAAGTAAATAATGATAGGTTGTAATAAGCTTACCTAAGCTATGGATGAACAAAAGTCAGGTTGGCCTCAGAGAATATATTACGAATATACTGAAAACCCTGTACTCATTAAATCTCCCTCCCCTGCTCAAAAATATCCGTAAACTTACGGGCTTTAATCTACGTGTCTGATCAAAAGCAGAAGATAAGAAAATATATTGATTAGTATTTTATTAAGTAAAATATCGCACTGCCATGAGATCTAAGCCGCAAGCTTATGATATACTGCTTAAATATAGCTTTTTCATTAATAACACAGTGCACACAAATTCATCTATACATCAAAAGTATAAAAAGTTTTAGAAGCGCAACGAAAGTAGAGAGACAACTAACTGCTGGAAGTATAATCACAGTAAATTTCGGAAAGTCAAACATTCCTTAAGTTACACAGTACAATCTCGTAAAATAAAATCTCATAAAGAAATCCTTATGATTTTTGGACTATTTTTCATACAAAAGAAACTAAAAAAATAGATAAAACACTCAACCGGTAAAACTGTTGCCAAAATTTCGGTCAAAATGGCAGTTTATAAAGCCAAAAATCTCGGTTTATGGGTAGACTTAATGAGTCAAAATCGAAGTATGTCATTACAGTGCTTTAATAAAAACAATGCATTAGACACTGTAAAAATAAAATACCCAAATGTCCAGCGTTTTTAAAAATGGCCGTTAACGAAGCAAAGCAACAACACTGTTGCCAAAATAACCATGTCAGGTTTTGAGTACTTTTTTTTAGGAGGGGGGCTATTTTTAGGCGTTACAATAAAATACCTAATTATATGTAACAAAATTTAGGTATATTTTTGTATTAATTCTTAAAGACAAATTTTTGATTCTTAACGGATAAAATTAAAAACAAAAAATGTTGTACAGAATTGATACAAGTTAACAACTTAAATGTCAAGTAATAGCAGCTCCTTTTTCTGCCAAAATAAAGCTCATAAAAATCGTGGGATGAAGAAACTATATGGTCTTGCATTGTATTTATTTTATTTTTTCTTTTCCAGCAAAACTAGTTTTTCATTTTATGTACTAAAAATTAGCTTTTCTTATTCTAATAAAATGAAAAATTCAAACAATAAAGCAAGTTATGCTGCAACAAGAAAACAACGTAACAACTTTTGATCCCATTGATAGTCAAGTTGCGTTTTTTTTAACTTCTTGGGGTTAGAACCATTCGAAAAGTATCAGGTGGTACTGCAACACACGCCTTCGGCAAGCAAACATTATCTGCAGCGGTAAATTTAAAATTTTGAACCATTGTAGCTAACCCCATAAAACCAACATTATATACAAGGCGGTATCCCATACAAGCTCTTTTGCCGGTACTAAATGGTATGAAACTTTCCGGTTTAGAAATTTTTCCATTTTTTAGAAATCTTGAAGGGTTAAACACCTTCGGATCTGTCCACACTTTGTCGCTTGTGTTCAGCTCATAGTTGTTGAGGAAGATCATAGTGCCCTCTTTAACTCTGAAACCTAGAATACAAAATATACCATTAAAGTCAAATTAGAGCAAATTGATAGAATTAAAATTAGAACCCAGTGAAAACTCCATGAGAAATACAAAGTGTGAAATATTGACAAAAAAAAGTAATTTTAGCTTCTATTAAGCTTTATTAAACTTTTATAACACAGAAAAAGAGAGTTATTGCAGCATATTTGTCTTTTAGGATAACATTGTTTGTCTAGAATCATTTATGCGTGCACAAATCGTTAAAAACAAAGCTTGAAATTCATCAAGTTACTTTCAGCTTTTATATGCTTTTAATTTACGTGAACACTCTTGGAAAATTACCCCTCTTTTGGCTTTAGCGTAAAAATTCCTATCTTTAGCTTCTAAATAATAAAATAGATAGACAAAACTTATTTTTAAAGTAACATCTCAATTACGTATGTTTTTATGATAGAAATACGATCAGATTTTTGCAATTTCGCTCTTTGGGGAGGTATAGTCTCAGTTACGTACACGTGATTTTGCTTTGAAGGGCTGATATTTTAGGGATGCCTGTGAAACTTAACAAAAAGAGTATAATGTGAACAATGAGAGAATATCTAGGAAAAAAGTAACGGACACTAACCCCTCCTCCTGTTAGCAGGACTGGCTAATCTGTCTTTCTTTTGTCCCCATAAACTCGACATTGATTTTAAAACAGGCCTTATAAATTTAAACGTACTCATTTACAAATTCAAAGCATTTCCATTTTAGTTGTTGATTAAACAATTATTAAATATTTCCTGAAAAGCTATTAAATATTTTACAAATTAATTAGTTGTTTCTTCACCAACTTTCAGCTCTTTCCAGTCAACAGTTAAACGTATATTTTTCAAGATTTTTAACCGTGTAAAACTGAAATCCCTTGACAATGATACCAAAATCTTGAATTTCTGATTTTAGATTCAAGATTTTGCTTAAACTTCTGTTCAACACACACAATATCAAACAGTTCGTGGTAACGAACTGTAGTAAGGAGCGACCCGGCTCAATAGTAACCAAAACTCTAAAAAATGGAATTTTGATACCAATAGCTACATCAAAAGAATCGCATTTTAATGCTGGTTTTAAATATATAAGTTTCATCAAGTTTAGTCTTACCCATCAAAAGTTACGAGCCTGAGAAAATTTGCGTTATTTTAGAAAATAGGGGGAAACGCCCCCTAAAAGTCATAGAATCTTAACGAAAATCACACCATCAGATTCAGCGTATCAGAGAACCCTACTGTAGAAGTTTCAAGCTCCTATCTACAAAAATGTGGAATTTTGCATTTTTTGCCAGAAGGCAGATCACGGATGCGTGTTTATTTTTTTTTTTTATTTTTATTTTTTTTTTTTTTTCCCAGGGGTGATCGTATCGACCCAGTTGTCCTAGAATGTTGCAAGAGGGCACATTCTAACGGAAACGAAAAGTTCTAGTGCCCTTTTTAAGTGACCAAAAAAATTGGAGGGCACCTAGGCCCCCTCCCACGCTAATTATTTTCCCAAAGTCAACGGATCAAAATTCTGAGATAGCCATTTTATTCAGCGTAGTCGAAAAACCTTATAACTATGTCTTTGGGGACGACTTACTCCCCCACAGTCCCCGTGGGAGGGGCAACAAGTTACAAACTTTGACCTGTGCTTACATATAGTAATGGTTATTGGGAAGTATACAGGCGTTTTTAGGAGGATTTTTTTGGTTTGGGGGAGGGGTTGAGAAGAAGGGGATATGCTGGGGGAACTTTCCTTCGAGAATTTGTAATGGGAGAAGAAAATTTCCATGAAGGGAGAGCAGGATTTACTAGCATTATTTAAAAAAAAAACAATTAAAAAATAAAAGTGAAAAAGCTTTTTCAGCTGGAAGTAAGGAACAGCAATAAAACTTAAAACAAACAGAAATTATTACCCATATGAGGGGCTCACCTCCTTCTAATACCTCGCTCTTTACGCTAAAGTATTTTCGGTAATTTCAACTACTTATTCTACGGCTTTTGTGATTCAGGGGGTCATTCTTAATGAATTGGGATACAATTTAAGCTTTAGTGTAAAGAGCGAGGTACTGACGATGGGGCGAATCCCCTCATATATGTAATAAAAACATGAGAATACAAAAGTTCTTTACGTAAGCTAATTTATAAGTTACGTAAATCTTTTACCAATAAAAAGATTCGTAAAAAAATTAAAAGTTCTAGTTGCCTTTTTAATTAACCAAAAAATCGGGGGGCAACTAGGCTTCGTCCCCCGCTCTTTTTTTCTCAAAATCATTCGATCAAAATTATGAGAAAGCCATTGAGCCAAAAAAAAAAATATGCAAATTTCGTTTTGATTATTCCTCTGCGGAGAGCCAAAATCAAAACATGGATTGATTCAAAAACAAGTTTTTTCAACTGAAAGTAAGGAGTGACATCAAAACTTAAAACGCACAGAAATTACTTCGTATATGAAAGAGGCTGCTTCCTCATCAACGCCCCGCTCTTTACGCTAAAGTTTTTTACTGTTTTAGAAAGAAGAATTGAGAGAAAGAGTCAAACTTTAGCGTAAAGAGCGGGGCGTTGATGAGGAAGCAGCCTCTTTCATATACGAAGTAATTTCTGTGCGTTTTAAGTTTTGATCTCACTCCTTACTTTCAGTTGAAAAAACTTGTTTTTTTTATTTAATAAAAAAAGGGTCAAGCCGGAGCCACAAGGTCGTCTCCGGCTTGATATTTCTCACTTCGGATATTCTGAATTTCAGTATTCGGTATTCAAAAATACAATAAAAATCTTGACATTATAGTTCGTTTAATACACTAGTTAATGAGAATATTGGCTCTGTAATTAAATTTTTTGGTGAAAAATTTTCAGTGCTGGATATGATTTGTGTCTTTTAACACATTTAACATTTAACATAATTAAATTGTTGTGATGCACAGGGTTGTCACCCCTCATCGGCTTAGTGATGCTCAACCCTGGTGATTTTTTCTTTATGATTAATTTATTATTACAATATATTTATTACTACTATATTACTATTATTATTATTGCTATATGTATGATTGCTTTCTGAATACTTTAGTTCCTTCAATCTATTTTCAAGCATAAAAAGCAAAAATTAAGGTTATATTTAAACGGTTTCAGTAAATAAACTTTGTATTTATCACAGAGAACCAACAATTCATCTTCCTTTTCGAAAGGTTTAATAGCTAAGAAAAAAAAATCTTGGGTGCTTATGTTTTTGTAATTTAGCTAGTCTAGTGACTTTGAATTGGTCTGACAAGCTATTAAATAAAAAAAAAAAACAAGTTTTTTTTAACTGCAAGTAAGGTGCGAATTTAAAACTCAAAACGAAAAGAAATTGTTCCGTATATGAAAGGGGTTGTCTCCTCCGCAACGCCTCGCTCTTTACGCTAATGTTTTTTGTATTGTTTTAAAAAGTATAGTTGTGACAGAGTCAAACTTTGCGTAAAGAGCGAAGCGTTAAGGAGGGGATAACCCCTTTCATAAACGAATTATTTCTGCCCATTTTAAGCTTTAAAGTCGCTCCTTACTTGAAGTTAAAAAAACTTTCCTTTTATTTAATTTCTGAACGTTTTTGAATTAATGCATGTTTTGATTTTGCCTCACCGCACATGAAAAATTAAAACGAAATTTGCACATTATTTTTTTTTGCTAAACAGCTTTCTCATAGTTTTGATTGAATGATTTTGATAAAACAAGGGGGTTAGAGGGGGCCTATTTGCCCTCCAATTTTTGGTTACTTAAATATACAACTAGAATTTTTTTACGAACGCTTTTGTTAGTAATAAATATGCGTAACTTACGAATTAACTTATGTAATTCACTTCTATATTTGTGTATTTTTATTACGTACATTAGGTGTTCACTCCCTCGTCAATACCTCGCTCTTTACACTAGAGCTTGAACTTCATCCCAATTCTTTATGAATGACCCCTGAATCACAAAGGCCGTAGAATAAATACTTGAAATTAGTAAAAACACTTTAGCGTAAAGAGTAAGGTATTGTGGAGGAGACGAACCCCCTTATATACGCAACATTTTCTGCTCGTTTTAAGTTTTAATGCTGCTCATAACTTCCATTTGAAAATTTTTTTATTTATTTTCTCATTGTTTTTTAAAATAATGCTAGAAAATCCTGCGCCCCATTCATAGAAATTCTCTTACCTCCTAATAAATTCCTCCATGGAGAAATCCTCCCATGTAGCCCATACCCCAATCCAACGTGAAAAAGTCCCCCTGAAAACGTCTGTACACTTCCCAATAACCATTACTATATGTAAACAGTGGTAAAGTTTGTAACTTGCAGCCCCTCCCCCGGGGACTGTGGTGGCTGAAGTCGTCCCCAAAGACATAGTTATTAGGTTTCCGACTAAGATGAACAGAATGGCAATCGGCAATCTCCCGGGGAGAATGTCTGGGACAGGGGGACCAGGTGCCCTCCAATTTTTTGGTAACTTATAAAGGGCACTAGAACTTTTAATTTCCGTTAGAGTGAGCCCTCTCGAGACTTTTTAGGACGTCAATACGATCACCCCTGGGTTAAAACAAACAAATAAACACGCGTCCGTGATGCGTCTTCTGGCAAAAAATGCAAAATTTCACATTTGTGTAGATAGGAGCTTGAAACTCCTACAGTAGGGTTTTCTAATGCTCAGAATTTGATGATGTGATTTTCGTTAGGATTTAATGACTTTTAGGGGGTGTTCCCTCCTATTTTCTAAAATAAGGCAAGCTTTTTCAGGCTCGTAACTTTTGATGGGTAAGACTGAACTTGATGAAATTTACATATTTAAAATCAGCATTAATTTCCTTATTACAGCTCGTTACCACGAACTGTTTGATTTGTTCACAAGGGAATGGCACACATGAGTAGTACAGCTTAATATTAATATTATGGCATATGGCTGCATATCGAACTTAACTATCAAGTGTAGATATCGCGACTAAACATGGAAATAAAGTCGATAAAAATTACAAAAACTCTGTCAATTCCTTTGCCGTGTCAAAAATTAATGTTAGCAATGCTAAAGCAACTTAAACAATTCTTTTCATAAAAATAAACTGTTCGAGTTTTCAGGATTTGGCATTGTTTTTAATACACTTAAAGACGTTTGCAATCGTTCAAAATAATACCCAAAGAGATTTGCTGGGCTGCATTTAAAGGTAGCATCAGTAGAGCATATTATGTTCAATCACGCCTCGATCCTCCTTATCTACATTATGCTGCTGATCCTCCCTTTGGGAACAGCCTAGCTAACCTAGTTTTTGGCAATTACCAAAGACTGGTGAGAATGGCAGATACAACCCTTAGCCGTATAATATATATATATATATATATATATATATATATATATATATATATATATATATATATATACATATATATATATATATATATATATATATATATATATATATATATATATATATATATATATATATATATATATATATATATATATATATATATATATTCTTGTCATTTATATTTTAAATATTTTAACATAAATCTATTTCTAAAATACCTCCAACTGTTGTATCTTCTGTTGCTACGTGTGGTACGATAGGTGAAGAGGACATGCGAAGTGTCTCCAACAGCACTGCGTCAGTATAGGGCATCTTTTCTCTGGCTTCAAGCGTCACTTGCTGTCCACCAGTAACTCTTTGCATTTCTTCATACATTTTTTCTGCTACGTCAGGTGTAAGGCAAAGTTCTCCATACGCTCTCATCAAGAGATTGCCAACAGCAGAATGACCACCTAAAAAATCTTCCAGTTCATATAAAATATGTTCCCAATTAAGGGAATCCTTGCAGTTTGGATCGTTCTTCTGATCTTCTAAATAAGCTAGTAGTTCGTCTGTAAAGTCACGCATATTTTCACGATCAAGTGTTTCTCTATGCTCGTTAATGATTTTCTCAAGAATAAAGTCCCGGATAAACTTTGCCCAGCTAGCAAGGTCTGAGAGATGTTTTCTATAGAATGGTTCAAGCCAGGGTAGGAAATCAACAGCATACCCTTGGTTAATATCCCAAAAGATTTGGTCAAAAAGACGGACAACCTTGTTGAAAGTGACATCGTTATAACCGAATCTCTCGGAGCACATGTAATAGCTAAAGACATTAGCACACATGCATAAAATCCATGGCTTGATATCAACTGGTTGGTTTGTGTGCTTTGAAAGCTCCTCAACCAGGGATGTGCATTCGGTTTGAACGACTGTACTCAGGGACTCGAACTGGATTGAAGTTGGTCTTGGGTGACAGTATTGACGAGCGAGTTGACGTCTGGCTTTTTGAACTTCTGACCAGTCACAAAGTGCCAAAGCTGAAAAAAATATATGAAGTTAGTCCATTATATTTAAGACAGTTAAAAAATATGCTATTCACTAGAATCAATAATATTCACTAAAATAAAATAAAAATGTTTGGTCTTTTAGTTTAATGTAGACTTGATTTGTGACTTTGCTTCGATAGCAAGGAAGAAGAATAAAGAAAAATAAGAGAACAGAAGAATAAAGGAAGAGAAAGACTGGAACATATTTGATAAGATACATTCTAGTGATATTTTTCTCCAAGTCTAGGAGACTTGAAGGAGGCTCAGATGAAGCGAATTCTCGTTTTTCACTTGTTTTTGTATATCTTAGCTGCATTTATGGAATGCTTGACTAGTTTTAGTTTTTTTTTTCAAACATGTCAGATATGGTTAAAACAGAAGCCAAAAAGCAGAGGATACCATTGTTTGACCCCAGGGGTCAGCTACTTTAAAAAATCATTTGCGCAAAGTGACCATAATTGTGTCTTGTGTGACAAGAAGGTGCATGGTGTAATGGAATTGGGTCACTTGTTAAGGAACAAATGGCGTCCTGAGATAATACCAGGTAACGAAGATTGAGTAACATCTTAGTTTCACATCTGCTATGCTTTTCTCCCAATTTTCTATTGCATTGTTTTTAAACCCCTTTGATGTGGTAATAGTCTGACCTAGATGCTGTGACAATGTCTCGAAGATAATCTTGCCCAGCTTTGGTAACTAAGTATATAAGCCATACTCGAGTTATACACTAAACTAGTAATTTGTTTGCATAATCTACTATGCACTTGGCAATGAAATTCTTGAGCTTATATGTGTATATTTTGAAAACCTGTTTTTAATATTACAACGAATATACTTTTTCTTGTTTTTCAGCGGCCATATGTTGATATCTGCTTCATTTTATGACATACAATAGCAATTAGCTTTCCAATAAAGCTTTTCTTTATAGGGAGGGGGTATTTTCTCTAGAAAGAAAGCCAAATACTAGCAAACCAACAGAATTTAACTAGTATTTTGTTATGCTACGAATAAATTTCTACCCTTCGAGTGAATAAGGGAGAAAGAATAAATCCGCCAAGATCATTCAGAAGACACCCTTGGAAAATTTTCGTAAAATGAGAAAGAATTTCCACAGATCCACCTTTTCTTCATGAGAAGCCCCATTGAAAAAAAGATCGATTATCCAATGCGAGTATGATTATGATTTGAATACGATTGGCTATTCTTTTTTTATATAATTGAAATTCTTTCTCAAACACTGGATCTTCTTCCAGAAAAAACTCTTCGCCTCTGCGAAGAGTTGTGAAGGAAAAAACTATTAGGTTTCAAACACATTAGAAGTTGCTAAGCATTGTCTGAACCTATGTTGCTGTGTTGCTATTTTGGTTTTTTTGTTCTTCTTTTTTTTCATGCTGAATGACTGTTGGTTTGAAAAAATTTATTTCAAGGGCTAGGATATTTGAATAATAAAAATGTATTCGTGAGCTATATTAATTTTCTAAGTGTTATAACATAAAAAAATTCTTAGCAGCAAATTTAGAACTTAAAAAAGGTAACAAAAATAGTATATAGATATAGAAGGTCAGGTTTCCAAACTACTATTAATGACAAATAACTTTTTTATCCAAACCATCATAAGAAACCCAAGATAAACTATAATCTTAAAAACTGTTGAATTCCAAAATTACTAATGCACTCAAGGATTTTTTTACAGACTCATAACCATTTTCAAAGAAAGAAAAAACTAGGCCCATTAATAATTGACTAAGAGCATAAACCCTAAGTGTATACCAGATAATAATGAATAATGATGAATTATCTGATGCGTCCTCCAGGCACATACTCGGATATGAATGGAAATATATAAGAGAGACTCCCAAATTTTATGACAAATGCAGAGAACTATAGAAACGGTGGGGATGGATTCTACCTGTGCATGTGTCTCAGATTGACTACGACGCAGGATCAAACAGACAAATCGGTTTTCTGTAACTTGTGAGATACTTGGAAAATTCGTAACTGACTTTGGGTTTTGATTAAAATGGATGCTGTTAAAAGAATTTTAGCTAGTTGTTTGACGAATAGGAATCAAATTATTGAGTTACAGGTAGCATAACATTATACTCAAATTATTAGAGTGCAATGAATCCAAGAAATTTCGGGAGAATTCTGTAAAAATCCATTATCTAAAAGAGCAAAAATGCAAGGCAAAAAATTTTATGATCTGCTCTTAGTACCTATCTTAACGACATGCTTTTGCTAATTTTTTTTTTTGCAAATTTGTACATTAGTTTTACACAAGAAGCTCCCCTTTCCGCTAAGTTTAACTGGAGCAAAAAGACCAGTATATAAACCTATAATACACTGGAGAAAACATCTGATCATAATTAATTATTCATAATTTTTTTTCTAGCAAGATAAAAATAAAACCTCTTAATTTTTAGCAGTCTTCAGCTAAAAGAAAAAAAAAATCCGATCCTGATTCTTAAGGAAAATCCTGATCCGTCGTAACGCTATTTCCCTGTTAAGATTATCATTATGTTAGTTTAATTTGCATGACGCACCTGAATAGTCAACATGATATGTGTACAAGAAATATAAACTGTAAACTCTAATTCCATCTAATAAAATTGAAGGTACTTACAATTGTCTCTATCTCCTCCAAAAAGTTGATGATAGCGAATAAAGTTGGGTCGTCCTCCGAAACTGGCACCTTTTTGAATCAAAACCTCTTTAATAAGAGGGAAGCTGTTGACAATGACACAAGGGGTAGTTCCAAGAGTCAAACTGTAGATGTCTCCGTATGTCTTTCCGATATCGAGGAAAGCTTCGAACGGCACCTCATGACTGCCAAGGAGGTGTAAGTTTCCAATAATTGGTAGAGGTCTAGGCCCAGGAGGTTGCTTTAATATCTTTCCATTGCTTTCACAGTCAAGATCCTCTAATCTAGATCTTCGAACTTTGCGTACAACGGCAAGTACCATGACTGCAACTACAGTAGCTGCCGCCAAGAGTGCTGTCGTTGTTGTCAACATTGTAAAGACGATGTTGAAGATTTACTGACAGAAAGTCAACTGAAGAGAAATATCATAACCGTCGAGTACTTGTACTAAAAATCTTAGGCCAATTATGAGGTAAACCCTTAAAGCTGACCAATGAGAAAAAAGGTAGAAACGAATAGCTCAGCGTCAGGTAGTAATTGCGGCAACATTTTCTTTAGTATCATTATATCATATTAATTATGAAAGAAACATTAGCTATAAACAAAATTCATGACATAATCCCTTTTAAATATACATAAAAAATATTATCAATACGCAGGAAAAGTCGGGAGAAGGGGGTAGTAAGACCCTCCGAACGCACGATAGAACTTTTTTTTTTTTGGAAAAATGTGAAAGTTCAACTAGGTAGATCTGAGTCACCATTTCCTTAGCTATTGGTCCCTTTTCCCTGCAAAAAATTGTGTAATACACCGAAACGGATTGTTATGCTATCTAGGTAAGCATAAAAGAGCGTTTCATATTTTAATTTTTCTTATCTTAGAAATGTATAGAGGGCTATTTCCTAAGGTTTTATTTTTGGATATACTAAGGTCCATTATGTCAAACGTCAAAAGTTACACATGTCAGGAAACATGTCAGACCACAAAAAACACACATGTTTTCCTGACACACATGTCAGGCCACATGTCAAAAACTCATTTATTACACTATCAGCACCTACAGCTTCATTACTTTTGATCCTTCTAGTATTAATCCCAACTCCTACTCGCAAAGTGAATCTTCTTTCACTTCCAAACTGTTTAAAACCTTCTATTCTTTACTATGTCATTACCTAGAACTTTACTGCGATTTAATCCTTTTTCAAAATGTTGAGCCCAACTCTCCTTGTAACTAACAAAGGCCCCGCTCCTATCTTTAGCTGGGACAACCCCACACTGACTATTGCCTCTCAACTTCTCAACAACGCAATATTTCACTGTTATGTCGTCTATAAATCCTTTCAGTCCTTTTCAATAACCTTGATTATTTTTTACTTGTTCAAAACAGCTATAAATGTTTTTGGAAATTATGGTGAATTAAGAGTCTTCCAGGTCTTTTTTCTGAATCAAAATAAAACAATAGTTATGTAAATGTTTTTACTACTTCCTGGTCTAGATGATTATGAGGTCAAAATTGCAATATTTCTCAAATTGGTCCTATAATAACAATATAAACTACCTAAATAAATAGAACAAACACAGTATTTTAAAAGGCGTTTAATAGCTCGTTTTCTGTTTATCGTCAGGAGAATGAATTCTACGGGCAGCACGGGGTGGAATTTCTTCTTTTTTTTTTGCTTGAATTTCCATAGTAAAAGTGAAATGCTCTTTGTGAGTCGAATCAAACAGTGCGTGGTAACAAACTGTAGTAAGGAGCGGCCCCTCTCAATAGTAAACGAAACTCTAAAAAACGGAATTTTCATGTTGATTTTAAGTATATTAAATAAAAAAAAAAGTTTTTTTTTTTAACTGAAAGTAAGGAGCGACATTAAAACTTAAAACGAACAGAAATTACTTCGTATATGAAAGGGGATGATTCCTCATCAACGCCTGGCTCTTTACGCTAAAGTTTGACTCTTTCTCTCAACTCTTCTTTTTAAAACAGTAAAAAACTTTAGCGTAAAGAGCGGGGAGTTGATGAGGAAGTAGCTCCTTTCATATACGAGTAATTTCTGTTCGTTTTAAGTTTTAACGTCGCTCCTTACTTTCAGTTAAAAAAATTTTTTTATTTAATTTCTGAACGTTTTTGAATCAATGCATGTTTTGATTTTCGCTTTCCGCAGAGGAATAGTTAAAGCAAAATTTTCATATTTATTTTTTGGGCTAGATGGTTTTCTCATAGTTTTGATCGAATGATTTTGAGAAAAAAAGAACGGGGGAGGAAGCCTAGTTGCCCTCCGATTTTTGGTTACTTAAAAAGGCAACTAGAACTTTTAATTTTTACGAATGTTTTTATTAGTAAAAGATATACGTAACTTATAAAATAGCCTATGTAACGAACTTTTATGTTCTTATGTTTTTATTAAATATATGAGGGGGTTCACCCCCTCGTTAGTACCTCACTCTTTACACTAAAGCTTAAATTTTGTCCCAATTCATTAAGAATGACTCCTGAATCACAAAAGCCGTAGAATAAATAGTTGAAATTACTAAAAATACTTTAGCGTAAAGAGCGAGGTATTAGGAGAAGTCCCTCATATGCGTAATAATTTCTGTTCGTTTTAAGCTTTGATGCTGCTCCTTACTTCCAGCTGAAAAAACTTTTTCATATTTATTTTTCCATTGTTTTTTTTTAATATTGCTAGAAAAGCCTGCGCTCCCTTCATAGAAATTTTCTTCTCCCATGACAAATTCCTCGATGGAAAGCTCCCCTAACGTTTCCCCTCTTCTCAACCCCTCCCCCTAACCAAAAAATCCCCCTGAAAACGTCTGTTCACTTCCCAATAACCATTACTATATGTAAGCACTGGTCAAAGTTTGTAACTTGTAGCTCCTTCCACGGGGACTCTGGGGGAGTAATTCGTCCCCAAAGACATAGTTATAAGGGTTTTCGACTACACTGAATAAAATGGCTATCTCAGAAAGTGATCCGTTGACTTTGGGAAAATAATTGGCGTGGGAGGGGGCCTAGGTGCCCTCCAATTTTTTTGGTGACTTAAAAAGGCCACTAGAACTTTTCATTTCCGTTGGAATGAGCCCTCTCACAACATTCTAGAACCACTGGGTCGATACGATCATCCCTGGGAAAAAAAAATAACAACCCAAACAAATAAACACGCATCCCTGATCTGCCTTCTGGCAAAAAATACAATTTTTGACTCAATCAAAGAGTTTGACTCATTCTCTTAACTCTACTTTTTAAAAGAGTAAAAAACTTTAGCGTAAAGAGCGAGGCGTTGAGGAGGAAAAGCCCCTTTCATATACGAAGTAATTTTCTTCGTTTTAAGTTTTAATGTTGCTCCTTACTTTCATTTAAAAAAACATGTTTTTTTTATTTCATTTCTGGACGTTTTTGAATTAATGCATGTTTTGATCATGCAAAGCGAAGAGACTTTGGGGGGGGGGGAATTGTTAGAATTAAAAGAAGCACTCGGTGACGTAGGGTGGAGCTCAGTAATTGATGAAATGGATCCAGATCAATCTTTAAATAATTTTTATAATACATTGACTGAAAAGCTTGATAAATTTTGCCCGTAACGAAATCTGAAAGGAAAGAGGCAAACACCAAGAAAACCATGGGTAAATGCATCGCTTTTGAGGTCTATTAATGAAAAAAATCGTTTATATAAAATTAAAATGAAGTATCCCACCGAAGTCAATGTGAAATATAATACGTTTTAGAACTATAAGAATCTGTTAGTAAGGATTCTTAGAGAAAATGAAAGAGTGTACTATGAAAATTCATTTAAAAATTCTGGTTCTCCTCGAAAAACTTGGAATTTAGTTAAGGATAAAATTGGAAAAAATAAAAAGTTATCACATCCTGAGGTATTAATTAATATAAATGGTGTAGAAGTTAGAGAACCATAAGATGTTGCTAATATGTTTAGTAATTATTTTGCTGGTGTTGGTCAAACAATTGTTTGAGCAGGAATAGATTTGTCCCCTTACAGGTTGCATAAAGAATATTTACCCCCCAATGAATGTACGAGCATATTTCTGGCCCCTGTTAGTTTGCAGAATTCCATAAGAATATCAAAAATATAAGAAATGGTAATTCAGTGGGATATGATGAATTATCAACAAATTTGCTAAAGAGTATTGCCGGAGTTATTTTTGAACCACTTGTCCACATTTTCAATTTGAGTATCAATTCAGGTATATTTCCTAGTAGATGGAAAATTGCCCGAGTAATTCCGTTGTATAAACAAGGCGATAAATCTGATGCAAGTAATTATCGTCCAATTGCAATTTTATCACCGTTATCTAAAGTGTTTGAAAAAATTTTAAAAGAAAGAATTTCTAGCTATTTAGATAAAATATATTTCTTTACCAAATATAAATTTGGATTTAGGGCAAACCATTCGACAGAGCACGCAGTTACAGCTCTTTCATTAGAAATAAATGATTGTTTAGATCATGATTTCCATGTGGCTACTGTTTTCTATGATATAAGAAAAGCATTTGACACTTTAAATCATGAAATTCTTCTTAACAAAATGATAAATTCTGGCATAAGAGGGAAAGGATTACAAATTATTAAATCATACCTGTGCAGAAGCAAAATCACAGAAGATGTCGTTGGAAAAATGACTAATTTAAAAAGTCTTATTGATATTGGTGTCCCCCAAGGCTCAGTATTAGGTCCACTTTTATTTTTGATTTATATTAAGGATCTTCCACGAGGTTTGCATGAGAATATTAGCCATGCAATTCTATTTGCAGATGACACAGCTATAACAGTTAAAGCTAGGGATTAATTGATATTGATAGAAAATCTGACTATAAATGTTACCTCAGTAAATCGATGGTTTGTTTCCAATAATCTAGTACCAAATTTTACAAAAACTAATTTTATGGTTTTTGGTCGTTCAAAACGTGCCACTCGAGATATTTCTTGTGAGGAGCTTCAGGTTGGTGACCAAAAAATGAAAGTTAGGCCCATTTTTTTCATAATTACAGTAACAGACCACTCATTTTTTACATACTGATTAAAGTTATAATCCTCAATATATTTCACTATTGCATTTGAAGCAGATCGATGTTTTTGTATATGCATTGTATTAAGTTTAGCTGCAAAACATAACTGCTCCTTCCAATTTGAATTTGCTCAATGATGTCATATGTCTCACAAATATCTTATCCCATTCATGGCTTAGTCGACATTGCCTTGTATTTTCTACTGCTGTGTTTGGTACTCTTGTCTTTACATAATTGCCGCTGCCAACTCTACTATCAACTTCCAATGATGTAAACAGATCGCTAATTTTTGCTAATATGTCTAATCAAATAAAAACTTGATGAAAAAGATGTATTCAAACTATCCTCTCTGAATTTTATTTTCTTGCTAATGTAAAATACACTTAAAATATAGCCTTAAATCGGATCTAATTGCTATAGCAGGTTGCTGGGCCTCATGTAAGTATACCAATGAGGTTCTGATGTATGTATGTAAACTATGTATCTCTTGTAGCATAGGCAATCCGGTTGTTAGGAAAGGTTAATGACAGGATCTGGTTCCTAGATAAACCGGGTTTACAAATGATGTATCCTATGTAAAGGAAATCTTAGGAAATATTTAGAGCCTCAGGCGTGCAATCCAACCCTGTCACTACTGGAGAAACAGCAGGTCTATCCTACTCTTTACCCTACGGTTTTCTTAGTACTTTAAAAAAATTTTCTGTTTGTTCTAATTAAACAACCCTTGTCTTTCAGGAGTTAGTGTTAACAAGTTGGGACACAATTCAAGAATATGGCATTTATTGCAAAGTGTTGAGGCAGGACCAATCCCCTTCATTTCATATACATAATAATTTCTGTTCGTTTTAAATTTTTTTGTTACTTCTCATTTTTAGTTGAAATATTTTTTTTATCAAACTTCTGATATTATTTTAAATAATACCGAGAAATCCGGCTCCATCTCCATGGAAAAATCACTGCTCCCCGCGGAGATCCTCTAGACAATACCCCAGAGTCTGGACAATAGCCCTTCCCATCCCCACACGTAAAACTGAGTAAAAAAGAAGCAATACGAATAAAAAGTATTTCGTGTGGGAGCTCTGGCGAATTTCCTCGGAAAAGCTCACCACTTGAAATTTCCTCTCCGTTGGAAATTCTTCCTGTCCCCTCAGGATAAAATTCACCCCCCTCCCACCTCACCCGAAATATATGTAAATAACTTACCAATTACAAATACTATAAACAATCAATGCTGAAGACGCCTTGTTTTATACAGGCGAAATATCCGCGTTGTTTTAGTCTTTTAATTCTACTGGCCGTCGTCTCGTTTGAAGTTTTCTTTTTGTAGAGTTTTATCTCTCTTGATTGTTTATTGTCATGTCTGGCCAGTTCGGCTTAAGAACTTACAAATACTATACATAAAAAATGGGCAATTTTTGTAACTTAAAGACCTTTGACGTGGGATATGGTGGGGGGGGGGCCTTTTATCTCCAAAGGCATGGATGTTAGACGCTCTAACCATGTTAAAAAAAACGTCTGTCCAAAAATATTAATTGAACGAGTTGGAGACACAAGAGTCGTGGGAGGGGGGCTACTTGCCTACCAATCTTTTTAGTCACTTAAGAGGAACACTAGAACTTTTATTTTTCGCAAGTAAACAAGTAAACGCAAGTAAGCAAGTTGAGTTTTCTGTTTTTATTTTTAGGATTTTCTGTTATATTGAGCCGCATCGCACTGTACTTACTGTTCGTTACCACGAACTGTTTGATTCCATGATTTTGAATGGCTGATAAAAGTAGTTCATTCTTGCCATAAATTTGTTACGTTAATTAATTGAAGTTAAATGTTTTGTCGGCAAAAGCCACTGCAACATTTAAAATAATTGATATTGAGGTAACAAGCCTTTTTAAGAGGAAATGTTAAATCTTTTGAAACGTTTCATAAGAAAACTGAAACCCATGTAGACTATAATGAAGATGATTTACAACTAGAATCACCATCATTTTTATTCAAGGAATTCTTTCTGAGCTAATAAATAATTATGAAGACTACCAGATTGTCCTTCAAATAATATAGAGATTAAATATACTTTTGGAGAGGGGCTACCGATTTTCAGAAATCATGTGCCCCAAGCGATGCGTGCCAAGCGTAGCGAAGTTGTAGTAAGCCTTAGGAGGACTGTGCCACGTGTGTCAGAACTGTGTGGCACACGTGGCCCCCCGAGATGCACACCAGGCAGCAGAAGGTAGGTAATTTCTTGCTTTTTTGTCAAAATTGAAAACGAGGAATAACCTTAGTGAAAAAAAAAAAAATCAAAACAGATTAGACATCAAATGTGATTTTAGAATAAAACAAACACCAATACCTCCTAGTTTGAAACGTTGCGCAAAGACAATGAATCCTTTGTACTAAGGACAAAATATGCGGAAACTAATTTTACTTGTTTTGCTATAGGTTTGTTTATATGAATATAAATGTTAAATTTTTAATTAGTGATAAATATAGCCTTACTATAGAATTATTTAAAATTCAGGGTGTAGAATAAGCAGACAAATATAACTGAAGGAAAAAGAAAATTCGTAAATATTTATTTTTCATTAGTTGTAGGCTACAACAAAAATTTTAAAACATCACACAGGGCCACACAGGAGCTTCAATTGAGTATGGTCACTTTTTTCTGTGCTTAACCCCCTCCCCCTATATTCTGGAAAACAATTTTGAGGGCAATTTAATTGAAAATATCTTAATTTAGCATTGTCACTGACAAATTGAAAAAAATACCCCATAACTTTTGATCTTGAAAAATGTTTTATGTCTCATTCTTACGCTTTCATGAATTAACATTACTGGGCCCTGGTTAAAAAAGTTTGGGAGACACTGATCTGGGCTTAACAATCTTATAAAGTACATTTGATTATGCAGTAGTTGACCAAGAATAAAAGCACGTCACAAAACACATGGGATAGACTAAAACACTTGTTAAGGAATGCGTGGATGTTGCACAGCCATGCACATTAGTCTTAATAACATCTTCGACGGGGAATTAACCAGAAAAAAGCCCGAGTTAAGCTGCTATGTAATTCGGGGTTTTTCCGCAAAATGAATCGTAATGTAACACGCTTACAAAAAGCTCAACATTAAGCATTAGTCCAAGGCGTGTACACAAGGGTGGGAGGCAGGTACGTGCCTCTTTCGAGCCCCTTAAATATTATGTTTGTTATGAATTTCACAATAATTCTTTATATTTTTCTTGGAGTTTGTCTATTTTTGGCCATTTTTTGAATTTGTTGGAGCAATAGTAGTGGCAAGATTAGTAGTTTTTTTATGTTAACCTTATCAATCCTCCGCTCTTTATGATTCATTTCAAATTTGATTAACTTTAAAAATTACTTTTTTTTTGCTTAGAAACTACCCTTTCAAAATAGCGTATTTCACCATGCATTATACCCAAACTGTACGCTTAATCAAAATGTACCCCTCCAGGTTAAAGGATGATACGTGGTGAATTCCCTCTTATTTATATATTGATCTGAAGAACATATCTTATAAAGAATATGAAATAAAAAAAACTAGTTTTTTTTTAGCTGAAAGTAAGGAGCGACATTAAAACTTAAAACGAACAGAAATTACTCCGTATATGTAATGGGTTGTCCCCTCCGCAGTCCCACGCTCTTTACGCTAAAGTTTGACTCTTTGCCACAATTCTACTTTTTAAAACAATTAAAAACTTTAGTGTAAAGAGCGTGGGACTGCGGAGGGGACAACCCATTACATATACGGAGTAATTTCTGTTCTTTTTAAGTTTTAATGTCGCTCCTTACTTTCAGCTAGAAAAAATAATTTTTTTTATTTAATTTCTGAACGTTTTTGAATTAATGCATGTTTGATTTTGGCTCTCCGCACATAAATTATTGAAATGAAATTAGTATATTAATTTTTTTTTTGGCTAAATGGCTTTCTCTTAGTTTTGATCAGACGATTTTGAGAAATAAGGGGTGGGGAAGGAGGCCTAGCTACCCTCCAATTTTTCGGTTACTTAAAAAGGCTACTAGAACTTTTAATATTCAACGAACGTTTTTATTAGTAAAAAATATACGTAACTTAAGAATTAACTTACGTAACAAACTTTTATATTCTTATATTTTTATTATGTGTACAAGGGGGTTTGTACCCTCGTTATTACCTCACTCTTTACACTAAATCGTAAGTTTTGTCCCAATTATTTAAGAATGACCCATGAATCAAAAAGGCCGTAGAATAAATAGTTGAAATCACTAAAAATATTTTAGCATAAAGAGCGAGGTATTTATCTCCTCCTAAATACCTCGCTCTTTATGCTAAAGTATTTTTAGAACCCCTCATATGCGTAATAATCTCTGTTCGTTTTAAATTTCAATGCTATTCCTTACTTTCATTTGAAAAAACGTTTTCATGTTTATTTTTTCATTGTTTTTTTTATAGTAATGCTAGAAAATCCTGCGCCCTTTTCATTGAATTTTTCTTCCCCCATGACATATTCCTCAAAGGAAAGATCCTCCCACAAAGCCCTCTCCCATCAACCCCACCCCCAAACCAAAAAATCCCCATGAAAACGTCTGTACACTTCCCAATAACCATTACTATATGTAAACACTGGTCAAAGTTTGTAACTTGCAGCCCCTCCCTCAGGGGTTGTGGGGGAGTAAGTCATTCCCAAAGACATAGTTATTATGGTTTTCGACTATGCTGAACAAAATGGCTATCTTAATATTTTAATCTGCTGACTTTTGGAAAAAAATGAGCATGGGAGGGGGCCTATTTGCCCTCCAATTGTTTTGGTCACTTAAAAAGGGCACTAGGACTTTTCAATTCCGTTAGAATGAGCCCTCTCGCGACATTCTAGGACCACTTGGTCGATAAGATGACCCCTCGGAAAAAAAACAAACAAATAAACACGCACCCGTGATTTGTCTTCAGGCAAAAAATACAATATTCCACATTTTTTAGATAGGAGCTTGAAATTTTTGCTATAGAGTTCTCTGATATACCGAATGAGATAGTGTGATTTTCGTTAAGATTCTGACTTTTAGGGGATGTTTCGCCCTTTTTTCCAAAATAGGGCAAATTTTCTCAGGCTCGTAAATTTTGATGACTAAGACTAAATTAATTGAAACTTATATATTTAGAATCAGCGTAAAAATTCGATTCTTTTGATGAATCTTTTAGCATCAAAATTCCGTTTTTTAGAGTTTCGTTTACTATTGAGCCGGGTCGCCCCTTACTACAGTTCCTTACCACGAACTGTTTGAAAAGAAAATAATTCGGTATTTCGGGGCTTCTGACATTATTACTCCTTTGCGGAAGTTAGGCTCAAAATTGAAAAAGGATTATATATTTTCTCTGGGCCCCTTCCACCTCTTAGTTGGTTTATTTTCCCGTTAGTTTTCACCTGTTTTCGCTTTATAGTTGTGTTATCTCTTGGCAGTTCTTTCGTTAGTTGAGTTATGGTTGTGGTATATATGTTTTATCGCTCGTATAGTTGTGTTATTTTCAAATTATACTCCATAATAGAGAGGCTCCGAACACCCAGCATTGTATATTAAGCTCTTAATTTGACGTTTTTTCTAACGTGACCAGATTCGTCCTGCGCCCTTTTCTTTGATTTTTTTTCCCCATGGCATATTTCTCCAAGGAAAAATCCTCCCACATAGCCCCTTCCCTCAACCCTACCCCCAAAACCAAAAAATTCCCCTGAAAACGTCTGTACACTTCCCAATAACCATTATTATATGTAAACACTGGTTGAAGTTTGTAACTTGCAACCCCTCCCCCAGGGACTGTGGGGGAGTAAGTCATCTCCAAAAACATAGTTATTATGATTTACGACTATGCTAAACAAAATGGCTATCTCAAAATTTTGATCCGTTGACTTTAGGAAAAAAATGAGCGTGGGAGGGGGCCTAGATGCCCTCCAATTTTTTTGGTCACTTAAAAAGGGCACTAGAACTTTTCATTTCCGTTAGAATGAGCCCTCTTGCGACATTCTGGGACCACTTGGTCGATACGATGACCCCTGGGGGAAAAAAAACAAAAAAAAACAAACAAATAAACACGCACCCGTGATTTGTCTTCTGGCAAAAAATGCAAAATTCCACATCTTTGTAGATAGGAGCTTGGAACTTCTACAGTAGGGTTCTCTGGTACTTTGAATCTGATGGTGTCATTTTCGTTAAGATCCTACGACTTTTAGGGGGTGTTTCCCCCTATTTTCCTAAATAAGGCAAATTTTCTCAGGCTCGTAACTTTTGATGGCTAAGACTAAACTTGATGAAACTTATATATTTAAAATCAGCATTAAAATACGATTCTTTTGATGTAGCTATTGATATAAAAATTCAATTTTTTAGAGTTTTGGTTACTATTGAGCCGGATCGCTCCTTACTACAGTTCGTTACCACGAACTGTTTGATAAATATGAGAGTAGCCCTGCCCTTCTTTTGAAAATCCAAAGAACCCCCCCCCCCCCATTTTCACTTTCACAATTTAATTTAAAAAATAATTTGAAAAAGACATTTTTCAAAGAAAAGTAAAGGCCATATTAAACTGAAAATAAGAAGAAATACACACCTACAATAGTATTGGATGTGATCGTCTCTTAATAAGTTGCCAGCTACAGCTGCAACCCGGATAATATTCCTATACAAGGGTAGTGGAAGTGATGGTTTTAATAGTACCCTTTGTGTTTTGACAAATTAAAAATACACAAAAACAATATTATGCCCCAACAGAGAGCAGAGCTCGTAAGACTGGGGCAGTACAAATGCATAGAAAAAAAACACAACGTCTCGTCATACTAATAATTCCAAGAAGAGAAAAAACAACTAAGACAAAAAAAAATACAAGGTAGGAGATCATAGAGGAGGCCACCCCAGCGTAAGAACACCACAGCAAAATACATACTAAAATCTATTATTAATCAATCCCGACATCCAGGCAAAGAATTATTTTTGAAATACGCTTTTT
This sequence comes from Artemia franciscana, assembly GCF_032884065.1. NCBI lineage: Eukaryota > Metazoa > Arthropoda > Branchiopoda > Anostraca > Artemiidae > Artemia > Artemia franciscana. Next base: position 56,657,592 of record NC_088866.1, on the reverse strand, counting down.
GAAAGAAAATCGACTCGTGAAACTTCGGGACATTTCTACTAAGTTAAGTTTATTTACAATATGAGGAATCTGGTATCTGATCAAGAATCTAGCTCTTTCTGATTTGATTGGCGGAAGGCAATACTTCTTGGAGTGGATGCAGTGGACAGGAGAAGTGGGAGTCCCAATTATACCCAAATCATAGAAATAATTTGCTGAGGATTGGATATCATAATACCACATTGCTGTTCATCCTTCAATTGTTTGAGATTAAGTATATTGAGAAAAATATATAAAGTTTGGGTTTCTGACAGATTTTTAAGTCTCGCAGGGCGATGAACAAAAGCACCCAGAATTCTAATTGCCTTATTTTAAATTATCTGAAGAGGTTGCAGATGGACCATAAATGTGTTGAGATAAACTACGGGGCAATAATTAAGATATGATTCAATTAGAGAATGGTATAAAATTTTAAGGATGGAGAAAGGAAACACCTGTTTCAACCTATGAAGACAACCTAAGTGATGGGCAAGTTTCAATCTCAAATAATCAGAATGCTTACGGAAAGATAAAAGCTCATCGAGAATAATCCCAAGGTAACGAAATGAATGTACTCTTTTTATCCTACTTTGATTTACAATTAACTCATCTATGGTAATTTTATTTATCACCCGCTGTGATCACCCGAAAATCATGAATTCAGTTTTAGAAAAGTTCGGAGCTAGGCAGTTAGACGCAAACCATTTTTTCAAGGATGTCATTGCTGTCACCATTTTCTCAACGAACAAAGATGGGGTTTTAGCTTTTACTGTCGCAGTTTTACAGCCGTATCATCTGCAAAAATTACTGCTAAGCTATTGTCTTGGGGTAAACATCTTGGGAGGTCATTTATATAGATCAAAAATAGTAATGGCCCCAATACTGATCCCTGGGGCACTCCAACATCATCAATAACGATATGGCTTGATAGATGTTCAGTTATTTCTAACTGAATTTTTCGATGATGCAGGTAAGATTTTATTAGATCTAGGCCTTTACCTCTAACACCTGTGTTATTGATTTTTTCCATCAAGGTTTCATGGTTTAGCGTATCAAATGCCTTTTTTTATTCATAGAAGAGAGCAGACACATGATTATCATCATTTAGTGAATCATTAATCTCTAAGATTAGCGCAGCAATAGCTTGTTCAGTGGAATGACCCGACATGAATCCAAACTGATTTCTAGTAAATAAATTCCTTTTATTAAAATAGGATACAATTCTTTTTTGAATAATTTTTTCTAGAGCCTTAGATATTGGAGAAAGAATAGCTATTGGGCGATTGTTGCCTACTCTGTCTTATCACCTTTCTTATGAATTGGAATAACTCGTGCAGATTTCCATACTTCTGGAAAGATCCCTGATGATGTAGATGCGTTTAAAATATGAAGCAATGGGACATGGATTACACAAGCAAGTTCTTTCAGAATATTTGTGGAGAGTCCATCTAGACCTAGGGAATTACCACATTTTAAATTCGTAATTACTTTCTGGAATTCACCGAAAGTAACAGGGTCCAGGAACATACTAGCATTTTCGGACGACGGTAGATAATCTTTATATGAATAAAATAAAGATTCAGGGGATTCCAGATCACCAGTAGCACTAAAATGGGAAAAGTAATTAAAAAATAATGTGCAACAACAACCTTCCCCTTTAATTCTACACCATTTTCATTTATGGTCACTTCAGGGTGTGATGTCTTAGTACTGTTTCCAATTTTTTCCTTGATTGATTTCCATCTAGTCCGAGGTGAATCCGATTTTTTAAATGAATTGTCATAATAAATTTGTTCACTTGTTCTAAGAATTTTAACCAGCAAATTTTTATAATTTTTTAATCGCTGTACATTATGAGCTGAGGGGTGTTTCATTTTTATCTTATAGAGTCGATTTTTTTCTTTGACAGATTTTAAAAGCGACGAACTTGTCCAAGGTTTTTTTGGGTGAGTTTCTTTTCCGGTATGTAGCTCTAAATGGACAATGAAGATTCAGTTTTTCGTGCAGAATTCGATAAATACATCCAAGGATGTATTTGGATCATTGTCGTTAGTAACTTCACTCCAATATATATCGCTAAGACTAGATTTCAGTTCATTCATATTTACTTTTGAAAAATTTCTCCTTTTCATTTCGCTTTTCTTTATTGGCTATCTTTTGCGCTCTAAAGTCAGACATTAAAATACAATGATCAGACGTATCTTCCATAACCGCGAATGTGGCCTCACATGGATAAGGTGCATAAATGTTATCAAACAGTTCGTGGTAACGAACTGTAGTAAGGAGCGACGCGGCTCAATAGTAAACGAAACTCTAAAAAACGGAATTTTGTAGCTAAAATATACATAAAAAAATTGGAGTTTCATGCTGATTTTAAATATATAAGTTTCATCAACTTTAGTCTTTGTCATCAAAAGTTACGAGCCTGAGAAAATTTGCTTTATTTTGGAAAATAGGGGGAAACATCCCTTAAAAGTCATAGAATCTTAACGAAAATCAAACCATCGCATTCGGCATATCAGAGAACGCTATAGCAAAAATTTCAAGCTCCTATCTACACAAATGTGGAATTTCGTATTTTTTACCAGAAAACAAATCACGGGTGCGTGTTTATTTGTTTGTTTTTTCTCTTCCCCAGGGATCATCGTATTGACGAAGTGGTCCTAGAATGTCGCAAGATGGCTCATTATAACGGAAATGAAAAGTTCTAGTGCCCTTTTTAAGTGACCAAAAAAATTGGAGGGCACCTAGGCCCCCTCCCACGCTCATTTTTTCTCCAAAGTCAACGGATCAATATTTTGAGATAGCCATTTTGTTCCACACAGTCGAAAACCATAATAACTATGTCTTTGGGAATGACTTACTCCCCCACAGTACCTGGGGGAGGGACTGCAAGTTATAAACTTTGACCAGGGTTTACATATAATAATCGTTATTGGGAAGTGTAGAGACGTTTTCAGGGGATTTTTTGGTTTTGGGGGTGGGGCTGAGAGGAGAGGGCTATGTGGGATGATCTTTCCTTGGAGAAATATGTCATGGGGGAAGAGAAATTCAATGAAAAGGGCGCAGGATTTTCTAAAACTACTATAAAAAAACAATGAAAAAATAAACATGAAAAAGTTTTTTCAATTAAGGAGAAAGTAAGGAGTAGCATTGAAGCTTAAAACGAACAAAGATTATTACGCATATTAGGGACTCTAAATATACTTTAGCATAAAAAGTGAGGTATTTAGGAGGAGATAAATACCTCGCTTTTTATGCTAAATTATTTTTAGTAATTTCAACTATTTACTCTACGGCCTTTCTGATTCCGGGGTCATTCTTAAAGAATCGAGACAAAACCTACGATTTAGTGTAAAGAGCGAGGCATTAACGACGGTAAAAACCCCCTTATATACATAATAAAAATATAAGAATATAAAAGTTTGTTACGTAAGTTAATTCTTAAGTTACGTATATTTTTTACTAATAGAAACGTTAGTTAAAAATTAAAGGTTTAAGTTGCCTTTTTATGTAACCGAAAAATTGGAGGGTAGCTAGGCCTCCTTCCCCACCCCTTATTTCTCAAAATCGTCTGATCAAAACTAAGAGAAAGCCGTTTAGCCAAAAAAGGAATTCATATGCAAATTTCATTTTAATAATCTGTTAATCTGATTCAATACAAAAAATTCAATAAGATTGGACAAGTCCTATGGTGGAGAGCCAAAATCAAACATGCATTAATTCAAAAACGTTCAGAAATTAAATAAAAAAAACTAGTTTTTTTAACTGCAAGTAAGGAGCGACATTAAAACTTAAAACGAACAGAAATTACTCCGTATATGAAATGGGTTGTCCCCTCTTCAACGCCTCGCTCTTTACGCTAAAGCTTTTAATTGTTTTAAAAAGTAGAATTGTGGCAGAGTCAAACTTTAGCGTAAAGAGCGAGACGTTGAGGAGGGGACAACCCATTTCATATACGGAGTAATTTCTGTTCGTTTTAAGTTTTAATGTCGCTCCTTACTTACAGTTAAAAAAACTAGTTTTTTTTATTTAATCAATCAGAGAAAAAGATGAACTTGTAATTCGTGTCGGAATAAAACATACTGAGCTCATACCATGTGAAAGGTTGCATTCTAAAAACTGAAGGACATGTCGGGAGGCATCCCATTAAATCAATATTGAAGTCCCCAAGGATAAAAAATGGCATTCGAAGATTTGATATCACGCTTAACATATTTTCAAATTTGTCAATAAAGTCTGCCATGCTAGATGAGGGAGGACGATAAATTTCAGCAATTAAAATTTTTCCATTATTTGGTTAAAAAACATTCAACAATACAGCTTTCAAAAACCATCTCAGTATTCAGATATAGAAATTCTTCCCTCAGTCGCGCCGGAATATAATTTTTAAACTAGTATTGCTAAACCACCTTGCTTTTTCTTTATTTCAGCTTACGTGAAAGAATTGGAAATCGCTAATATTAATTTTATTTGCCGAGTTTTATCTAAAAATGTTTCACAAACCCCAAGAATATCCGTGCCCGATTCAAATAAAAAAATTTCAGTCGCACCTTGCCCACTCCTCCAACCACGACAGTTCCAAAATGATATTCTCCTCATATTTTGATTTTTATGAGCTATTTCATGAGAAAACGAATATTTATTTGTGGGGACTAAAATAGAGTTTAAATTTTCACTATTATCATGCGCTAGGGGCGTTTGGAATACATTACTAAAGAGGGCGGATTTTCTTTCAAATTTTTCCAGTCTAGATGCAGGGATCCCATGAGCTTGATTAACCATTATCGTGCATTGACCACATGCCAAGGAGTACCCCCATGCCTCTCCCGCTGAAAAATAAAAGCACTAAAACTCAGAGATAATTCAACATGAAATACGAAAGAAAAAACAACACGGGAATCCATAGACACTGTAAGTACCAAAGTGCAAACAACCAACCAAACACTCTCTCCAAACCCCAACTAAATGAACAAAAAAGAAAAAAGCACACAAAAAACTTTCTTCACTCGTAATTTTGTTACTATCCTTCATTTCGTTCAAATTACCCCTTCGCGCGTCCAACCTAACCTTCAAACAAATCAAATACAGAAAATAACTAAAAAAAAGGAAAAAAAAGGAAAAAGGGAAAAAATTTCACTTTTCCATAGAGCTTCCAAATCCACCCCTATGAATATCAACTCTATGAGGGGCATGTGCCAAAACTGAATCTATAAAATCCTTATTTACTTTGTCAACAGTCACTTTTAGAGGCTCAGTGTTTGGACACTGGCGTATACACATAAGTGGCGGGATCGATTTTGTCACCCAAACATCCCCACGATTAACTCCACTGTTGAGTAATTTTAACCTCACAGCAAATAATTTCCTTCGAACTTCTCGCACCGATTCCGGGGCATCATCCGTCACAAAGATATTAGAATGCTCTAAAATTGACTTGTTTTTCAACCTCCTAGCGTTTTCAATATAAGAATTCGGGCTTCTTTTCTTGCAACTTCCACTTTGATAAATTGTTTTTCACGGTTAATGTCTACCACTGAATATTCAAAATCCAAATTCAATTCCATCAGTAATTACTTTTTCAAAGATTTTTTTAGTTGATTCTTCATCATTAACTGGGACATTCCAAAGCAATAAATTTTTTTCAGTATCTCTGCTTTCTATTCTCATAGTTCTCCCTTTCAATTAAGATAACTCAGACGTTAAACGAACATTTTCTTCTGCTAATAGAGCTAAATTACTTTTTATCATTTTTGACTCACTTTCAACAGTAGTTATTCTAGGTTTTAATTCGGAGATTTCCTTTTGGGAGATAGCAAAAGAATTCTCAAGGTGTGATAATCAAGATTCAATGGACCTAACTGATCCAGATAAATCATTCAGAATTTCAGTATTTGATTGAATTGTGGCCAAAATTGTGCTAATATTGTCAGCTAACGACCTCAGTGAAATATTTTCTACTCCTCTTGAATCGGGCGAGATGGAGTCATTCAACACTGAATTATCCGATGCCGATATAATCGCCATAGCTTCTTCTCCCCGTTTGACCTTCTCCCTTTTTCCAACCATTCTTAACACTAAATACAGCACCAAAAGGGGGTTCAAGGGGAACCAAAAATCGCAAATCGCCTACCTTAAAAGCTTTATCTAAGCTTTAAACATAACCACGGCAAACAACTTTAATCAATCTCAGTCCAGCACTACTATTATAAAAGCTTCAATTTTACTTTTCCTTTTTTTTCAATTTGTCATAGAAAATTAACTACAATTTTTAATCTTCCAATCCATCTTGGCTAATAAATGAACAAAAAATACATCAAGGCAGGTACGGACGCGCGTTAGGCTATTGTTAGCCGGTCGAATTCATTCAGGTAATATTTTGTTACAACAGAATAAATTTAGTCTCTAATTGATTCGGAATATAATCCTTTTTCCACGCTTGTTCAAAAACTGGTTATTAATCCTTTTAAGAGAATGAATTGGTCGTAACAGGTCAGAGACTGAATAGCAACTGAGATACGAGGACATATTTTGTTACTGAGAATGGATTAGGTTTACAGGTTTGTTAGTTTTATTGAGCTAAAAACTAATCAAATTAATAATAAGTTTAGTTAGTTTTTAATTATTTGAATTAATTTTAAATTATATAGTTTAGTTGAGCTGGATGACAAAAGAGTTTCTGTGTTTTTTATCTATATGCCAAGACTCTGGAAATTTTTTTCTGAAAAATTAATGATAGTAGCTTTTTTTTTCAAAAAACTAAATTTTCACTAGGTTTAGCCGTTTATTGCTTTGTTTCACATTTTACTTTAGCTTTTGCTAAGTAGAGTATGGTATGTGAAGTACCTCCATAGGAGGCACGGACCAAAGGTGACCTTGCCCTAGGGGGTCCATAAAAGGAACTGGGGCACCCTCTCCTGGAGCCGTAAATACAGGTGAAGGAGGAAGAAGACTTCTCAAATGTACGCTCAACAAGGCTCACTGGCGTTTCCACACGTCCCATGAGTTACAAACCTTCTCCCAGTAATGGGTTAAATTCCATGGTGACGCAGAACCCCATCCTGGGAGGATCCTCTATAGGAGGACAACTGTGGCAGGGTGTAAGATCCAGATTTATGAACAACAGCCTCTGTAAAGGGCTACCTCGACACTTCGGGGTATCTGCAAGACTGGGGAACTTGCGGTTAACTTTTCCTATTTGAGGAGTGGCACCTCTTGAGGAAATTGTAACCTAGTAAACAACACAGCACTCGCACGGGATTCTGATTATTGGATATTTTTCTGGGCTTGTTTTTTATGGGCATTTTCGGGCTGAAAACCTTCATCCTAGCTAATTTATCTACTATGGGCTACCTCCCCGTAGTAGCCTAATATTTTTAGGCATGAATACATAATGAGTCGGAGGTAATAGGCTTGGGGCTGTCTGTGCAGGATTTCGACTCTTGTTAATTGAAGAGCATCACCAAGTGCTGAAAACCATGTTGTAACCAAGATGGGCCCAGGATTGCACAAAGCCTCTAATTTGCTGGAGATCCCAGGGACTTCTTGCTGTCCGATGCTAAGCCAAGTGCTTCGATGTAGACTTGAGAAGATATGCTGGTCACCGTCCTGCACTGATATCATGGATCGTTGCTTTTTCTGAGGCAAAATTAATTTCAATGATTTAAAGAACATGAAAATTTGAACTTTGAATGTTACGACGTTAAAAGATGACTCTCGTATCGACACTTTGACTGACGAATTCATACTGTTTGGACCTGATTTATTAGGGGTTTCAGAAACTCACATCCCAGAGGTAGGAAGCATGAAATGAGGTGACATAGGATTTGTTTACTCAGGCAGGAAGGATGGGATATATAGACAGGGAGTAGGACTCGTGATGAATAAGGAAGATGCTAAGTCTTGTTTAGGCTCGGAAGGTATTAATAATAGAATACTAATTGCTAATTTTCTGACTGAAAAGTTCGGGGTATCAGTTATAGTAGTATATTGCCCTGTTGAACCAACTGACGGAGATACTAGTGACACAGATGAATCTTACTTACAGTTAAAGGAGCAAATACACTGGGTACCAGGTAGAAATGTGGTGTTTTTGCTAGAAGATTTTAACACCCATGCTTGTAGAAATAGGGATAGATGGTATCCTAGTCTAAGTAAATTTTGTGTAGGGAAAGACAACAGTAATGGCAACAGACTTTTGCAATTTTGTAGATTTAACAACTTAGTTATAACCAATACGCATTTGGTCGTGCTTTTATTGATGTTTTAAGTAAAGATCAGCATCTAGTAGTGTCTAAGGTTAATCTAAAGCTGAAATTTGGGAAGGGTAGCTACCTCCCGGAAAGTTATGATTTTGGTAGACTCCATGAAAATTTGAGAAAAAGCTTCCAGGAACAGTTAAATACTAGACTTGAGAGTTTATAATTTGACAAAGTGGAAGATGGATGGAATAATTTTAGAAAACAATGTGTGATGTTGCTGATGGTGTCTTAGGAAAGAGTTCTAAGGCTGCAACTAGGAATATTATTGAAAAATCTTCATGTTTAACAAAGAGTAGAAGGGGCTTGTACAAGAATTATTTGAGTAATAGATCATATAAAAACAAAAGAAATGTAAAGAAAGTGGAGAAAGCATTAAAATATGAACTATGAAGATGTGAAGTGGAAGCCATGGATAAAATTGCTGAGGATCTGGAAGATGCTGCTAGATGGCATAGTAGTAATATATTATACTGGCATGTTAAGAAATGGAGATGGGGTAGTCAGCCTGGACTAGTCCCATTTGAAGATAGGAATGTGGCCACAATTAGTGATAAGGAAAGAGATAAAGAAAGATGGGCGGAACATTTTGAGAATGTGCTAAACCGAGATGGAGTTGCACGAAGAGATATAAAAGAAAATGAGAAACTTTGTTATACCTTGGATGTGAAAGAAGCTTTGTTTTATGGGGAAAAATAAGAGACAGTGCTAAAAGGATTAAAAAATATTAAGGATCCACGTGCTGATAGTGTGATAAATGAGTTTCTTAAATATGGTTGCTCTGAGGTTAAAAATAAGCTACTAAAGATTATGAATATTATTTTTGAAAAAGGGGAAGTACCTAACTATTTTGGGAAAACTCTAATTAAACCACTGTATAAGAAAGGTGACAAGAGTGAATGTCGTAATTATCGAGGTATTAGTCTGGTCTCTGTAGATAGCAAATTACTTCGTAATATGATTCTTTTTAGACTGAGAAGTGCTGTAGACAAAGTTTTAAGGTAAGAACAGTGTAGTTTTAGAAAATATAGAGGATATGTCGACCAAGTTTTCACCCTTAGGTTAATAATTGAGAAGTCCCTTCGTTGTCAAACACCCTTGGTCCTCAATTTTATAGATTATGAGAAAGCGTTCGATTCTGTAGATAGAAGACCGTTAGCAAAGGATTTTTCGTTATATAAAATACCAAACAAATATATTAAAGTGATTTGTGTTATGTCCGAAAATAATACTGCTGCGGTTGATATAGGAAATGAGGTTAGCAACTGGTTTTGCATTAAATCAGGAGTTGAGCAGGGTTGTATTCGATCCCCCTCTCTGTGGAGCATTTTGATGGATTTCGTCTTAAGGAGCACAGAGAAGGCAATTGGTGATCACTGAATCGAATGGGGAGGAAAAACGCTCTTGGACTTAGATTATGCTGATGATTTAAGCATATTAGAAGAATGTGTGAGTAAAATGAATGAATTTTTAAAGTTTTTACGAGTTCAGGGTTCTAGAATAGGTTTGAAAATTAATGCTAAGGAGACTAAGTCACTAAGGCTAGGAATGAGTGAAGATGAAAAGGTGACATTGGATAACGAAAAGATTGATCGGGTGGGTCTCTTCACTTACGTTGGTAGTATTATTAGTAAAGACGGTGGAGCAGTGAAGATGTTAAAAGTAGAATAGCTAAGGCTCATGTTTTTTTTTAGAGTTAAAAAAAGTTTGGAAAAATAGGAAGATAAGTCTTCAAACTATAATTAGAATATTGGAAGCTACAGTGATGATAGTGGTTAAATATAGTTCTGATGCACGGGTGCTCCAAAAAGCGAACTAAAATTTACTAGATGTTTTCCAGAGAAATTGCCTACGGATTTTTCTGAGCACCCGGCTGACTGACCGTATTTCAAACAGTAGCCTGTACGAAAAACTTGGTTCATTCCCGCTTTCTATGGCCATAATGAAAGAAAGGTTGAAATGGCTAGGCCAAGTTCTGCGGATGAAGGATTAGAGATTGCCAAAAACTGTTCTTTTTGGCCAACCGTCTGGGGCTACGCGGAAAGCAGGTCGTCCCCGTTTGGGTTGAGAGGATGTCATAAATACGGATTTAAAGAAATGGGAGCTTTCTGGGAGGGTATAAAAAGGGAGGCTTTGAATAGATTAGGTTGAAGGAGCAATGTGTGTAGCTGTGTTGGCCTCAGGCGGCTTGGTGCTGCAGTGAGTTATCAGTAGTAGTATTAGTAGTAGTTTGAAATCGCAATTGAAGGAGGAAGTATAGTCTAATTATGTTTTAGAGGAAGGGATCAAATTTAATTGAGTTGGGATATACTTCAAAAACTCCAAATAAGCGATTAATAAGAAAAGTTTTACTTATAACATTATTGTAATCGATACTTTTCGGAGGGTCAAGGGATGGGAGGGATTGCTATTACCACAAAATTATTTGTGTATCTAACATGGAAAGGTTTCATAGAATTTAGAAGTTTTCCAAATTCCAAGACAAAATATTGTTGCAACAGAAGTTATATATTTCGGCTTCTCTCTAACTCCTTTTCACACAGCTCCAAAAGATAATGCTTCTTTCTCACATAACTTGATGAGAAATGCACAGCACTTAAGCTTTCAACTCGAACATGTTCACCAGCACCAATGGAGGTAGTGAATTTGGCTATGGGAAAATTCTCTAGTTATAATGATTTGATAATAATCTCTAATAATTCCAGGCATTTTATAGTAATAATATTTATTTTTAAGCATTGTTTTTCAAGGTAGCATGTACATATGTTGTTGAAATTTCAATAAACAAAACTATACCTCTATATCGACGCACTGTAAAAGTTTTCATATCAAAAAAGCTCACCAGCACAAATATACTAGTCAACTCGGATGCTAAAACGTCTTTTAGTTTTCTGTATTTCAAATATTTATCCTAAATTCTATAATACACTTTATTATTTTCTTTCAAAATTAGATTTAAAAGCATGTCAAATGCTATGAAAATAAAGAAAAAATTGGCACATTAGGCTTCCGAAAATGAAAATTCAAATACCAAGATAAAAATTCCTGAATCTTAGGTAGCAATGTAAATATTTCCTTGAAATTTTGATAAATGAAAATATAATTCTACACCCACACACCTCACTTGGAATTTTCAAATACACCATGGTCATCAGCGCTTCTGAAGTTAACCAAATCATACACCATTTTTTTTTTTTAGTTTTCAATATCTTAGATAGTTTTAATGGTTTTATCATACTATTTTTTTTTTCTCTTCTAAACAGTTAAAACTTCAGAGCCATTTAAGTGCTTTAAAACTAAAGAAAAAAACCCGAAGGTTTAGTTGCTAAGCTAGGCTCCTGAGCAGCCCGAATACAGCAAATCACAGTGTACTGTAAATTTTAACAGTTTTGAGTCAGCAGTTTAAAGATGTCATTAGAGTAGAAACACCATATTGACCAAGCGAGGACAAAAAAAGCAATTATGGCAGTGATGAGAAATTGCAGTCTTAAAACGTCAAAATGGCAATCAACTTACCATTGAATGTTTAACCTATTTATAAATAATTTATACGGTTGACAACGCCATATTTTAGCTGATATTACTCTCTTTATACGCAAGTCATAAAATGCTACTGTATGGGTGTATTTTAAAATTTGGTTGCCAACAGTTGCAATCTCTATGTTAGAAAACAATGTAATTTATAATAATCAATTATTCATTTCCTTAAAGTATTATAGCTAGCTACCACAGTTTTCCTCGCAGTTTATGTCCTTTCTTTACATGGACAATAAAATCTTATATCGGAAATGTTTTACTATTATTGGCAACGGCTCTGATGGCTAACAAAGTCAACTACCCAATATGATTTTGCACCGGCATTAATCTAGGAAACTTTTTTAACAAAAAGATTTTTTCAGAGAATAATAAAAAAGCTATATTAAACCTAAGGCAAGCAGAATTAAAGTCAACTATCAATTCAAGCGTAAGAGAAACGTAAATCGCTACAAATAAATACATGGAACACAAAACAAACCAGAATTGTAATAAATAATCAAGCAAAGCCTAAAACAAACAAAAACTACAACAAACAGGAGTTGCGTCAGGGACGAATTTCCAGAACTTTTATTGGGAGGCTCATTAATTCTTATAAATATTTTTTGGGGCAATTGCCCTCCCCCAAACGACGCCCCTGAGTAGGGCTAACACCTCTACCCATACCTTCTAAAGACCAGGACATAATTTGCACTTTACACCCATGGACGACCCTGTTGACCCCCCCTCTCCCCTTTTTAACAAACTGCATGGACATACTTCATTTGATTTAATATCCTCCCCCCAATATTCCCTGAAAGTTTGACCTTAATATCTTTGGCCCTTTTGGAGATCCAGGATTGAACATGCCTCCCTTTCCCAATAGAAAAACCTATCTATTAACAATGGGTAACTTGCATAAAGGAGAACCCTTAAAGATGTATTGAGAGCCTTAAGATATATATCCCTGTATCAGTTTCCAATTAACCAATTCAAACAATTAGATTTCACTTTTTCTATCCTTGGTACTTTCGCCATGTCGTAATTGGAACTCATACTGCTTAATTCTAAATCAATATTTCTGCGAAGCTTTATACTCCGAGCAGAAGAACCTGTTGTCACCAGTGCAATGAGCTCCTTCTCTAACCACGTTTAACTGCCACCAAATGGGTCCCCCATCTGTAAGGAAATCAGACGGGACGTTTATCAATTTATTCTTATGCAAATTGTAGATGCTGCCCTTCTTTAGTCTTCTAAAATACCAAAATGCACAGTAAGTACGTCTCATCTGCTGCACAACTTCATGCAGAATGAGATTTCAGGCCTGCATTTATCTTAAAACTTTGTACTGTAGTTTCCATTAAAACGAAGGTCAAAGGTTAAATTTAAAGCCTTAAAGGCCTACCAGTACCTAAGGAGTACTTTTGATGGCTGGAGATAATGTCCAAGTAAAAGGAATTAAATTTAGCCTGCAATAGCAGTTGAGCTTGCACTTTAAAGAGACATAGGAGTCTGCATAATATTAACTTCTAATTAATTCGATTTTTCTAATATAGTAAATAGCTAAGCCATTTATTAGTGGACAAAAAGGGAATATCAGTTATGCAATCTTGAAACTTTTTTTACATGGGGGTAAAGTTCGGGTTCCTTTTTCTTCTGTCTGAGGCTACGTTGTAATATTTAGTCCTAAAAATATCTTAAATTCTATATCTAGATTTTATTCTAGTTTTTAAGATGTTTCGAGTCTCTATAATTACCTCCTTGGGAGTCTCTATATTTAATTGGGTGTCCGGAGCAGGTACTGTGTCCAAGACGAAGGAGAACTCTAACAGCAGCTCCCCTGCTATTGAAAAAATGTACATATATCCAAAGCAATACACAGAGATAAGAGACTAGAGACTTCAGGAATTGAAATCAAGACTTGATTTGTATTGCGTACTGTTTGATGTACGGTCAGTCAAGTAACTACGTAAAACTGATATTAGATGGCATTCAACAACGTTTTCTCAATCATTCGATACACCCATGTTTCAGACCACTTACTTGACCACTCTTATTATCCAACTTACTGTTTAGTAGGCCTATCCAATATAATTCCTTTAAACATCCACTGAAAAATATCTACTGAAAAATATCCACTGAAAAATATCTAGTTTTGTCCAAAAAGTACCTAAAATATCCTAATCTTTGTGCGAAGGCTTATTCTTCTGAACTTTTTCAACTAAAAAAAACTTTACTCTCTAGGCTATTTTACTTTTTGCATTTTCAATGGATCTACCAATCTTTGCAAATAATGGTGTACCCTTAATCTTCCTGAAGTTAATTTGAAACGTATCTTGGGTCTTCAAAACCACCTTAGAATTCGATTATTTGTCAACATATTACCTAGGACTAGTGTTGTAGAATTGCCGCAAAATAAAACTCTGTAAGTAAAATTAGGAAATTTGGTAGTATAGGATAAAATTGGTAAAGCAAGGTAAAATAAGATACTCCCTAGGAAATACAGGGTAAAATTGGTCTTGGTTTTGGGAAAAAAACTACATTTAAACATAAGAAATCTTACCCTGCCAGCCTTGCATATTTAAAAAGCCGTATTCGGCCATATTCCTCATATGATATATATGTTATTTTTCATTTATTTATAAAAGCACCGAATACAAGTAAAAAAGAAGGTTTGTAACAATTTGATCGCTTTGACTAATTAAGCGCTTGATCATAATAGTGGAACATTCAGTCACTTGCATAGTTATTAAGAATGTCTTCAACAGGATTTGTTGCAAATCTAACTCCTCTCCTTCAGACTTAGATTCTGATTCAGATGACTTTGCCTGTTCCGAAGCCCTCCCCGCAACGAAAGCTCTATATATGGCTCTGGGGATTATTTATTAGTTCCTAACTCCACTTTCCCATCGTCTTTCCCTTAGAACTAATTCTGTATTTATCTGAAGATCCTTTCAAAACGCTAAACTAGAATAAGAATTTCTTTAAAATACTACAGTTACTAACAGCTCCTTCGGTAGCAATTGGTTGAAAGGCAGGTTAATTCTAAAAGGCTTAAATCTAGCCTTTTCGTACTTTTATGCTATGAAAACTGTTGCAAAGCGTCGTAAAATATGTCAGTAAAATGTGTAAGATACCGGTAAAATACGTAAAATACCGGTAAAATACGTCAATTACGTAAAAGAGGTAAAATATCAATTTTAAGGGGGTGCGTAACATTACGGTAAAATATATAAAATATCCAATCATGCCGTGACAACTTTTACCAGTTACATCACTACCTAGTACACTAAAATCTTCTGTAATCCAAGTCTAGGAGGGTGTCACCTCTTGGCACTATGTTCTCCAATAGCCTTTTCTGTGTTCCTTAGGACAAACTCCGTTGTAATAATCCATCTAGGCGAAGATAAGACGAGGCCCAACTCATAATTTCACACGGAACTAATTTCTATCCTCACTTCCTCCCTAAACTCCAGCATTATTGCCTGGATGCATAGCGCGAATCGCTTTAAAGTACTTACCTGCGATACCATAAAAGAATGGGACTTTCACTAAGGAAAATGTCTGTTTTATTTACAAATAAAATGTCTGTGCATAACCTATGAAACTCAGGTAGAAGAAGTCTGATGACTTTGTTGTTTCTAAATTGTTAATCCATGTGTGAATTTACTGAAACCACAGTCTTCTTTTGAAACTTAATCCATATAATCTCTTAGACTGATAAACGCATAAAATCCTATGTAATTCCTTTTCTATATAAAAAACTGAATGCCTCTATAGTTACTGCGCTTGACCGAAGTTTCTCCAAAATCATTAGATATTTCAACTTTATAAAAAATTATATTTATAATCCTTAGAATTATATTTATATGACTTATTTTTATAATATATTTAGAATTATATTATAGAATTATATATTAATCAAACAGTTAGTGGTAACGAACTGTAGTAAGGAGCGACCCGGCTCAATAGTAACCAAAACTCGAAAAAATGGAATTTTGATACCAAAAGCTACATCAAAAGAATCGCATTTTAATGCTGGTTTTAAATATATAAGTTTCATCAAGTTTAGTCTTACCCATCAAAAGTTACGAGCCTGAGAAAATTTGTGTTATTTTAGAAAATAGGGGGAAACGCCCCCTAAAAGTCATAGAATCTTAACGAAAATCACACCATCAGATTCAGCGTATCAGAGAACCCTACTGTAGAAGTTTTGAGCTCCTATCTACAAAAATGTGGAATTTTGCATTTTTTGCCAGAAGGCAGATCACGGATGCGTGTTTATTTGTTTTTTTGTTTTTTTTTTTGTTTTTTTTTGTTTTTTTTCCCCAGGGGTGATCGTATCGACCCAGTTGTCCTAGAATGTTGCAAGAGGGCTCATTCTAACGGAAATGAAAAGTTCTAGTGCCCTTTAGAGTGACAAAAAAATTGGAGGGCACCTAGGCCCCCTCCCACGCTAATTATTTTCCCAAAGTCAACGGATCAAAATTCTGAGATAGCCATTTTATTCAACGTAGTCGAAAAACCTTATAACTATGTCTTTGGGGACGACTTACTCCCCCACAGTCCCCGTGGGAGGGGCAACAAGTTACAAACTTTGACCTGTGCTTACATATAGTAATGGTTATTGGGAAGTATACAGACGTTTTCAGGAGAATTTTTTGGTTTGGGGGAGGGGTTGAGAAGAGGGGGATATGCTGGGAGAACTTTGCTTCAAGAATTTGTAATGGGAGAAGAAAATTTCCATGAAGGGAGAGCAGGATTTACTAGCATTATTTAAAAAAAAACAATTAAAAAATAAAAGTGAAAAAGCTTTTTCAGCTGGAAGTAAGGAACAGCAATAAAACTTAAAACAAACAGAAATTATTACCCATATGAGGGGCTCACCTCCTTCTAATACCTCGCTCTTTACGCTAAAGTATTTTCGGTAATTTCAACTACTTATTCTACGGCTTTTGTGATTCAGGGGGTCATTCTTAATGAATTGGGATAAAATTTAAGCTTTAGTGTAAAGAGCGAGGTACTGACGATGGGGCGAATCCCCTCATATATGTAATAAAAACATGAGAATACAAAAGTGTTTTACGTAAGCTAATTTATAAGTTACGTAAATCTTTTACCAATAAAAAGATTCGTAAAAAATTAAAAGTTCTAGTTGCCTTTTTAATTAACCAAAAAATCGGGGGGCAACTAGGTTTCGTCCCCCGCTCTTTTTTTCTCAAAATCATTCGATCAAAATTATGAGAAAGCCATTGAGCCAAAAAAAAAAAATATGCAAATTTCGTTTTGATTATTCCTCTGCGGAGAGCCAAAATCAAAACATGCATTGATTCAAAAACATTCAGAAATTAAATAAAAAAAACAAGTTTTTTCAACTGAAAGTAAGGAGTGACATCAAAACTTAAAACGCACAGAAATTACTTCGTATATGAAAGAGGCTGCTTCCTCATCAACGCCCCGCTCTTTACGCTAAAGTTTTTTACTGTTTTAGAAAGAAGAATTGAGAGAAAGAGTCAAACTTTAGCGTAAAGAGCGGGGCGTTGATGAGGAAGCAGCCTCTTTCATATACGAAGTAATTTCTGTGCGTTTTAAGTTTTGATGTCACTCCTTACTTTCAGTTGAAAAAACTTGTTTTTTTTTATTTAATATATTATTAGAATTATATTTATATTACATATATGTATAATATATGACTATCTAACCACCATAGATTTGTAAGCTTAGTCATGATATTGCCAACCAAAGAATTTCTTCTTAGTATCCAATCCCTTTAGTACTTTGTCAAACTCTTCCTTATTAAATAAAGATCCCATCACTGACAAATTACTGAATATTTTCATGGTCTTTCCTACATAATTTCCTATAAATAGAACAGAGTTTAAATCGTTCTCAGAAAATTCTGAACATCTCTCCTTATCAGTTTCTCCATAACCAGTTTGAGAGGTCCCTCCTGTATTCAGCTGGGAGAACTCTAAACTGACTCATTGCTTTCATTTTTTTTTATTGTTAATTTGACCTTTTACTATTATGCCACCTGGCATCATCCTCGGGATCCCTAGCAAATTTTACCCATATCTGGTTTTTCACGTCACGTAAGTTGACACTTTAGTGATTTTTCTACCTTCAATACTTCCCTCTTACTCACGCACGGCTGTCAATTAGAAACTTCCTATACAAAAGCTTTTCCTCCTCTACCATTCTCAAAGTACCCTTTTAGTATTTTTAGCCTCTCCTCGAAATTCACAAACTATTTTCTTTTCTATAATTTCATCCATTTTCAGCATTATTAAAATATAAACTCTCTAGTAACATATCCAACTGGTCTTGAAATTTTCGCGTCAAATTGTCATGCTAGAGTCTATCAATGTCATAGCTATCTGGAAGGTAGGTACCCTTCCTAATTTCCTTCTTTGGTGGGGGCTCCTTCGACTGGAAATTTAAACTTCTTGTTCTTTTTAAGAGTCAAAAATGATCAAAGGACAACCAGCCCGCCCCCAGCTCCCTTTCCCCAAAGGCATCCGGTCAAAATTTAGATGTAGCTATTTTGCTCAAAATAGTCCAAAGGCCAAATAATTATGATTCCAGAGTTCATCATTTGGTCGATCTTAACTCAAATTGACTCGAGGAGTTGGACCAATTACTGTCCTGTACTTACGTATGCTTTGATTTTATTGGTTTACTTTTGTGACGTCAATCAACGAAGAAAATTTATTAAAGCAAACTACAAAAAAACAATAAAAGTCATCAGGAAAACTAAAGGCGATATGAAAGAGGCGAAGTATATGTTAAAAAAAAGGTTGATTGTAAATCCAAACAAGAAAGACAGTTACAAATATGCAAATATATAAAAATAAAACTGGTAAATAAGAGCAGATAAATAAAATGGATAAACAAGAATTTGAGGATGTCAGCCTGTCTAATAGTTATACGTCGTATAGCTATGTAGTATAGTGTATGTTATATTATAGAATATAATATAATGTAATAAATAAATAATAGAAAGGACATCTCACAGTACTCTAGTGTCATATATTGATCCTGCCAGTGTGGGACTTACAATAGCGTATTCAATAAGGTTAACTCATGGTATAATTACTAACTGGCATAAATACCTGGTATAATTTCATAACTTCTAGATTGAAAAATCAATCTAACTTATTTAGCATGGTTATCAATTTGTTTCAACCAATAAAAGTAGTGTTAACAATGTGCCTTGTTTTAGTTACATCAACAAACATATTTTAAACATTTGAGCAAACATTTACTATGTAAGATACATATCACTTTTTCCAAGCAAAATACACTGCAGCAATGAGTTTAATGGATCTGGTACTGCAACAGCCTCGGTATATAAAGCAGAAAACGGATGAAATTACCAAATTATGAAAGAAAAGAAGAAAATTGATTTATATATGAAGGGGCATTTGCCATCTCAACTCCCAGTCTTTACGCTAAACTTTACAACTGTAAGCATGTTTTGTATATACGTTTATTATTCAGTTTTTGAACCATTTTCCAATGTTTTCTAAACTAAGTGATATAGAAATTTTTGAATTCATCCCTATAATTTTGTGGTTAATTATGAAACAGACAGCGAGCTCTTTCTGCATTAACGAACATAACGTTCGGTTTCGTACAAGTTCTTTTTAGCAAGGTGATCTATAACGAGAAAAAGGAGTAACTGACAAACTAGCTGATTCAAACCAATTTTAAATTTTATTCTTCAAATTTTACAATTTTACACTTTTTGAAAGATAAACACAGTTCCAACATCATTTCATATTTGTTAGAAAATTGATCCAAAATTTTTATCACCCTACAGGGTGTACTTGGTGAGTTCTGAAAAGCTTCCAGTAAGGAGGAAGCTAAAACTAAGCTAAACTTTAGCACAAACAATAGATGGTTGACGAGGTAGAAGCCACCTTCATCTCAAGCTTCATCTCTGATCGAATAGTTCGTGGTAATGAACTAAACTAAGCAGCGACTCGTCTCAATTGTAGCCAAAGCTATAAAAAAAAATGGAATTTTAATAAAAAAGAATCAACTTAATATGCCGATTCCAAGTACATAAAATTCATCAAGTTTAGTGTTACCCATCACAAGGACGAGCCTGAGAAAATTGGCATTATTTTTGAAATAGGGGGAAATACCCCTAAAATAAAAGGAATCTTAATGAAAATCACATAATCAGATTCAGTGTACCCTACCCTACTGTAGAAATTTCAAGTCCGTATAATTATTCTATATATGAAGGTTTGCTTCCTCCTCAATAACTTGCTCTTTATGCTAGAGTTTTACTGCTTGTCCCAATTACTTAAGAGCGTTTACTGAAACACAAGGGTCATTTAATTAGAGTAGGATGCTTTTTTAAGAGTTCTAGCAGCTTTAGCGTAAACAACAAGGTATTGATGAGGGAGCAACCCTTCATGTAAGGGAAAAAATCTGCCATAATTAATCCATAAATTTTGTTTTAATTTTTCATATAGGGTGAGCTGAATTTGAACCTGCATTAGTTGAAAGACGCTCAGAAATCAAATAAAACAATTTTTTTAATTGATAGTAATAAGCAACATTAAAACATAAAAAGGAAAGAAATTACTCTGTATATGAAAGGGGTTCCTTATGCTAAATTTTTTATTGTTTTAGAAGTAGAGCTTTGACAATGAGTCAAGTTTCATGTAAAGAGGGAGGCGTTGAGGAGCGGACAGCCCCTTTCAGATACGGAATAATTTCTGTTCGTCTTCAGCTTTAATTAAACTTAAACTTAATACAGTTAAAATAACTTGTTTTTTTTAGATTAATCGTTCTAAGGCTTGAATCGGCTTTTCTTTCGAAATAACTTGTTTGGATTTAACAATTTCAAGAATGACCCAAATATACTAGCCTCCTTTCTATTGAAAAGAAACAAGCCAAAATCGTGCTCAAGACACTTCACATGTCCAAGTTGTTTCTACTTCTAGCCAAATAAGCATGTAAGCTGAAATGATCTAACGGCTAGTAGACTATTATTATTTTAAAAGAAGTAAATAAAAGGAATTTACGTAATTTAGAAATATCTCAAAACTAAATTGTTTTGTTTTATTGCCAATGTATTTTTTTTGTCCAAAGCGAACAAAACATTATTTCTTGTGGAATAGCGTTCACGGCTTACTTAAATTGAGTTATTTCTTTTGGAGGGGGGGGGGGGGTTATTATGTCAAATCCTTCTTTATAGCTATTTAATCTAAAACTACATTTTTCATTTAATTTCAGTTTGAAAAGGGTGCCCCGGAGCTTTAAATCAATCCATCAGGGTTCGAAAGATGAAGTGACCGATCGTAAGCCGAATTTGTAATTATTAACTAAAAACAAAATGGAGCTGAGACATCATTCGGGTGACAAACCTGTGAATATGTTAAATTACAACATACGATTGTAAGCATAGTTTCTAGAATATTTTATGCGCTTTTCTTTTGTTTACTAGCTAAGGTCATTTGAGATTCTTAGTAGGTTTCTCTCCAGAGTTGCATTTCTCCCTGCAGAATTTTTGGGAGTTCCAAATTGCATGCAGTTCCTTTTCCATTGCTGTAAGGGTTTTCTTCGGTTTTGTCGGTACCAATAAGGGTTTTCTTCGGTTTCTTCCAAGGGCCTTCTCCATTAATTTGTGCTTCCTTAGAGTATCGACGTATGGTTTCAGTCAAAGGTTGATGTTCGCTTGTCGGCAGATTGCAAAAATCGTTTCTATATTCTTTGGTATCTGTTAAGGTAGTGAATGTAAGAAAGAACGTGGCCAAACATCTCTGGTCCATGTATCAAATGGATGTTAGTTTCATCTGAGTATTACCAGTTATGCAGACTAAAAATCTCTGTATAAACTGATTTCAACTGGGTGCAACATACCGCCTCCCCTTCCTCTATATCTTTTTTTTTAAAGATCACAAATACAATGAGCTGTAGCAATGTATACATATGAAACTAAGGGGAAAACGATTTCAAGAGGCGTGAAATGACAACTTTTTGCTCAAATTCATCCATGAAGCCTGTATCTAAAATCGGCTATTTGCATAGTTTCGTGCTCTCTCGCCTGGGCTGCATGTATCATGTCGCCGCATCGAAATATTATCAAAACTTTTCAACCATCCTGAATAAATCGCAACCTTAAAACATTGCTACCATGAAGTTTTCCATAAATAACAAAACATGTTTGATAAATTACTGTTTTAATAACAACAGTTAATGTTAATTTATAGAGTAATCAAGTTAGAATTACTTGTGGTGGAAGTACTCTTGATAGGATTTTTGTCCGCATAAAAATTTGGGATTTCTCTATCATAATATTCACCTCAGATTTGAAGAACATAAGCTCAAAAATCCTTAAATACTTGCTTATGTGACACCAAAAACCATTTGGGAAATAAGTGGCACAGTTCGAGCACGTTTGGATTACTACATTGCATTATTAACCAAAAATGTATAGTATATGCTTCCACCTACTGTGTCTTGATTTAGGAGGTCCACACTAATTTTATTTTTATTTTTTAAAATTTTGAATTTTTAATAAATAAATTTTTAAGTTCAATCAGTAAGAATCATGATGTATATAAACAATTAACAACAATTAGTTTAGAGAGGCAAAATATGTTTATATAAGCAAACTTGGAAGAGAATCAAGAGGTATAGTAGCGGTTCACGATACTCCAACACATGCGCAGAGATTGCTGTAGGGATGCCTTGGGGATTTCCTACAACAAAATAAAGGTACACGTAAGAAGCAAGGAGTATGGCCGGGTTAAAATGTATAATGACATATTTTATTTTGTTGTAGGAAATCCCCATGGCATCCTTGCGGCAATCCCTGCGTATATGTTGGAGTGGGAGTATTAGAGGGACACGGGCTAGAAGTGTATTACCTGCTTCAATTTGAAAAAAAAAATGATCTCAGATATCACGAATTGCCAACTTTAGACAACAAACTATCCGTAGAATTTACATGTGGTATGTTTTAATGTATGATTCCTTAAATTCAGCAGTAGCCTCGTATTCGAAATCAGCAATCACGCAAACTCTTGATACAAACTCTAGAGAAAAACTATATACTATTTATGTGTAACGGATGTAACATGTTTTTATCTAGAACTGTCATTTTATGATTCTAGGTATTTTTAATGATTCAAATTAATGATTTATCGTAAATCCTCATATGTTCCATGAATGAATGGTATTTGAAAAAGATTCAATGTTTCTAAATGTGCAGAGTTGGAGAGGGTATTTGAGGGGGTAAGAGCCGAGTAGATTCATTATTGATACTACTATCATTAATTCAAAATCATTGATTGAATCGGATTTTAACTAGGCATAACATGCAGGTTACGTACGAAACATATAGATTACTTAAAGTGTTTCGACTTTTGGACTTGCATATTGCAAAATTAGCCATAAATTTGTAATTAGCAACTTCAGAAACCCTTAATCATCATTTTTGGAAGAGATAAACAAAATTTAAGAAATTTTTATCTAACGTGTAATCAGAACAGTTTGAACTTAAAAGCCTTAAAACTTTCGGGGATTAAAATTAAATTTCCAACTTAATATTTGGATTAATCCCTTCAAATAAGCGTGAGCCACAAAGAAGGGAATGTTTGCTAGTTTGAGTTCAAAGGGGCGCAAGTTCATAAGTGTCACTTTTATCCGCCAGATTTTAATAAGCTGTAATATTTCTACCTTTCTTCTAAAACAAGCGTATGAGCCTTTGTTTCCCAGAGGTTGTTTCCATAATTCCGGGTTTCGTCTACGGAAATACATGTATTCTTTCGTTTTGAGACCAACCTTTTGGATATTTAAAATGTTCCGGCCAAAATGGGCTACGCGTGCTGTGGGAGTACCTGGGCGCATATGGTGCTTTGAAAAGGTGTCAGCCTTGGGTGTTTAAAAAGGATCTTACAACTCCTAATTTGATTCAATTGAATGAACCTTTTTTGTACTCAAAAATAGACTGTAAAATTTAAGCTATACAAAATCCTTTTCTAATACATATTTAAGTTTTTCTTCTTTTCTTTCTTTTATCCATCGGTATTTCTTTCTTCTTTTTTTTACTCTAAGACTCCCTACTTATTTGTAATTTAATTTATAACTATTTCATTATCATTTACTTCACTTTACTGCATATCTATCTTACCTCTTCCTCGGCATCCATAGCTTTTGACCTATCTAATTCATCACATACATTTTTATTCTATACATAATTCCTATTACATTTTATCTACCTTTTTCGTAAATATGATTTTTTTTTAACGATTTCTCATTCATACGATTTTCCACCCATAAAATTAAAATAAAATAATTTCAAAATTCACATTCTACCTACCTACGGCGGCAAACGACTGCTCTTATTGGATTCGGCCTATTAAAGAGTAGGGTCAAGGCCTCATTCAAGTGCTGATCTATATTAATAACTAATTTAGGAAAACAGTCTTCCTTTTCTCCGTCTGTCTCTTTTTTTTTTTTTTTTTTTTTTATGTGTTTGTGCTGTTGCATTGGTGATTTTTTTTTCGTTATTTAACATTAAAATACAATATACAATACATATACGTTTTTAAACGCTCATTAGTACATTTACATAAATAATATTTAAAATGAAAACATAACACCAATTTTTAATTTTTTTAAATATATCATATTTCAGCGCATTCTACTCTTGCTTGGCCTTGTGTTGTTGGATAGCTACAAAAATCCTTTAAAAAATCTCAAGATTCAAACATTTCACAATCGAGAAAAATCCTATCTTCCTCAAAAGATAAAATAAATTCCAGTAGTTTAAATTAAATTTCAAACAATCATTAAAAAAGAACTTCAAATCTATACTCTAGAATCTAAAAATCAAGAATTTAGAAGCTCATTAGTACATTTACATAAATAAATAAAAATAAAAACATACTACCAATTTTTAATTTTTTAAAATATATCATATTTCAGCACATTCTACTCTTGCTTGGCCTTGTGTTGTTGGATAGCTACAAAAATCCTTTAAAAAATCTCAAGATTCAAACATTTCACAATCGAGAAGAATCCTATCTTCCTCAAAAGATAAAATAAATTCCAGTAGTTTAAATTTCAAACAATCATTAAAAAAGAACTTCAAATCTATACTCTAGAATCTAAAAATTCATACAATATCCTATACTGTTTTTATATTTCCTAGAATTATATTCAATCTTAACCCCCATGCTTTCAAAATATTCAAATACATCCGAATCTTGCATAATGTATAAACTTGAAAATACTAAGCAATTCTTGAAACTAACTATTATAATCTATAAGTTCTAATCAAAGATCAAGCTCTAAAATCAAACCCTTCATTAAAAATTGAAATCATTTACTTTAAATTCTAAAATTATTCCATAAACATATATTCCGTTACTTTTTCTTTTAATACTGAAATGAAAAACTTTCTTTTCTAATCTTCCACCTAAATCCTAACTGCAAAATGAGAAAGTTTAAATCATTCAACTCTAAAACTTTAATCCTTTAAACACTATATATTTTTCTCAACTCTCCTTTTGTTTTTTCCTTTTCAACAACACCTCCCTATCCACGAAGATAAAAAAAAAACTATTCCCTTCTACTTTAGATAAAAAAAAATTCTACTGAAAGTAAGGGGCGACATTAAAATTTAAAACGAACAGAAATTACTCCGTATATGAAAGGGGCTGTTCCCTCCTAAACGCCCCGGTTTTTACGCTAAAGTTGGACCCTTTCTCTCAACTCTACGTTTTATAACAATAAAAAATTTAGCGTAAAGAGCAGGGTGTTTAAGAGGGATCAGCCCCTTTCATATACGGAGTAATTTCTGTTCGTTTTAAGTTTTCATATCACTCCTTAATTTCAGTTGAAAAAACTTGTTTTTATATTTAATTTCTGGACATTTTTGAATTGATACATGTTTTGATGTTGGTTCTCTGCACATGAATAATTAAAATGAAATTTGTATACTAATTTTTTTGTGGCTAAATGGTTTTCTCATAATTTTGATCGGACGATTTTGAAAAAAAGGGGTGGGTTAGGAGGCCTATTTTCCCTCTAATTTTTCGGTTTCTTAAAAAGGCAACTAGAACTTTTAATTTTTTTACGAACGTTTTTATTAGTAATAAATATATGTAGCTTACGAATTAACTTGCGTAACAAACTTCTATATTCGTATGTTTTTATTAAATATATGAGAGGGTTCGCCCCCTCGTCAATACCTCGCTCTTTACACTCAAGCATAAGTTTTATCCCAATTCTTTAAGAATGACCCCTGAATCACAAAGGTCGTAGAATAAATAGTTGAAATTACAAAAAATACTTTAGCGTAAAGAAAAAGGTATTTAGGAGGAGAAGAATCTCCTCATATGCATAATAATTTCTGTTCGTTTTAAGTTTTATGCTGCTCCTTACATGTAGTTGAAAAAAACTTTTTCATATTTATTTTCTCATTGTTTTTTTTAAAGAATACTAGAAAACCCCGCACCTCCTTCAAGGAGTTTTTTCCCCCACGATAAATTCTTCATGAAAAGATCATCCCACGTAACCCACTCCTCTTGACCCCCTCCGCATCAACCAGAAAAATAAACCCTGAAAACGTCTGTACAATTTTCAATAACCATTTCTGTATGTAAGCAATGGTAAAAGGTTGTGACTTGCAACCCCTCCCGTGGGGATTGTGGGGGAGTAAGTCATCCCAAAATACATAGCTAATAGGTGTTTCGACTATGGTGAACAAAATGGCTATCTCAAAATTTTGATCCGGCGACTTTTGTGAAAAAATGAGTGGGGGAGGGGGCCTAGGTGCCCTCCAATTTTTGGATCATTTTATAAGGGCAATAAAACTTTTAATTTCCGTTAGAATGAGCCATTTTGCAACATTCTAGGACCACTGGGTCGATACGATCCCCCAATTCCCCGGTCGAACGATCCCACGATCCCCTCGATACGATCCCACTAAAAAATATAAAATATACAAAAAAGATTAATAATAAACACTCGCTCAATTTTCTTACACTTAATAATTCTTCCCCTTATTTTTACCTGTAAAACTTGCAAATAAAGTCCTCAGTCCTGCTATATTCATTTCTTGTTTTCACATTCAAACATTACATGACATTGTATTTGTTTGATTTTTTTCTTCCCCATTTTTTTCTGGCCATAGAGCCTTGCGGGGAGAATATGTTGAAGCATTTGCTATTCTTATGTGCAATTTGCCGTTGATCTTGGCATTAAGTGATATATTTCTATTTATGTCTTTTCAGTAAAGTCAATTTAATTCAATTACGCTTCTAGTTTTTTCTCGTATAGTTTATACACTCCATTACAACCACTTATATGTATCTTTACTCTTGACTATTCCATGACTAACAAATTATGCATTAAGATAAACATGTGTTCTTTAACTGTTGGCGACATCAGGCAACTTTCTAGTAGCATTAAACTTCTGTCCACCTTTTTTGACCACTCTATTTCCAATGATCTTTAGTGGAGGAAACTTTATTTTTTCTCATTCTATTCTTTATGCCTTTCTTTATCAATTTCCTACTTATCGTAATTGACATTCCTAATTTATCTATTTCATAAATTTCTTCAAATGCTGGATTATATTTCAGTGGACGTTTCTGTTTTTTTCTTTTCCATTTTTCATACCTAGCTCTTGTTGGTGTTTCTTTTTTCCTGATCATTTGAATGAACTATTTGACACTTCTTGTAAAAAATATACCTCATGGGTTTCAACTTGAACAGCCATATTATATTTTTTATGCTTAAAATTTAACTATTTTAAACCACTGTCTTAAAAACCCTACATGGGCATGTACTAAAAGCACTGGAATATGCAAAGATTTGAGAATTTGGATGCAAATTCCATTTGTGTGACCATTTGTGTGATTTGGATAGGTAAGCTCCGCGATTGGGGAGGATTACTCTTTTGTTTTGACCCCGACGGATATTTTTGGGAGCTTTTGATCATTTACGTCAAAATAGCCTTCTTTAAATTTGAACTAAATACCATAATTAGGAATACAGGATGCCCAGGGGTATATACGGTGTGTAAGAGGTTGCAAGTTGTGCCCTCATCAAATTTACTTCTAAAGTTTTAAAACTCGGAATTCGTGATTGAATGACCACATTGATTGAATTGAACGAAGATGTTCCCTTCCCGTCCCCCAGTCTTAGTACTAAGTTCAAATATACTCCATTTAGTTAAAAGAAACTATAGAGAGCGATAGAATTTATTTATAAAAACACAAAAATACAAAAAAGAAAAATTTACCAAAAAGCCTTATGGCTCGTGCGGCCATTCTCGAAACTGCGAAACAATTAGCTAGGAATGGATTCCCCTAAAAAGCAAAAAAAAAAAAAAAAATCAAAACAAAATCAAGCAAAAAAAGTCATCACTTCAGACCCTGTGTTACACTAAGATAATAACAACACTTTTATACACTATTTCCCTACTTTATCTATGCATATATATATACAAAAAAAAAATCATAAATCATAAATACCAAAACAATGAGCACTAAGCAACCCACGAAAAGTCGGCCTATCAGTCTCTTGAACTATATTAAACAAAAAAAAAGTTTTTTTAACTGAAAGTAAAGAGTGATATTAAAACTTAAAACGAACAAAAATTACTCCGTGTATGAAAGGGGTTGTTCCTCCTCAACACCCCGCTCTTTACGCTTAAGTTTGACTCTTTCACTTAACTTTACTTTTTAAAACTGTAAAAAACTTTAGCGTAAAGAGCGGGGCGTTGAGGAAGAAAGCCCCTTTCATATACGGAGTAATTTCTGTTCGTTTTGCTTTAATGTCGCTCCTTACTTTCAGTTAAAAAAAATTTGTTTTTTTTATTTAATTTCTGAACGTTTTTGAATTAATGCATGTTTTGATTTTGGCTTTCCATACATAAATATTTAAAACGAAATTTATATAATATTTTTTTTTGGCTATATGGCTGCCTCATACTTCTAATTGGAAAATCTTGAGAAAAAAAGGAGCAGGGGAGGAGGCCTAGTTGCCCTTCAATTTTTTGATCAAACAGTTCGTGGTAACGAACTGTAAGCTAGTAAGGAGCGACCTTACTAGAGTGGCAAAAAAACGAAGTTCCACATTTTTGTAGATGGGAACTTGAACTTTTGCAGTAGGGTTCTCTGATACGCTGAATGCAACGGTGGGATTTTCTAAAATAAGGCAAATTTTCTCAGGCTAGTAACTTTTGATGACAAAGACTAAATTTTATGAAATTTATCAATAGTTCGTGGTAACGAACTGTAGTAAGGAGCGACCCGGCTCAATAGTAAAAAAAAATGGAATTTTCATACCAATAGCTACATCAAAAGAATCACATTTTAATGCTGATTTTAAACATACAAGCTTCATCAAGTTTAGTCTTACCCATCAAAAGATATGAGCCTGAAAAAATTTGCCTTATTTTAGAAAATAGGGGAAAACACTCCCTAAGAGTCATAGAATCTTAACGAAAATTATACCATGATATTCAGCGTATCAGAGAGCCCTACTATAGAAGTTTCAAGCTCCTATCTATAAAAATGTGGAATTTTTTTTTTTTTTGCCAGAAGGCAGATCACGGATGCGTGTTTATTTGTTTGTTTGTTTTTTTGTTTTTTGTTTTTTTTTTCCAGGGGTGATCGTATCGACCCAGTTGTCCTAGAATGTTGCGAAAGGGCTCATTCTAACAGAAATGAAAAGTTCTAGTGGCCTTTTTAAGTGACCAAAAAAATTGGAGGGCACCTAGGCCCCCTCCCACGCTAAGTATTTTTCCAAAGTCAACGGATCAAAATTCTGAGATAGCCATTTTATTCAGCGTAGTCGAAAAACCTTATAACTATGTCTTTGGGGACGACTTACTCCCCCACAGTCCCCGTGGGAGGGGTTACAAGTTCAAAACTTTGACCAGTGCTTACATATAGTAATGGTTATAGGGAAGTGTACAGGCGTTTTCAGGAGGATTTTTTTTGTTTGAGGCAGGGGTTAAGAAGAGCGGGGTATGCTGGGGGAACTTTCCATCGAGGAATTTGTCATGGGGGAAGAAAATTTCCATGAAGGGAGCGTAGGATTTACTAGCATTACTTAAAAAAAAGAAAAAATAAATATGAAAGTTTTTTTTCAGCTGGAAGTAAGCAGCAGCATTAAAACTTAAAATGAACAGAAATTATTACCCATATGAGGGGCTCACCTCCTCCTAATACCTCGCTGTTTACGCTAAATTATTTTTAGTAATTTCAACTATTTATTCTGCGGCTTTTGTGATTCAGGGGTCATTCTTAATGAATTGGGACAAAATTTAAGCTTTAGTGTAAAGAGCGAGGTACTGACGAGGGGGCGAACCCCCTCATATCGATCTATCTTCTATACATATAAAAATAAGTTGTTTGTTTGTGTGTCTGTCGACTGACGTCATTATAAGGATTGAGCTGTATGTCGTCATGAAGTTGTTTGTCGACTGACGTCATGTTTGTCAACTGATGAAATTACAGACCGGGACACCGGGACACAAATGACGACCGGGACACCGGGACACATGGAATATAAATGACGACCGGGATGATCAAAGAGAAATTACAGACTGGGACACCGGGACACAAATCACGACGGGGACACAGGGAATATAGATGATGACCGCGACACAGGGACACAACTATAATGGGGACGCCGGGGGCACAGGGGGGATATATAAATGACGACCGGGACACAAGGAATGTTCGAAGAGAAATTACAGACGGGGACACAAACGACGACCGGGACACCGGGACAGAGGGAATATAAACGACGACCCGGACACTCAAAGAGAAATTACAGGCTGGGAAACCGGGACACAAATTACGACTGGGACATAGGGAATATAAATGACGACCGGGACACAGGGACACAACTACAACAGGGACACCGGGGGCACAGGGGGATATATAAATGACGACGGGGACACAGGGAATGTTCGATTAGCAATCACCATCAACAAAGCTCAAGGGCAATCATTAGAATAATGAGGTATAGATCTGAATACGGATTGTTTTTCCCATGGACAATTATATGTTGCATATTCAAGAGTCAGTGAACCTGACAATCTATTTATATACACAAACAGTGGGACAGCGAAGAATGTTGTATATTCGCAAGTTTTACGTAGTTAAAAACATATATATATATATATATATATATATATATATATATATATATATATATATATATATATATATATATATATATATATATATATATATATATATATATATGTATATATATATATATATATATATATATATATACATATACATATATATATATATATATATATATATATATGTATATATATATATATGTACACATATATATATATATATATATATATATATATATATATATATATATATATGTATATATATATATATATATATATATATATATATATACATATACATATATATATATATATATATATATATATATATATATATATATATATATATATATATATATATGTATATATATATATGTATATATATATATGTACATATATATATATATATATATATATATATATATATATATATATATATATGTATATATATATATATATATATATATATATATATGTATATATATGTATATATATATATATATATATATATATATATATATATATATATATATATATATATATATATATATATATATATATATATATATATATATATATATATATATATATATATATATATATATATATATATATATATATATATATATATATATATATATTCAAAGGTGGGACAGAGGGACACAACTACAATGGTGCGTAACTAATATGGCGCGTAACGACTTACACGCGCAGGGGGGGGGGGCTTGGGGGGCGCGAGACACCCCCACCAACTTTGTGGTGGGGTGGCGCGAAACGCCACCCCAACAGCTAGTATGTAATAAAAACATGAGAATACAAAAGTTCTTTGCGTAAGCTAATTTATAAGTTACGCATATCTTTTACTTATAAAAAGATTCATAAAAAATTAAAAGTTCTAGTTGCCTTTTTAATTAACCGAAAATCGGAGGGCAACTAGGCTTCCTCCCCCGCTCTTTTTTCTCAAAATCATTCGATTAAAATTATGAGAACGCCATTTAACAAAAAAAAAAAAAAAAAAAAAAAAAAATACAAATTTCGTCTTAATTATTCCTCTGCTGAGAGCAAAAATCAAAACATGCATTGATTCAAAAACGTTCAGATATAAAATAAAAAAAAAAAACAAGTTTTTTAAATGATAGTAAGGAGCGACATTAAAACTTAAAACGAACAGAAATTACTCCGCATATGAAAGGGGCTTTTCCTTCTCAACGCCCCTCTCTTTACGCTAAAGTTTTTTACTGTTTTAAAATTTAGAGTTAAGAGAAGGAGTCAAACTTTAGCGTAAAGAGCGGGGCGTTGAGAAGGAAAAGCCCCTATCATATACGAAGTAATTTCTGTTCGTTTTAAGTTTTAATGTTGCTCCTTACTTTCATTAAAAAAAACTTTTTTTTATTTAATTGCTTAAAAACGCAACTAGAACTTCTATATTCTTAGGTATTTCTATATTCTTAGGAACTTCTATATCCTTAGGTCTTTATTACGTATATGAGGGGCTTCACTCCCTCGTCAATACCTCGCTCTTTACATTAAAGCTTAAATTTTGTCCCAGCTCCTTAAGAATGACCCCTGAATTACAAAGGCCTTAGACTAAATAGTTGAAATTACTGAAAATACTTTAGCCTGAAAAGCGATGTAATTAGAGGAGGTGAACCCCTCATGTGCGTAATAATTTCTGTTCTTTTTAAGTTTTAATGATGCTCCTTACTTTCAGTTGAAAAAACTTTTCATATTTATTTTTTCATTGCTTTTTTTAATAATGCTAGAAAATTTTGCGCCCCCTTCATTGAAATTCTCTTCCCCCATGACAAAATACTCCACGGAAAGATCCTCACACGTAACACCTCTCCTCAACTTATACCCCTCCTCGCCCCCAAACCAAAAAAAAATCCGCCTGAAAACGTCTGTACACTTCCCAATAACCATATATGTAAACACTGGTCAAAGTTTGTAACTTGCAGCCCCTCCCACGGGGACTGTGGAAGAGTAATTCATCCTCAGAGACATACTTTTTAGGTTTTTCGACTATGGTAAATAAAATGGATATCTCAGAATTTTGATCTGGTGACCTTGGGGGGGGGAAGTGATCATGGGAGGGGGCCTAGATGCCCTCCAATATTTTAGTCACTTAAAAACGACACTAGAATTTTTATTTTCGTTAGAATGAGCCCTCTCGCGACATTCTAGGACCACTAAATCGATACGATCACCCCTGGGGAAAAAAACAACAACAAAAAAACAAATAAACACGCATCCGTGATCTGTCTTCTTGCAAAAAAAATGCGAAATTCCACATTTTTGTAGATAGGAGCTTGGAACTTCTACATTAGGGTTCTCTGATACGCTGAATTTTATGGTGTGATTTCTGTTAAGATTGTATGACTTTTAGGGGGTGTTTCTACTTATTTTCTAAAATAAGGCAAATTTTCTCAGGCTCTTAACTTTTGATGAGTAGGACCAAACTTGATGAATCCTACATATTTAAAATCAGCATTAAAACGCAATTCTTTTGATGTAAATATTGGTATTAAAATTCTATATTTTAGAGTTTCGGTTACTATTGAGCCGGGTTGCTGCTTACTACAGTTCCTTACCAAGAACTATTTGATCGTAAGGAAGGGACTCCCATATAGAAGGGAGAACGTGACGAATCGAAAATGCAGACCTTGCAGACCTTTTAATCGGTTTTCTAATCGCTGATGGATTCCTTGTCTCATATTCAGGCTCATCTCTCTCAAACACATCAACCAAACATTCAGGTGAATTTTATGCAATATATCAGACATAAATAGAGCCTTCTATAAATTAAAAAGACCTGAATAGAAACTCCAAACTACAGATAAATCAACGGATCTTGCTTTAAAAGGGTAAATGATCGCTAGCCAATTGTGAAACATTTCACAATCCACCCCTTGAATTGTGAAACCCCTTAAAATCGTACCCCTTAAAACTTGATGCGTTACGATGGAACAGGTTTCCGTTAACAGTCCAGTTCCCAAGAATGCGAACACACATTCAAGTAAGTGGTTTGTCACTAACATTGGAAAAAAAACACTTTTTTTTAAATCAACAATTTTCAGAGAACTATTTAACATCAAGCGCAATTACCTACCTACTTATGAACTAAAGGGTGTGGAAAATAATATTACAAAATTTCAAGGTTCAACTATACACAGTTAAGATACACAGTTAAGATCACATTGAACTTTTCAATAATATAAAAATATGCAAATTGGACTTACTTTTCCAAGTTTTAGAGATTAACTCAAATAATGTTGCTAAGTATTGCTAAGAATAAATTGGCAGACATTCTGTTTGGTTGTTTCCATCTCAATCGTCTGGGACACAAAATTGTAAGTTTTTGTAATCAAGTGTTTGAAACTGGTTTCGACCTTTTTACATATCATATCAATAGCCCCTACAATATTTAATATTATGTACTACCAGATAATGATAGACATTGGAGGTCATATTTCTAATTACTATCTTATACATTGTTTCTGCATTTATAACCAAGCTCAACTAAAACAATAGCTAAGCGACAGCTATGGTTAGAATTTGGATGGTTGGTGCAATCGAGGACACCAATTTGGGAGGAGAATGCACAGGCCAAGTTCCACCTATAGTACGAAAAACAACTTTTTTATAATTTCTTTAAATGAATTCGAAAAAAAATCCCTTTAAATTTTTAAGCTCATTTTTTCTTATATCCAGTAAAATAAAAAATAAAAAAAAACCTTGCATCCATAATTTTCATAAATTGCCAGAACTTTCTACAGCCTAATAAAGACGAGAGGCTTCCTGCTTTCAAGTATTTCGCATTCCGCATGCGTGTCAATTATGTGTAATCGTGCCAAATATGACACGAAGTGTGCCATTTGTAGCACGAAGAATTGTGGAACATGTACTTGTTCTTGACATTAATTTTGAAATCTATCTTGCACCCTGAACTCGGAAAACCTTCAAAAGTCCATTCATTATGCTAACATTTTCATCTAGGATGCATAAATCATCAATATAACCTAAGTCTAGGAAAGTTTAGTTCCCGATTTGATTACGGACAAAGTCCATCAAAATGATCCATATAAAGCAACATAACTCCTGATGTAATACGAAGCCATCAACTAACCTCAGGTGCTACCTTCACAGCAGCGTTATTGTCAAACAGTTCGTGGTAACGAGCTGTAGTAAGGAGCGAACCGGCTCAATAATAACCAAAACTCTAAAAAATGTAGTTTTGATACCAATAGCTACATCAAAAGAATCGCATTTTAATGCTGATTTTCAATATATAAGTTTTATCAAGTTTAGTCTCACCCATCAAAAGTTACGAGTCTGAGAAAATTTGTCTTATTTTAGAAAATAGGGGGAAACACCCCTTAACGAAAATCACACCATCAGATTCAGTGTATCAGAGAACCCTATTGTAGAAGTTTCAAGCTCCTATCTACGAGAATGTGGAATTTTGTATTTTTTGCCAGAAGGCAGATCACGGATGCGTGTTTATTTGTTTGTTTGTTTTTTTTCCCAGGGGTGATCGTATCGACCCAGTGGTCCTAGAATCTTGCGAGAGGGCTCATTCTAACGGAAATGAAAAGTTCTAGTGCCCTTATTAAGTGACCAAAAAAATTGGAGGGCACACCCTCCCATGTTAATTATTTTCCCGAGGTCAACGGATAAAAATTCTGAGATAGCCATTTTATTCAGAGTAGTGGAAAAACCTTATAACTATGTCTTTGGGGACGACTTACTCCCCCACAGTCCCCGTGGGAGGGGCTACAAGTTACAAACTTTGACCAGTGCTTGCATATAGTAATGGTTATTGGGAAGTGTACAGACGTTTTCAGGGGTATTTTTTGGTTGAGGGAGGGGTTGAAAAGAGGGGGATGTGTTGGGGCAACTTTCCATCGAGGAATTTGACATGGGGGAAGAAAATTTCCATGAAGGGAGCGCAGGATTTTCTAGTATTATTTAAAAAAAAATGAAAAAATAAACATGAAAAGTTTTTTTCAGCTGGAAGTAAGGAGCAGCATTAATGCTTAAAACGAACAGAAATTATTACGCATATGAGGGGCTCACCTCCTCCTAATATCCCGCTCTTTACGCTAAATTGTTTTTAGTGATTTCAACTATTTATTCTACGGCTTTTGTGATTCAGGGGTCATTCTTAATGAATTTGGACAAAGTTTAATCTTTAATGTAAAGACCGAGGTACTGACGAGGGGGTGAACCCCTCATATATGACATAAAAACATGAGATTACAATAGTGCGGTACGTAAGCTAATTTATAAGTTACGTTTATCTTTTACTAATAAAAACATTCGTAAAAATTAAAAGTTGTAGTTGCCTTTTTAAGTAACCAAAAAATCGCAGGGCAACTAGGCTTCCTCCACCGTTCCCTTTTTTCTCAAAATCATTCGATCAAAACTATGAGAAAGCCATTTAGCAAAAAAAACTTGCAAATTTCGTGTTAATTATTCCTCTGCGGAGAGCCTAAATCAAAACATGCATTGATTCAAAAACGTTCAGAAATTAAATTAAAAAAACAAGTTTTTTTTTAGCTGAAAGTAAGGAGCAACATTAAAACTTAAAACGAACAGAAATTACTTCGTATATGAAAGGGGATGCTTCCTCATCAACGCCCCGCTCTTTATACTATAGTTTTTTACTGTTTTAAAAAGCAGAATTGAGA
Source organism: Artemia franciscana (assembly GCF_032884065.1). Classification (NCBI taxonomy): domain Eukaryota; kingdom Metazoa; phylum Arthropoda; class Branchiopoda; order Anostraca; family Artemiidae; genus Artemia; species Artemia franciscana. Next base: position 56,620,972 of record NC_088866.1, on the reverse strand, counting down.
GAAAGAGTCAAATTTTAGCGTAAAGAGCGAGGTGTTGATGAAGAAGCAGCCCCTTTCATATACGAAGTAATTCCTGTTCGTTTAAAGTTTTAATGTCGCTCCTTACTTTCAGCTAAAAAAAGCTTTTTTTTAAATTTAATTCTCGTGCATAGCACTATTCCGTTTAATTCAGTACTCTAGTTCAGTACTGAACTAGTTTTCAAGGTTACAAAATATAAACTAATCGGATTATCTTTTTACATTGTTCATGATCTGAGCTAGCTACTGCTTTGAATTAAATGTGCTGTTACGAAGTAACTTGCAATTACTGAAATAAGTTTTGCAAATTGGGACTGAAATTTTTTGGAGGATTATTTATTGTGGAATTGGCAAACTGTGGGCCCTCTTTGGGAAAGTGCACTGCCAAGTGATACGTAGGAAAGTCTTTTAGGCCGACTTTACACAGGTTGGATTGGAATCCACTTGGATGCAATAGGGAGGCTCGGCCCTCACTTAAAGATAAGTCTTTTTACTCTGTTTATCGACTTCTAAAAATAAGATACTGTTAATGATGCAGGGTTTCACACAGTTTGATGTTGCGCTAGCTAAATTCAAGAACTACCCCCTATGGTCTGTGAGAATTTTGCAAATAGGAAAGGATTCGCACGGAAAGCCCACTTATCTGGTTTCTTGTTAGGGTAGTCATGATGAATTTAGGTTAATAGATGCGAATCTTCAAGAATACAACCCTAAAACGATAGATTCATCCACGCCTGCTGTCAAAAAAGCAATTGTGGAACTTGATAATACCCCTGAAATTTATGAAACTCTTTCTAAGACTTTTTTAGCCCTAAAAGGAAAAAAAGAAACGTGTGAGGGGGGCTGATTGCCCTCCATTTCTTTTTGTCACACAAAACAGAGAACTAGAAATTTCAATTTGCATTCAAATGAGCCCTCGTCCGGTGTTCTAGGAGTATTGGCTCGATGCAATCATCCCTGGGAAAAAACAAACATCCATGATCTTTCTTCTGGCACAAAAAAAAAAAAAAAAAAAAAAAAAAAAAAAAAAAATGCAAATTCAACGTTTTGTGCGTATAAGAGCTTGAAACCTCTATAGAACAGGAAGTTATTCGCGCTTATTACGCATTTCAATTATAAACAAGAGAATTTGGAGAATTATTGGAGTATTGATTAGATATTAAAAGTAAAAACTAAAACCACTAACTCAGAAGAGATACCCCACCCCCTTACTCCCAACCGAGTTCAGTCATCAAACAATAATCCGTTTAACCTGTCTAGTTATATTACGAATCCTATGTGAAAAGCACCAAGTCGTATTTTCTTTTTCAATAATTTCTTTTTTTCGTTCGGAAAATTGTATTCAATTTATACCTGCCTTTTTTTTCAATAGCTCTATTTCTGATCTGCTTGCAGATGTAGAGGATGTATTCATATCCAGTCTACTTTCAAAGGTTTTAACAGAAGAAAATCTAATTTGGAACTGATCGATTATAGAGAGTAAAAAACCTTAAATATGAAGAAAAAAATTGACCTGAGCAAATAAGAAGTTGTGAAATAAGAAGCATAGAACATATTTGCAGATTTCGATTCACTAGGTTCGCTTATCGTCTTAATTATAACGCTCTGAGATCTATATATGATACAGTGAGAAATCAGAAGTTTCAAAGGCGGTATATTTGCATAAATACTAATTTGGCACGTATTGGGAGGTGTAATGGACCGCTGTTTTCGCTTTTTTTTTTAGTTAGCTTCCTTATGATTTATTCGATTGAATATTAAATCTATGCACTATATCGTTGAAAATCACGGGATTTAGAAACAAAACGTAGAAATTCCTTAAAAACTCCAGAAGAATTGTGAAGATCCCTAAAAATCCCCAAATCCCTAAATAAAAAATTGAATGAGCCCTTTTTGAAGTTTCTACGACAAAATTTTCTATAGAAAATCTTATATGCCTTTAAAGCATAACTTAAAACCCTTGTCCCGATGGATGGGGGAGGGGGGTTGTCATACCCAAAGACATAATTTCCGGAACTATCAACACCGTTGATCAAAATGGCTGTCTCAAAATTTTGATTGGATGTTTGACTTTTCGTCCCAATTCTTTAAGAACGAAAAATTAAAAACAGAGGCCGTTCAACTAGAGCAAGAAGCTTTTTTTGCAGCACTATAAGACTTTAGTGTGACGAGTAAAGGGGTTGAGGGAGTGGAAGACCCCCTCATGTATAGAATAGCTTGCGTTCGTTTTAAGTTTCAATTTTACTTCATAATTTCAGCTGAAATAAAAGTTAATTTAATAAAGAGTCAAAATGTCCTGCAGATGTACCCTTAGGCACTGTTTGATTAGTAATTGACGCTGTGCAAAAGGAGAGGGCCCGAAACCATGCTGACTACCCATATAAAACAGAAGCTTTATAGATACACATAACACAAAAGTATAGAAGTCTAATTTTTCTAAAAGGAAAACAAAATGAGAATAGTGAATTAGTATTATGAAGAGGCAAAAGTAAGACCTTTTTTCCACACCCAATAAGAATCGTCCAACCCGCAGTTCACAAATAATTACATGTTGCATCCGATTTTGTGTGTTCTTACTTACGACCAATCGAAGATTATCCTATGGAACTGTTTTAAACTATTAGGTGTTTATCGTTAAAACATAGAATTTTAATATTTCGCGGCACTTTAGGAGGGGTTGCCATCCCCTAGAAAAAAACAACATTTCGCCAATACCTGAATGTATTGGCATTGTAAATTGGCATATTGTAAAAACAACATTTCTACTGTGTTTCCTGGTTGTTTGAAATTACATGTGCGGGATTATGGAGGAATTCCTAATCCAAATTTACTTAAATTTTGGCTGGGGCAACAATGTTCGACATTTTTTGATTCATTTCTTGTTTAATGGAGTTTTTCCTTCACTAGTAGAGGAGAATATATTTAGAAAAAATGACTGGAAAATCAAACTAAACACGACGAAGAAGGGTAATATTAATTTTATGCTTTTAATTCAGTTTCATCAAAATATCTGGTACAGAGGATTATACTTAAAAAGAATGAGCAATACAAAGAGAACCGGTTTCTGTATAGTAATTGAGATGGTCAGGTAGCGACTGTGTGCATGTTGACACTCTTTAATTTTTATTTTAAAATGTCTATTACATGTATTTATATGTTTAAAATCCCTTTGAGGCTGGATTATTACATATTATAATGTTATAAACATTTTATGAACAATAAGGGTATTCCATAGAATTTTTAAAATATATTTTAAAGTTTTTACTTTGTTCGTACATTGTATTAAATTTAGAAGACTTTTGTACAAAAATTGTAATATAAATCTTGCAATAATGAATGTCCAAACATTCAAAATCTAGGATAGTTTATATAATTTTTGAAAAGCTGACAAGTCTGGTAGATGGTAACTCTGATGTCAGGAGTCAGCTAAAATGTCATCGTCAATAATATTTTTGTAACATAAACAACTGGAGGCAATAATGATTATGACTACGTATACAGATCCAGTCGTAATTGATTTTTAACCTACTCCCTGTCAAGTAGCGTTAATTACATTCTAACTAACATGTCTCAATTTATTCAATAAACTACTTTACAACTATCAGTTTCTCCATCTTTATTTATGAGCCAGATAAAATAGTTATTATTTAAATTAACAAATAATTGGCAAATACGTGAATATGACTGTTAAAAATCACTCAATAGAGAAGTATTTTAAATCTACTTGCCACTTGCTTTAGTTTGACAGTTGAGCAAATACACGATTTCTAATTTAATTATTGAAAAAGACTTGAGTCGAAAGCTAATTAAAATAGCAAGAATCCAGCGGTTCGTAGTATTGAGCTGTAAAAAAGGAGTAACTCTTACCAATGGTAACCAAAACCGTAAAAAAAGATCTTTGAATTTAGAATACTTTTATTAAAAAACGATGAAAAGAGTTTTGAGTTCAGAATAAATTAAATTTAGAAGTGAGAAAAGAGTTTTAAATTTAGAATACTTCTATCTGAAAATAATGATATAATTCACTTTAAACTCTTAAACATAACACACTTTTTTCTACTCCATTTCAATTATGGGAAGCTTACAAGTCCTGAAAGTGGGTAACTCTATTGTCAAGTGCGTCAGCTAAAATTATCGTCATCAGTAGTCTTGTCTTAAAATTATAGGAACCTGTGGGAGCTCATTCTGATTTTGCGCATCTTTTGACTGTAGCACCAAAAATTGCCGTGTAGCACGCAAATTTGGGCACGTGTAGCACTCTTGTAACCGTCCGCCCTGGCAACCCTGGCTCTGTATCTTTTAAGAATTATTTACAATTTATTAACAATCCGGTAAAAAACCTTAAATATTTACGAGTAATTCTCTTATATACTTTTTGAGAATATCAAACGTTTGGCAGTTCCATGCAGAATCGGGGAGAGTGTTCCGATGCAGTTTTTGTCAAAAAGTGCATTTACAGTACTATACTTTCAATCAAACCCTTAAACAGCCCTCTACGTTGTCCTTCATCAGCAGTGATGAAAGTAAGAAAAAAAGAGTAAACATTCGTGCTTGCCAGGTAAAAAAAAAGTATTTTTCCTTGTTGTCCTAGCCAAGTTACTGTAAGTTTCCTGTATGAGATTTTTGTCGGTGGCAATTCCAAAGATACATTTTTGATGTCGATCCGAAGATGCTTTTGAGAGGTTTCAGTCTATTTTTTAGATATTCCCGCAAATTTGTTTTCACAACAAACTTTTTCTATGAAAACTAGTCGAGATAATAGTTACTATTCCAGGATCAGCTACAGATGGCAATTTTGTTTTCAAACTTCTAAAATGTTTTTTTTTATTTTTATTTTTTTTGCTGCGGACCGTTCTTAATCACTTTAACCATGATAATACCCCTTTCCATCCACCCAAAATTCTGTTGTGACTCTATTGTTAAGGACTTATTCAACAGACCAATTGTTCATTGAAAATTGAATATTCAAATTTTGTCAAAATTTCTAAGTAAATTCCTTCAATTTGATTCTAAGGCAGAGAAACTAAAAAAGCAGAACGCTACCGATCAATTTACAATTATGGCTTGGCGTTTTGTGCAAAATATATTTAAAAAACTGTTTCAACTACACTGATTTGTAGCATTTCTTTACATTAATTTCTTTATATTTCTTCATATTAATAATTTATATTAATTATATTTTATTATTTTTATATTCATATCATATTACTTTATATTATTTAGACTTTATTTTTTATATATAGATTTTTTTTTATTATATTTTATTTATATTGCATTTTATATTTTATATATTGTATATTATTACATTAATTATATTTATAATAATTTATATTAATACTTTATATATTAATGCATTTTTTTTATATTTATACTGATAACTACCGCTGTTCTGACAACGTGAAGCGCAACAAAACAGAAATAGGAGGATGAAAATCTTTATGTGGCCTACAGAAAGTAAAATACTTATTCATAAGGCTCTCGATCGTATTTTACCGACCACGAAATGAAAAAATTTTCTAATAAACTCAAGCCAGCATAGTTTCAGTAATATTCTAGTTTCCAGAATTCTAAAAAATACAGGAAAATATTACGAGTTTGTTCAAAAAAGTTTTTCAGATATATGTTGCATAAACTCCGAAGGAGTAATTTTCATTCGTTTCAAATTTCAACTTCGCCCTTTACTTTTGCCAGAAAATCGTTTTTTATAAAAACTAATTATTCTCTAGCTTAATAGTCTATTGGAATAAATTTTAGCCATGGAGTTCTGGCTTATCAGAGGAAATGCTACAGTTTCATTGTATTATTGATGGTTATTTCAATTAATTCATATTATATTCATCGCATTATTTTATTTTATTAAGAACCTCCTAACTTGAAAGGCCCCCTGAAAGATGGAACGTATTGAACATGCAGAACACAGTTCATTGAATTCACCGAAATTAGGGCTGGGGAAAAATACATTTCTCATAATCTAAGGAGGTAATTTTTTTCACTTTTCTTCATGAAAATACCAAAAAATGCATTTTTCAAAGTCTAGATGGGGAAAAATCTTTGTTGGGGGATCGGGGAGTCTTAATTTTCTATCTTCCGAAATACACTGAAAAACATACTTAAAATCATGGAGCTTAAGCATTTATGTTGAGAAAATACGTAATTTTAACCATAAAGATCAATTAATGCGAATAAATTAATTACTCAAGAGAGAACTCATCTGGAAGTTTTTAACCGACACTTAAAAGTTTTGATCGGGTTTTGAGGGTATGTTAGGAAAAAGGGCACAGGAAGGTGCCACTTGTTTGTAAATTATATTTTACCTTGTAAGAGGGTACTCGAACGATCATCTTAAAATCAAATAAGCCCTCTATAACCCTCCTAAAATCCCTATCAAGCTTCTTAAACAAGCTTTTCCATAGGAATGAGCTACGAAATGATTTTTATCAATTCAATTAGTAGCGACATTTAAAGTAGGGAGCCTGAATTTTTCGCTCTTACCCCCTAGATTTTGAAAAAACTTGGTGTGTTTTCATTGAAAAATACTTTTTTTGTATTTTCATTGAAAAAAAAAAAAAATGATAACTTTACCCCTCTAGAAATGGCGAATTATATTTTATGACCCTCCCCCCACTAAATTTTTATGAATTGATGCCACTCAAGTCAACGCTAATGGGTTGATTATTGACTAGTTCTTATACTTTCATAGTGCGTAATGATAACATAAATATTGTAAAATAGTAGACGCAATGATATTTACTAAGATGCCATATTATGAAAACAATAATCATAGAAACATTTCAGGCAGAACTCGATTTTGAATAACTGCCAAAATCAGACAAATTAAACAGAAAAACAGAGACAGAGATTATAGTAAAGATTGTAAAATTCCAATAGAATATGACTTCCTAAAAACCATCACTGATAAAGACACTCCAATTTTTACTTGGTCGGCGAACTTTTTAATCATAGTGAATGCGTACACAGATAACTCCCAAAGGGACCAAATTGCTCAGTTGATGATTATTCCCCGAGTTTTGTTTCTGCAATTTCCTAGCAGGTAGACAGAACATCTTGAGAGACCGCCCTTTCGAAGGCTTTACCAGGCAAACACCGTTCAATTTAATCAGAAACAGAAATTTCCCCTTTCAGACAGTTTGGGCGATGTATCATTAGTTTAAGTTTTTAAGTTTCAAGTTTAGTGGGTTTATCAACGAATAAAAACATATATCTAAAATATTTGAATGTCTATTCCTGGACGCCACACCGAGAACCACAGTGTTTACATTTTGGGCATACAGACAACATGATCAGTGCTTTTACTCTCAGACAAAATCTTACCTCTCAATTACCCCCTCCCCCCCAAAAAAAATTAATAACCAAATACCTCCCTCTTTCTAGCCCCAAGGGAAAAACCACCTCATTAAAACACATAGACACACACTTACGCAGATATGTCTTTAAACGAGCAATCGTGTATATGTGTGCATGCATAACTTTTTTCTTGAAGACGGCACCATATTTTTTTTCCTTTTCTTTTTTTTGAAAATTCGTGTACTAAGATTTGCTGTACTATTTGCTTAAATAGTACTATTTGTACTATTTGCTTAAATAAGCATCGGTCATATTGTTTCTTTAATAAAATTAAATAAAAAAAACAAGTTTTTTCAACTGAAAGTAAGGAGCGACATTAAAACTTAAAACGAACAGAAATTACTTCGTATATGAAAGGGGCTGCTTCCTCATCAACGCTCCGCTCTTTACGCTATAGTTTGACTCTTTCTCTCAACTCTTCTTTTTAAAATAGTAAAAAACTTTAGCGTAAAGAGCGGGGCGTATTAAGAAACCTGAATACCAATTCATTGAGTCCCTCCAAAGTTTATATGACACCGTCTTATAATATAAAGTCTTATAAAGTCTTAATGTCGCTCTTTACTTTCAGTTAAAAAACATATTTTTTTATTTAATTGGAGACAGAAACGGGACCACAATTAGTGAGAAGGAAAGTGTTAAAGAGAGGTGAGCAGAACATTTCCAGAATGTGCTGTAACGTGATAGAGTTACAGGAAAAGATGAAGAAAAGAAAAAAAATCTTTATGATGCATTGGATGTGAAGAAAGATTTATTTTGTGACGAAACATTCGAGACAGTACAATTGGATTAAAATGCCCCAGGTGCTGATATTTCGGGAAATATACATTTCTTTTTTTAACACGCTGGTTGTGAGGTTAAAGAAATCTTCCTGAAGATCATGAACATGATTTCGAAAAAGGGGAAATACCTAGCGATTTGGCAAAAAACTCTAATTAAACTCCTTCATAAAAAAGTAACAAAAGCGAGTGTGTTAATTATAAAGGCATTAATCTGGTTTCTATAGGATGTAAATTACATAGTATGATGATACATTTAGGCTTAGAGATGCTGTAGATAATTTTTTTTTTTATAAAAGAACAGTGTGGTGTTAAGAAGAATAAAGGATGTGCCGACCAAATTTTTATCCTAGATTAATACTTAAGAAGTACCTGAGTAATCAAAAGCCTTTAGTACTCAGTTTTATAGATTATGAGCAAGCGTTTGATTCAGCTAATAGAAGAGCTTTAGCGAAGGTCCTATCCTTGTATAGTATACCAGATAAATACATTACTTTATGAACTCTTTATTGACTACTAAATTACAAAAAGCATAAATACACAAAACGGTCGGGGGAAGGCTCAAACAGCCTTATGTTGGACGGCTGCAATCCTCTAATTCTCAACCTAATTAATTAAAAAAAAAAAAAAATATTAAAGAAGGACAAAAACACTCTCACTCAATTACCCCTTAATACCAGAATATACATAAAAAAGGCTAACAATGATAGTATATATAAAAAAAAAGAAAAAAAAGAAATTAACTCCCCACTTCCAATTTTTTTTTTAATTTTACTTTAAATGACTCAATATGTTCTGCCTCCCTAATGCCAGCTGGGATATCGTTCCAAATAGCCGGAGCTAATACTGGTGTGTCGGTACTCAACAATAAAATTATCTGTCTCTCTGGTCTCATACCCATGGAGTGAACGATTTGCTCGAAAAAAACTGGTAAAAACTGGAGGACATACATCATTGCAACATCGATACGCAAAAACAGCAGCTTGATAATCTCGTATCTGAGCAATGTTAAGCACTAGTAATTTCTTAAAACAAGACGCGGTATCATTCACATTTTCTACATAATTACCAAGAAGACGTACTGTTTTAATTTGTAGGATCTGCACTCTTTTAAAATTTGCATAGGAATTACTAGACCAAAGGACACAACCGTAAGAAATATAAAGCGCAAAAATGATGTGATATAATAGTAAAAGAACTGATAATGGTAAAACATGCTTTAATCGACGCAAAATTCCCAAACCTCTAGCAACTTTAGCTGCAACAAGATCACTATGGTTCTTCCAAGATAGATTACAATCAGGCTGGAATCCCAAATAATGCCCTTCATGCACCTGTGACAAAGGCCTACCGTTAAAAAATCTATTTTTATCAACACATGGAGGCTTACCAACTCGCCTATAAATCATAAAATTAGTTTAATTAACGTTTACTGACAAAAGGCTCAAACTTGTAAATACAAAAAATGTCTTTAATACCCTATTTACTTTCAACAACAAATCATCAACAGATCTACTAGACACAGTTAAAGCAGTATCATCCGCAACACTCAGGTAAGTAGAAACGCATTGAATCAACATACACAAGGTACAGAAGTGGTCCCAAAACAGATCCCTGAGATACGCCACACCTCACTTGAAAAGGAGAAGAAAACACATCATTTAATACAACTTGAATATATCTACCACTTAGAAAACTATGAAACCACTTTAAATAGTTATCACGAACTCCAAGGGATTGTAGACGTTTGAGTAGAATATTAAAATCCACTGTATCGAACGCTTTTCTAAAATCGTTAAAAACAGTCAAAGGGATTTCACCGCATTCAAAGCATTTATTTACAGTATCACAAAGGGAATGCACGGCATCCGACGTCGAGTGACCTTTTTTAAAGCCAAACTGGTTTTCACTTAACATCCCCGTTTTCATAAGGTGATCATAAAGCCTTTTATGCACAATTTTTTCAAATATTTTCGAAAACAAGGGTAGGATTGATATTGGTCTATAATTTTCAATTTCTAGCTTAGAGCCACCTTTGTGAAGGGGGATTACTTTCGCCCTTTTAAGCGCGTCAGGGAATATACCGGTTTGGAGGGAAACATTGATTATATGGACTAGACATGGCATTAAATAACAAATCACTGACTTAAAAGTTTTCAGATTAATGCCATCTGTCCCTGCTGAATTCGATTTGATTGTTTTCACAACCTTCAGAATTTCATCTCCAGTACAAGGCTGAAATTCAATTTCATTTCCAATTCCTCTATCATCCACAAATTCATCTTTCATTAAATCGTTATTAAAATTCACTAACTCTTGCACCTGTACATTTTGCCCAACACTTGAAAAAAACTCAGCAAATTTAGTCGTGATAATTATTTCATCATTAACAAGTTTTCCTTGAATCAGTAGCGATTTAGGTGGAGCTTCTTTCTTCTTTCCCAATAGGTCATTAATAACTTTCCAAATTCCTTTTGTATTATCCTAATTTAAACTCAATTGGTTGGCAAAGTATTATTTTTTAAATTTTCTTCTCATCGAGTTTACTTTATTGCATTTTATTTTGAATTCTTCCAGTTTCTTTATAGCTGTGAATGTTGGAAACTAAACCAACACCAAGAAAAGAGGATTCTTGCCTTCGAGAACAACTGTCTTCGCAGAATACTGAACATTAACTGGAGAGACCACATAACCAACCAGACTGTTCGGTCTATCTCGCGCCAGCCCCTGGTAACAGATGTCATACGCCAACGAAGATGGCGCTACCTGGGGCATGTTATCCGTATGGCGGGAGATAGACTCCCCAGAACTGTACTGGAGTGGCAACCAGAGGGAACCCGAAGAAGAGGGAAGCCGAAGAATACACTTCGTCGTACGTACCAGCGGGACTTAAAACACATCAATGCGATAGTCCAACCCCAGTGGGAAGACGTCTGGGCAGCAGCACATATGAGGGACGACTGGCGGCTCTTTTTGGATGCCCTGGGTGCCTCTGGCGGCACAGGAGGAACTAAGGTCTAAGGTAAGGTAAGTTTCTTGGCACATTCACTGTTTAAATATTCCACATACGCTTGATTTCTTTAATCTGACACTTTAAGAATTTCAATAGTTATCTAGGGCTTCAAGAATGGGCTTTTCAAGAATTTCACTGGGCAAGTCTTATCATACATTAGCTGTACGACCCCCATCATACGATCAAATGCATCAGAAGAGTCATCTTTCATATCCATAATCTCACTAAAATCAATGGTACTCAACTCTTCGCCAAACCTCTGTAAATTCACCTTTTTCAACGACCTAGTCTTTACTTTTTTATTTTATTTCTTTTTATTTGGCCACAAGGTACTTCTCCAACAACTGGGAAATGGTCTGAACAAGGGTATAGAACCACATCGGCATAACTACGGTCCAGATACTTAGAACCAACAAAAATATTATCAATGAGAGTGGCTGAATGACTCATAACACTTGCTGGAATCTTTACTATGGGGAAAATATTATGAGCAACCATGAAATTAAAAAAATCAAAATTCGCTCCATTCAACGTAAGCAGATCAAAGTTAAAATCACCCATACAAATAAAATCTAAACCTGTCCGAGACACCGCACGCGCAAGTTGATCAAACCCATGTTCAAATTCTTCCGAGCTAGCACTTTGTGGTCTATACATAACACTAATAAAAATTTACTACTTCCCATATCTAAATCCAGACTAAAACTTTCGAATTTACCCTCTATCCAAACATCAATATCATTTCTTACATGGTGAGTCAACGACTTAGAAATCAAACACGCAATTCCCCTTCTATAAAGTGAGGTCCGGTTCTTAATCTCCAAATTATAATCTTGAAAAGAGTACAATGAGACAGAGTGTTCCTGACTCAAAAAACTTTCACATATACTAATAAAACTAACTTTACCTTGAGAATCAGAGAGAAATTGCAGCACATCCTCATAAGACGTGGCTAGGTGGCAATTCCAGGCACATAAACTCAGTAAATCGGCTTCCGCGGGATTTAACTGCGAACATTGAACGTAAGCACTGTTTCTCAACTGTTTAAATTTAAGTTGGTTCATACAAGGCTCAATATCAGTTGCTATTTGTGCCGACAGAACCTGTTCAAGGAGAAAAGGTCGGCTCATTAAATCATCCAGTATAGACGCAACGAGAGTAAATGAAATCTCGAACCAAAATAAATCTCTCTATATATAAAAAAAAGCAAGGAAGGAAAAATACACATAAAAGCAGAGAAAAAGAAAAGTTGAAAATACAAGCAAAAACATAAGACTAAATACAGTCGGTAATAGAACGGATCTTCTTGACTGTTGACCCTACACTAGGCTTTGCCAAAATCTGACCCGGATCTGACCAAACATTTCTTTGGCCATACTTGTCTTTCGCTGCGTTCAAAATGTCCCGGCGACGTTTAGTTAGAGACTCCGATACAAAAACACCAGTTGAAGCAAGTTTAGCTTTTGCTTTAAACACTCTACGGGCTACATCTTTGCCAGAAAATTTAACGACGATCGGAGCAGCTCTAATAGAACTTTCTTCATGCTCTGTAGTCGGATTATTCAATCGGAGACGGTATACATTAATCAAATCATAAGATAAGAGGTCTTTCACAGACATTCTGCTATTTATAATGGGAAATATTGTCGTAAGAGTGTCTACACCAGGTAACTGCTTTACCCCATGAAATACCGCACTATCAAGTAAGGACCCTTGATCATAATCATCAAGCTTTTTTTCTATTCTACTAATCCTCTCCTCCAAATTTTCAATTTGAGTTCTCAGACTGCTTAGAGTCTGCTCAATTTTTGCAAACTTTGGATTAAACTCGAGCGTGACTGAATCATAAACCTGGCTGACTATCAGTTCAGTAGCCTCTTTCAGTGATAAATAAAAAAAACTAGTTTTTTTTTAACTGAAAGTAAGGAGCGACATTAAAACTTAAAACGAACAGAAATTACTCCGTATATGAAATGGGTTGTCCCCTCCGCAATCCATCGCTCTTTACGCTAAAGTTTTTAATTGTTTTAAAAAGTAAAATTGTGACAAAGAGTCAAACTTTAGCGTAAAGAGTGAGGGATTGCGGAGGGGACAATCCATTTCATTAACGGAGTAATTTCTTTTCGTTTTAAGTTTTAATGTCGCTCCTTACTTTCAGTTAAAAAAACAGTTATTTATTTAATTTCTGAACGTTTTTGAATTAACGCATGTTTGATTTTGGCTCTCCGAACATAAATTATTAAAATGAAATTTGCATAATAATTCTTTTTTTTGGCTAAATGGCTTTCTCTTAGTTTTGATCAGACGATTTTGAGAAATAAGGGTTTGCGAAGGAGGCCTATTTGCCCTCCAATTTTCCGGTTACTTAAAAAGGCAACTAGAACTTTTAATTTTTACGTAACTTAAGAATTAACGTAACAAACTTTCATATTCGTAAAACGTAACAAACTTTTATATTCTTATATTTTCGATTATATACATGAGGGGGTTTGTCCTCTCGTTAATACCTAACTCTTCACACTAAATCTTAAGTTTTGTCCCAATTTTTTAAGAATGACCCCTGAATCAGAAAGGCAGTAGAATAAATAGTTGAAATTACTAAAAATACTTTAGCATAAAGAGCGAAGTATTTATCTCCTCCTGAATACCTCGCTCTTTATGCTAAAGTATTTTTAGAACCCCTCATATGCATAATAATCTCTGTTCGTTTTAAGTTTTAATGCTACTCCTTACTTTCAATTGAAAAAACTTTTTCATGTTTATATTTTCATTAAATTTTTGTTTTTTTAATAGTAATGCTAGAAAATCCTGTGCACTTTTCATTGAATTTCTCTTCTCCCATAAAATATTCCTCCAAGGAAAGATCCCCCCACATAGCCCACTCCCCACGACCCCACACCCAAACCAAAAAAAATCCCCCTGAAAACGTCGGTACACTTCCTAATAACCATTGCTGTATGTAAACATTGGTCAAAGTTTGTAACTTGCAGCCCCTCCCCCAGGGACTGTGGGGGAGTCCCTGGAACGAAGTTCCACATTTTTGTAGATGGGAACTTGAACTTTTGCAGTAGGGTTCTCTGATACGCTGAATGCAACGGTGGGATGTTTCCCCCTATTTTCCAAAATAAGGCAAATTTTCTCAGGCTCGTAACTTTTGATGACAAAGACTAAATTTGAAGAAACTTATATATTTTAAAATCAGCATAAAAATCCGATTCTTTTGATATATCTTTTAGCATCGAAGTTCCGTGTTTTAGAGTTTCGTTTACTATTTAGCCGGATCGCTCCTTACTACAGTTCGTTACCACGAACTGTGTGACCTTGGGTCTTTGAACTTTTCAGTCACTTTCTTTGTAATATTTTCAAGCAGATCACTTCTTGTCTTCTCCAGTTGGGCTTCAGTTGCAACTAATTTGTCATAAATTTGGGTGATTTTTAAAGATACTGAGTTGGACCTTAATTTATCACTTGCTTTTAGGGCTAAAAAGGTCTTAGAAAGAGTTTCATAAATTTCAGGGGTATTATCAAGTTCCACAATTGCTTTTTTGACAGCAGGCGTGGATGAATCTATCGTTTTAGGGTTGTATTCTTGAAAATTCGCATCTATTAACCTAAATTCCTCATGACTACCCTAACAAGAAACCAGATAAGTGGGCTTTCCGTGCGAATCCTTTCCTATTTGCAAAATTCTCACAGGCCATAGGGGGTAGTTCTTGAATTTAGCTAGCGCAACATCAAACTGTGTGAAACCCTGCATCATTAACAGTATCTTATTTTTAGAAGTCGATAAACAGAGTAAAAAGACTTATCTTTAAGTGAGGGCCGAGCCTCCCTATTGCATCCAAGTGGATTCCCATCCAACCTGTGTAAAGTCGGCCTAAAAGACTTTCCTGCGTATCACTTGGCAGTGCACTTTCCCAAAGAGGGCCCACAGTTTGCCAATTCCACAATAAATAATCCTCCAAAAAATTTCAGTCCCAATTTGCAAAACTTATTTCAGTAACTGCAAGTTACTTCGTAACAGCACATTTAATTCAAAGCAGTAGCTAGCTCAGATCATGAATAATGTAAAAAGATAATCCGATTAGTTTATATTTTGTAACCTTGAAAACTAGTTCAGTACTGAACTAGAGTACTGAATTAAACGGAATAGTGCTATGTACGAGAATTAAATTCAAAAAAAGTTTTTTTTAGCTGAAAGTAAGGAGCGACATTAAAACTTAAAGCGAACAGAAAGCTTTCTGTTCGTTTTGATCGAATGATTTTGAGAAAAAAGGGAACGGTGGAGGAAGCCTAGTTGCCCTGCGATTTTTTGGTTACTTAAAAAGGCAACTACAACTTTTAATTTTTACGAATGTTTTTATTAGTAAAAGATAAACGTAACTTATAAATTAGCTTACGTACCGTACTATTGTAATCTCATGTTTTTATGTCATATATGAGGGGTTCACCCCCTCGTCAGTACCTCGCTCTTTACATTAAAGATTAAACTTTGTCCAAATTCATTAAGAATGACCCTGAATCACAAAAGCCGTAGAATAAATAGTTGAAATCACTAAAAATAATTTAGCGTAAAGAGCGGGGTATTAGGAGGAGGTGAGCCCCTGATATGCGTAATAATTTCTGTTCGTTTTAAGCATTAATGCTGCTCCTTACTTCCAGCTGAAAAAATTTTTCATGTTTATTTTTTCATTTTTTTTAAATAATGCTAGAAAATCCTGCGCTCCCTTCATGGAAATTTTCTTTCCCCATGACAAATTACTCGATGGAAAGTTGCCCCAACACATCCCCCTCTTTTCAACCCCTCCCCCAACCAAAAAATCCCCCTGAAAACGTCTGTACACTTCCCAATAACCATTACTATATGCAAGCACTGGTCAAAGTTTGTAACTTGTAGCCCCTCCCACGGGGACTGTGGGGGAGTAAGTCGTCCCCAAAGACGTAGTTATAAGGTTTTTCCACTACTCTGAATAAAATGGCTATCTCAGAATTTTTATCCGTTGACCTCGGGAAAATAATTAACATGGGAGGGGGTGCCCTCCAATTTTTTTGGTCACTTAATAAGGGCACTAGAACTTTTCATTTCCGTTAAAATGAGCCCTCTCGCAAGATTCTGGGACCACTGGGTCGATACGATCACCCCTGGGAAAAAAACGAACAAACAAATAAACACGCATCCATGATCTGCCTTCTGGCAAAAAATACAAAATTCCACATTCTCGTAGATAGGAGCTTGAAACTTCTACAATAGGGTTCTGTGATACACTGAATCTGATGGTGTGATTTTCGTTAAGGGGTGTTTCCCCCTATTTTCTAAAATAGGACAAATTTTCTCAGGCTCGTAACTTTTGATGGGTGAGACTAAACTTGATGAAACTTATATATTTAAAATCAGCATTAAAATGCGATTCTTTTGATGTAGCTATTGGTATAAAAATTCCATTTTTTAGAGTTTTGGTTACTATTGAGCCGGGTCGCTCCTTACTACAGCTCGTTACCACGAACTGTTTGACAATAATGCTGCTGTGAAGGTAGCACCTGAGGTTAGTTGATGGCTTCGTATTACATCAGGAGTTATGTTGCTTTATATGGATCATTTTGATGGACTTTGTCCGTAATCAAATCGGGAACTAAACTTTCCTAGACTTAGGTTATATTGATGATTTATGCATCCTAGATGAAAATGTTAGCATAATGAATGGACTTTTGAAGGTTTTCCGAGTTCAGGGTGCAAGATAGATTTCAAAATTAATGTCAAGAACAAGTACATGTTCCACAATTCTTCGTGCTACAAATGGCACACTTCGTGTCATATTTGGCACGATTACACATAATTGACACGCATGCGGAATGCGAAATACTTGAAAGCAGGAAGCCTCTCGTCTTTATTAGGCTGTAGAAAGTGCTGGCAATTTATGAAAATTTTGGATGCAAGGCTTTTTTTTCTTTTTTATTTTACTGGATATAAGAAAAAATGAGCTAAAAAATTTAATGGGATTTTTTTTCGAATTCATTTAAAGAAATTATAAAAAAGTTGTTTTTCGTACTATAGGTGGAAATTGGCCTGTGCATTCTCCTCCCAAATTGGTGTCCTCGATTGCACCAACCATCCAAATTCTAACCATAGCTGTCGCTTAGCTATTGTTTTAGTAGAGCTTGGTTATAAATGCAGACACAATGTAATTAGATAGTAATTAGAAATATGACCTCCAATGTCTATCATTATCTGGTAGTACATAATATTAAATATTGTAGGGGCTATTGATATGATATGTAAAAAGGTCGAAACCAGTTTCAAACACTTGATTACAAAAACTTACAATTTTGTGTCCCAGACGATTGAGATGGAAACAACCTAACTGAATGTCTGCCAATTTATTCTTAGCAATACTTAGCAACATTATTTGAGTTAATCTCTAAAACTTGGAAAAGTAAGTCCAATTTGCATATTTTTATATTATTGAAAAGTTCAATGTGATCTTAACTGTGTATTCTAGTTTTAATTTGACTGTATAGTTGAACCTTGAAATTTTGTAATATTATTTTCCACACCCTTTAGTTCATAAGTAGGTAGGTAATTCCGCTTGATGTTAAATAGTTCTCTGAAAATTGTTGATTTAAAAAAAAGTGTTTTTTTTTTCCAATGTTAGTGACAAAACCACTTACTTGAATGTGTGTTCGCATTCTTGGGAACTGGACTGTTAACGGAAACCTGTTCCATCGTAACACATCAAGTTTTAAGGGGTACGATTTTAAGGGGTTTCACAATTCAAGGGGTGGATTGTGAAATGTTTCACAATTGGCTAGCGATCATTTACCCTTTTAAAGCAAGACCCGTTGATTTATCTGTAGTTTGGAGTTTCTATTCAGGTCTTTTTAATTTATAGAAGGCTCTATTTATGTTTGATATATTGCATAAAAATTCACCTGAATGTTTGGTTGATGTGTTTGAGAGAGATGAGCCTGAATATGAGACAAGGAATCCATCAGCGATTAGAAAACCGATTAAAAGGTCTGCAAGGTATGCATTTTCGATTCGTCACGTTCTCTCTTCTATATGGGAGTCCCTTCCTTACGATCAAATAGTTCTTGGTAACGAGCTGTAGTAAGCAGAAACCCGGCTCAATAGTAACCGAAACTCTAAAATATAGAATTTTAATACCAATATTTACATCAAAAGAATTGCGTTTTAATGCCGATTTTAAATATGTAAGATTCATCAAGTTTAGTCCTACTCATCAAAAGTTAAGAGCCTGAGAAAATTTGCCTTATTTTAGAAAATAAGTAGAAACACCCCCTAAAAGTCATACAATCTTAACAGAAATCACACCATAAAATTCAGCGTATCAGAGAACCCTAATGTAGAAGTTCCAAGCTCCTATCTACAAAAATGGGGAATTTCGCATTTTTTTTGCAAGAAGACAGATCACGGAAGCGTGTTTATTTGTTTTGTTGTTGTTGTTTTTTTCCCCAGGGGTGATCGTATCGATTTAGTGGTCCTAGAATGTCGCGAGAGGGCTCATTCTAACGAAAATAAAAATTCTAGTGTCGTTTTTAAGTGACTAAAATATTGGAGGGCATCTAGGCCCCCTCCCATGAT
Organism: Artemia franciscana; assembly: GCF_032884065.1. Taxonomy (NCBI): domain Eukaryota; kingdom Metazoa; phylum Arthropoda; class Branchiopoda; order Anostraca; family Artemiidae; genus Artemia; species Artemia franciscana. Next base: position 56,602,200 of record NC_088866.1, on the reverse strand, counting down.
CACTTCCCCCCCCCAAGGTCACCAGATCAAAATTCTGAGATATCCATTTTATTTACCATAGTCGAAAAACCTAATAACTATGTCTCTGAGGATGAATTACTCTTCTAAAGTCCCCTTGGGAGGGGCTGCAAGTTACAAACTTTGACCAATGTTTACATATATTGTTATTGGGAAGTGTACAGACGTTTTCAGGCGGATTTTTTTTGGTTTGGGGGCGGGGAGGGGTATAAGTTGAGGAGAGGTGTTACGTGTGAGGATCTTTCCGTGGAGTATTTTGTCATGGGGGAAGAGAATTTCAATGAAGGGGGCGCAGAATTTTCTAGCATTATTAAAAAAAGCAATGAAAAAATAAATATGAAAAGTTTTTTCAACTGAAAGTAAGGAGCATCATTAAAACTTAAAACGAACAGAAATTATTACGCATATGAGGGGTTCACCTCCTCTAATTACATCGCTCTTCAGGCTAAAGTATTTTCAGTAATTTCAACTATTTAGTCTAAGGCCTTGGGAATTCAGGGGTCATTCTTAAGGAGCTGGGACAAAATTTAAGCTTTAATGTAAAGAGCGAGGTATTGACGAGGGAGTGAAGCCCCTCATATACGTAATAAAGACCAAAGGATATAGAAGTTCCTAAGAATATAGAAATACCTAAGAATATAGAAGTTCTAGTTGTGTTTTTAAGCAATTAAATAAAAAAAAAGTTTTTTTTTAATGAAAGTAAGGAGCGACATTAAAACTTAAAACGAACAGAAATTACTCCGTATATGATAGGGGCTTTTCCTTCTCAACGCCCCGCTCTTTACGCTAAAGTTTGACTCCTTCTCTTAACTCTACATTTTAAAACAGTAAAAAACTTTAGCGTAAAGAGCGGGGCGTTGAGAAGGAAAAGCCCCTTTCATATACGGAGTAATTTCTGTTCGTTTTAAGTTTTAATGTCGCTCCTTACTATCATTTAAAAAACTTGTTTTTTTTATTTTATTTCTGAACGTTTTTGAATCAATGCATGTTTTGATTTTTGCTCTCTGCAGAGGAATAATTAAGACGAAATTTGTATTTTTTTTTTTTTTTTTTTGCTAAATGGCGTTCTCATAATTTTAATCGAATGATTTTGAGAAAAAAAGAGCGGGGGAGGAAGCCTGTTGCCCTCCGATTTTCGGTTAATTAAAAAGGCAACTAGAACTTTTAATTTTTTATGAATCTTTTTATAAGTAAAAGATATGCGTAACTTATAAATTGGCTTACGCAAAGAACTTTTGTATTCTCATGTTTTTATTACATTCTAGCTGTTGGGGTGGCGTTTCGCGCCACCCCACCACAAAGTCGGTTGGGGTGTCTCGCGCCCCCCAAGCCCCCCCCTGCGCGTGTAAGTCGTTACGCGCCATATTAGTTACGCGCCATTGTAGTTGTGTCCCTCTGTCCCACCTGTAAATAGATAAATATATATATATATATATATATATATATATATATATCTATATATATAAAAATAAGTTGTCTGTCTGTGGATGTGTGGATGGATGTGTGGATGGATGTGTCAGGTGACGTCACCTGAAAAAACTGGATCAGGTGACGTCAAAACTGAAAAAACTAAAAAAAGGCAAAAACTACAAAAAAAACTAAAAACTAATAAAAAAAATAAAAAAGCTAAAAAACTAAAAAAACTATAAAGGTAAAAACCAATAAAAAACTAAAAAAAAAAAACTGAAAAAACTAAAAAAAGGCAAAAACTACAAAAAAAAACTAAAAACTAATAAAAAAAGTAAAAAAGCTAAAAAACTAAAAAAACTAAAAAAAGGTAAAAAACTAAAAAAAAAAAAAAAAAGGGAAAAAACTAATAAATGACGACACTCAAAGAGAAAGCGACCAGGACAAAAGGAATGTTCGATTAGCAATCAACAAAGCACCGGGACACAGGGAGTATAAATTACGACCAGGACATAAGTAAAAAAAAAAACTATCTATATATATAAAAATAAGTTGTCTGTGGATCTGTGGATCGTGGATCAGGTGACGTCACCTGAAAAAACTGGATCAGGTGACGTCAAAACTGAAAAAACTAAAAAAAGGCAAAAACTACAAAAAAAACTAAAAACTAATAAAAAAAATAAAAAATCTAAAAAACTAAAAAAACTAAAAAAAGGCAAAAACTACAAAAAAAACTAAAAACTAATAAAAAAGCTAAAAAACTAAAAAAACTAAAAAAAAGGCAAAAACTACAAAAAAAATAAAAACTAATAAAAAAAATAAAAAAGCTAAAAAACTAAAAAAACTAAAAAAACTAAAAAAAGGTAAAAAACTAAAAAAACTAAAAACTAAAAAAAACAAAAAAAGGTAAAAACTAAAAGAACTAAAAAAGAAAAAAATAAATGACGACACTCAAAGAGAAAGCGACCAGGACAAAAGGAATGTTCGATTAGCAATCAACAAAGCACCGGGACACAGGGAGTATAAATGACGACCAGGACACAAGTAAAAAAAAAAATTAACAAAACTAAAAAGAAGGTAAAAACTACAAAAAAACCAAAAAGAAAAAAAAACTAAAAACTAATAAAAAAACTAAAAAATCTAAAAATCTAAATAAACTAAAAAAGAAAAAAAAAGGAAAAAAATAAAGGAGAAAAACAAAACTAAAAAACGAATGTATATACAGACCGGTACACCGGGATACAAATGACGACCGGGACACAGGGAATATAAATGACGACCGGGACACAGGGACACAACTACAACGGGGACACCGGGGGAAACAGGGGGATATAAATGACGACCGGGACAAAAAAACTAAAAAGAAAAAAAAACTAAAAACTAATAAAAAAACTAAAAAATCTAAAAATCTAAATAAGCTAAAAAAGAAAAAAAAAGGAAAAAAATAAAGGAGAAAAAATAAACTAAAAAACGAATGTATATACAGACCGGGACACCGAGATACAAATGACGACCGGGACCCGGGACACAGGGAATATAAATGACGACCGGGACACAGGGACACAACTACAACGGGGACACCGGGGGAAACAGGGGGATGTAAATGACGACCGGGACACCGGGACAGGGAATGGTCGATTAGCAATCACCATCAACAAAGCTCAAGGGCAATCATTAGAATCATGAGGTATAGATCTGAATACAGATTGTTTTCCCATGGACCATTATATGTTGCATGTTCAAGAGTCGGTAAACCTGACAATCTATTTATATGCAAAGACAATGGGACAGCAAAGAATGTTGTATATTCGCAAGTTTTACGTAGTTAAAACCATATATATATATCTATCTATATTCACAGGTGGGACATAGGGACACAACTACAATGGCGCGTAACTATTATGGCGCGTAACGACTTACGCGCGCGGGGGGGCTTGGGGGGGGCGCGAAGCGCCCCCACCAACTAGGTGTTGGGGTGGCGCGAAGCGCCACCCCAACAGCTAGTATATATATATATATATATGTATATATATATATATATATGTTTTTAACTACGTGAAACTTGCGAATATACAACATTCCTCGCTGTCCCATTGTCTGTGCATATAAATAGAATGTCAGGTTCACTGACTCTTGAACATGCAACATATAATTGTCCATGGGAAAAACAATCCGTATTCAGATCTATACCTCATTATTCTAATGATTGCCCTTGAGCTTTGTTGATGGTGATTGCTAATCGAACATTCCCTGGGTCCCGGTCGTCATTTATATATCCCCCTGTGCCCCCGGTGTCCCTGTTGTAGTTGTGTCCCTGTGTCCCGGTCGTCATTTATATTCCCTATGTCCCAGTCGTAATTTGTGTCCCGGTTTCCCAGCCTGTAATTTCTCTTTGAGTGTCCGGGTCGTCGTTTATATTCCCTGTGACCCGGTGTCTCGGTCGTCGTTTGTGTCCCCGTCTGTAATTTCTCTTCGAACATTCCTTGTGTCCCGGTCGTCATTTATACATCCCCCCTGTGCCCCCGGCGTCCCCATTGTAGTTGTGTCCCTGTGTCGCGGTCGTCATTTATATTCCCTGTGTTCCCGTCGTGATTTGTGTCCCGGTGTCCCAGTCTGTAATTTCTCTTTGATCATCCCGGTCGTCATTTATATTCCATGTGTCCCGGTCGTCATTTGTGTCCCGGTCTGTAATTTCATCAGTTGACAAACATGACGTCAGTCGACAAACAACTTCATGACGACATACATCTCAATCCTTATAATGACGTCAGTCGACAGACACACAAACAAACAACTTATTTTTATATGTATAGAAGATAGATCGATATGAGGGGGTTCGCCCCCTCGTCAGTACCTCGCTCTTTACACTAAAGCTTAAATTTTGTCCCAACTCATTAAGAATGACCCCTGAATCACAAAAGCCGCAGAATAAATAGTTGAAATTACTAAAAATACTTTAGCGTAAAGAGCGAGGTATTAGGAGGAGGTGAGCCCCTCATATGGGTAATAATTTCTGTTCATTTTAAGTTTTAATGCTGCTGCTTACTTCCAGCTGAAAAAAAACTTTCATATTTATTTTCTCTTTTTTTTTAAGTAATGCTAGTAAATCCTGCGCTCCCTTCATGGAAATTGTCTTCCCCCATGAAAAATTCCTCGATGGAAAGTTCCCCCAGCATACCCCGCTCTTCTTAACCCCTGCCTCAAACAAAAAAAAATCCTCCTGAAAACGCCTGTACACTTCCCTATAACCATTACTATATGTAAGCACTGGTCAAAGTTTTGAACTTGTAACCCCTCCCTCTTGTATATTTAATCTTGTATATTTAAAATCAGCATTAAAACGCGATTCTTTTGATGCAACTCAAAAATCCTCCTGAATCCACCCACGGGGACTGTGGGGGAATAAGTCATCCCCAAAGACATAGTTATAAGGTTTTTCGACTACGCTGAATAAAATGGCTATCTCTGAATTATGATCCGTTGACCTTGGAAAAATACTTAGCGTGGGAGGGGGCCTAGGTGCCCTCCAATTTTTTTGGTCACTTAAAAAGGCCACTAGAACTTTTCATTTCCGTTAGAATGAGCCCTTTCGCAACATTCTAGGACAACTGGGTCGATACGATCACCCCTGGGAAAAAAAAAAACAAAAAACAAAAAAACAAACAAACAAATAAACACGCATCCGTGATCTGCCTTCTGGCAAAAAAAAAATAAAATTCCACATTTTTATAGATAGGAGCTTGAAACTTCTATAGTAGGGCTCTCTGATACGCTGAATCTGATGGTATAATTTTCGTTAAGATTCTATGACTCTTAGGGAGTGTTTTCCCCTATTTTCTAAAATAAGGCAAATTTTTTCAGGCTCATATCTTTTGATGGGTAAGACTAAACTTGATGAAGCTTATATATTTAAAATCAGCATTAAAATGTGAATCTTTTGATGTAGCTATTGGTATCAAAATTCCATTTTTTAGAGTTTTGGTTACTATTGAGCCGGGTCGCTCCTTACTACAGTTCGTTACCACGAACTATTGATAAATTTCATAAAATTTAGTCTTTGTCATCAAAAGTTACTAGCCTGAGAAAATTTGCCTTATTTTAGAAAATTGCGAGAAACATCCCACCGTTGCATTCAGCGTATCAGAGAACCCTACTGCAAAAGTTCAAGTTCCCATCTACAAAAATGTGGAACTTCGTTTTTTTGCCACTCTAGTAAGGTCGCTCCCTACTACAGTTCGTTACCACGAACTATTTGATCAAAAAATTGGAGGGCAACTAGGCCTCCTCCCCTGCTCCTTTTTTTCTCAAGATCTTCCGATTAGAAGTATGAGGAAGCCATATAGCCAAAAAAAAATATTATGTAAATTTCGTTTTAAATATTTATGCATGGAAAGCCAAAATCAAAACATGCATTAATTCAAAAACGTTCAGAAATTAAATAAAAAAAACAAATTTCTTTTAACTGAAAGTAAGGAGCGACATTAAAGCAAAACGAACAGAAATTACTCCGTATATGAAAGGGGCTTTCTTCCTCAACGCCCCGCTCTTTACGCTAAAGTTTTTTACAGTTTTAAAAAGTAAAGTTAAGAGAAAGAGTCAAACTTAAGCGTAAAGAGCGGGGTGTTGAGGAGGAACAACCCCTTTCATACACGGAGTAATTTTTGTTCGTTTTAAGTTTTAATATCACTCTTTACTTTCAGTTAAAAAAAAACTTTTTTGTTTTGTTTAATATAGTTCAAGAGACTGATAGGCCGACTTTTCGTGGGTTGCTTAGGGCTCATTGTTTTGGTATTTATGATTTATGATTTTTTTTATATATATGCATAGATAAAGTAGGGAAATAGTGTATAAAAGTGTTGTTATTATCTTAGTGTAACACAGGGTCTGAAGTGATGACTTTTTTTGCTTGATTTTGTTTTGATTTTTTTTTTTTTTGCTTTTTAGGGGAATCCATTCCTAGCTAATTGTTTTGCAGTTTCGAGAATGGCCGCACGAGCCATAAGGCTTTTTGGTAAGTTTTTCTTTTTTGTATTTTGTGTTTTTATAAATAAATTCTATCGCTCTCTGTAGTTTCTTTTAACTAAATGGAGTATATTTGAACTTAGTACTAAGACTGGGGGACGGGAAGGGAACATCTTCGTTCAATTCAATCAATGTGGTCATTCAATCACGAATTCCGAGTTTTAAAACTTTAGAACTAAGTTTGATGAGGGCACAACTTGCAACCTCTTACACACCGTATATACCCCTGGGCATCCTGTATTCCTAATTATGGTATTTAGTTCAAATTTAAAGAAGGCTATTGTGACGTAAATGATCAAAAGCTCCCAAAAATATCTGTCGGGGTCAAAACAAAATAGAGAAAATTTCAATAGAGAGGTTGAATTAAAAAAAAAATCAAAGTCATGTAAGAATTTCCAATGCATATGATTTAAGGACACGCTATGATTAGAGTCCCCTTGAAGTCCCTTGCATCCAAATTCTCAAATATTTGCATATTCCAGTGTTTTTGGTACATGCCCATGTAGGGTTTTTAAGACAGTGGTTTAAAATAGTTAAATTTTAAGCATAAAAAATATAATATGGCTGTTCAAGATGAAACCCATGAGGTACATTTTTTACAAGAAGTGTCAAATAGTTCATTCAAATGATCAGGAAAAAAGAAACACCAACAAGAGCTAGGTATGAAAAATGGAAAAGAAAAAAACAGAAACGTCCACTGAAATATAATCCAGCATTTGGTGTGTGTTCTAAATAAGCAGAAAGCACCTTATTTTCCAAGGGGGAATATTTTTAGAGGGGGTAATATCCATGGTGGTCGTTTTCCAGAGTGTGGTTGTGGTGGGAGGAGGGAGGGGGGGGGGTGTAAAAACTTAGACTCTAGAGCCAAGTCTTACCATTCAATGTTTAGCTAGAAGAAGGGTTGCACTCTTTTATTTTACTGGGGTTCGGTTATTTATTTAACTATCTGTTTACTTATACAAAAAGGTGAATGCAAACAATTATCGAAGATGACAATTTGGAGGAGAACTGCTGGTAGGCTTAAAACGACATTTTAAAGAGTAAATATAGAAAAACAGTAATTGACTTTGATAACTCGATTGAATAAAATAGAAAACAGTTTAAAAGAAATCATAGAAACTTATTTTCTAATTCTCCTACACAATTCTCCGCAAATTCAAGTAACTAATTCTCCACATTTCGAGTAATTGATTGACTTCGATAAATATTTTTGATAACGATATTAATAAGTAACTAATAATGGGGGGGGGAGTAAATGTACCTATTTACAGTCATTAGGGTACCTACAAATGGAGGTTGTTTGGTATCAATCAAACAAAACATAAACCATTACCAAATTTTCCATAATTACGGCCAAGTATGTACAAAAACATAAAATAATAAAGAAAAAAGGCACGCTGTCTGAAAACTATCTCACGAGACTATTTTCTGAAATGACGGGGGAAACTACCAATAAAAATGCATTCAAGTCTTTTCTTATTCAACCGAATAATACTCAATTGAAATTATTCAATTGGTTCAGTTAAAGCTAAATCCTAATACAAACAATTTCTTAGGAGAGAAATCTTTCGTACTAAAAGCAAGGAAGCTACTAGATGGGACGGAACTAATTTCCAAAGTGACGAGCTTAAAGAAAAGGGAGACGATTAGTCAGTTAACAATAGGGTTTTGAGGAATAAGGAGAATGTCCTTACTGTGGATCCTGGGTCGTTTGAAAAGGTTTCATAAGCTGGGGCGCAAAGTGTTAAGAATATTTATACTTAACCAATACTTTATAAAATCACTGAAAATATCGAGCCTAGTGGATGTAAGTGCCAAGCTAGTTGATAAATCCGCCCCCCCACTCATTATTTAAGTAACACCTTTAAGAGCAGCAGTTTACATAGAAAGTGCGCCGAAACCTTTACCACTGGATTCTCTGGTACGATGAATTTGATTGTATTATTTCCACAAGAATCACTCCATGTTTGAGGAGTAGGGGTGCTTTCCTCATAATAAAGAAATCAGGTAGCTTTTTTAGCAATTGGGGGGCAGCTTTAAACTTGTTAAATCTGCCTATTTAGAACCACCACAAAAAGGAGATTCAGTGAATATATGTATTTTCGTCGTAACTCATTTTATAATGTTTCAATTCCAATTAACACGAGGCATCTCTTGCTTATAGCCCGTTACCATGAACTGTTTGATTTTCCAGTATGTATAAACTGTTCAGTGAGTGTGTTCTTTTTTTTTTTCCTTTTCTCGTTTCCTTTTCCGTTGATAAAGACTTCGAGATATGAAACCGAAATGTTCGGGCAATAATAAAAACACAGTTTTTTCTGTTTTAATTCAAAGCATTACCTGCTATTACATTTTTAATTTTATTTCAATTATAAATAGAAAGGTGTAAGAAATCATTACGTAAATATATCAAATACTTACTCTAGAGTAAGTAGAGTAAATATATCAAAATACTATCAAAAGAATATCAAATCAACGCTAAAGTTTGACTCTTTCTCTTAACTCTACTTTTTAAAACAGTAAAAAACTTTAGCGTAAAGAGCGGGGCGTTGAGGAGGAAAAGCCCTTTTCATATACGGAGTAATTTCTGTTCGTTTTAAGTTTTAATGTCGCTCCTTAATTTCATTTAAAAAAATGTGTTTTTTTTTTATTTAATTTCTGGACTTTTTTTAATTCATGCATGTTTTGATCTTGGCTCTCCGCACATAAATAATTAAAACGAAATTTCTCCACTAATTTTCTTTTTGGCTAAATGGCTTTCTCATAGTTGTAATCGGAAGATTTTGAGAAAAAAGGAGAGAGGGAGGAAGCCTAGTTGCCCTCCGATTTTTTGATTACATAAAAAGACAACTAGAACTTTTAATTGTTTTACGAACATTTTCGTTAGTAAAAAATATACACAAAGGCATCACCTTGAATCACAGAGGCCGTAGAATAAATAGTTGAAATTACTAAAAATACTTTAGCGTAAAGAGCGAGGTATTACGAAGAGGTAAACCCCTCATATGCGCAATAATTTAAGCTCGTTTTAAGTTTTCATGCTGCTCCTGACTTTCAGTAGAAAAAAAGCTTCTCATATTTATTTTTTCATTGTTTTTTTAAATAATGCAAAAAAATCCTTTTTTTTTGCATTGAAAGCAAAAAAAGAGAGACTTCATTGAAAGTCTCTTCCCCCGTGAGAAGTTTTTCCATGGAAAGATCCACCCACGTAACACCCCCCCCCCCCCCTCACCTCAACTCTCCCTCCCAAACCAAAAAAAAATCCCCCTGAAAATGTCCGTACACTTCCCAGTAACCATTACTATATCAAACCGTTCGTGGTAATGAACTGTAGTAAGAGCGACCCGGCTCAATAGTAACCAAAACTCTAAAAAATAGAATTTTTTCACACCATCAGATCCAGCGTATCAGAGAACCTTGATGTAGAAGTTTTAAGCTCCTATCTACAAAAATGTGGAATTTCGCATTTTTTGCCAGAAGACAAATCACGGATGCGTGTTTATTTTCTTTTTTTTCAGGGGTGATCGTATCGACCCAGTGGTCCTAGAATGTCACGGGAGGGCTCATTCTAATGGAAATTAAAAGTTCTAGTGCCCTTTTTAAGTGACCACAAAAATTGGAGGGCACCTAGGCCCCCTCACGCGCTCATTTTTCCCCCAAAGTCACCGGATCAAAATTCTGAGATAGCCATTTTATTCACCATATTCGAAAAACTTAATAACTATGTCTTTGGGGACGACTTACTACCCCGCAGTCCCCGTGGGAGGGGTTGCAAGTTACGAACACTGACCTGTGTTTACATTAAATGAAAAAAACAAGTTTTTTCATCTGAAAGTAAGGAGCGACATTAAAATTTAAAACGAACAGAAATTACTTCGTAAATGAAAGGGGCTGCCTCCTCATCAACGCCCCGTTCTTTGCACTAAACATTGACTCTTTCGCTCAACTCTTCTTTTTAAAACAGTAAAAAACTTTAGCGTAATGAGCGGGGTGTTGATGAGGAAGCAGCCCCTTTCATATACGAAGTAATTTCTGTTCGTTTTAAATTTTAATGTCGCTCCTTACTTTCAGTTGAAAAAACTTGTTTTTTATTTAATATTACAAGAAGACGAAGGGCATTCAGATGAGCCTCAAAATAAATGGTGTGGGGAGGGTTGAATTACATAAAAACGGGTTATGTGTATAAGGATTGTCAAAAGGGTGAGACATACTGGAACAATTGAGTATATTAATTTGGAAAATTCAGGAAATTATAAAGGAAATGTCCCACTAAAAATGAACCGACGTGGCTTTGATTACATCAATTTATTCTTAAATTTATGGAAAATGGTGAGCACATTAGCTCTCGAATAGACTTCACCAACTGAAATGAGTCCATTTACCCGGACCTAGTGAAGCACCAGGCCCAAAATAAGTTTTTTTTTTTTAATCCGAGACGGGAAGCGACTTGATTGCGACTTGATTACCCAGAGCTTAAAAAGAAGATTAAACAGACAATATTTCTATACTACCAATATCACTGCAACTACCACCACTACTATTACCAGACAACTCTATTTACAATATTGAGCGGAAATTCAAGTTAAATTAAAAAACACTATGTGTATGCAAATTGTCAAAACATCGTACCTCAGGAATTGATTCGGGTATTAAGTTGGAACTTAGAGAGAATAATTACAGGAAAAGATCTACTACTACTACTACTACTACTACTACTAAAAACTCTACGCAGCATGAAGCCACCTGAGGCCAACACAGCTATGAACACTCCTCCTCCATTCCAATCTGTTCAAAGCCTCCCTCATTACACCCTCCCAAGAAGTTCCCATTTCCTTTAAATCTTTCTTTATGACATCTTCCCACCCCAGACGAGGGCGACCTGCTTTCCGTTTAGCCCTAGACGGTTGGCTGGAAAGGGCAATCTTTGGCAATCTGTCATCCTTCATCCGCAGAACGTGCCCCTAACCATATCAACCTTTCTTTCATTATAGCCCAAGAAAGCGGGATTCAACCACACTTTTCGTAAAACAATTTCTCGGAAAACATCTAGTAAATCTTAATCCGCTTTCGGAGCACCCATGCTTCAGAGCCATATTTGACAACTATCACTGTACCTTCTAATATTCTAATCTTGGTTTTTAGATTTATCTTCCCATTCTTTTTAACCCTTTTTTAATTGTGAAAAAACGCCCTGAACCATGGCTATTCTATTTTTAACGTCTTCACTGCTCCAACCGTCTTTACTAATAATACTACCAAGGTAAGTGAAGCTGCCAACCTGATCAATCTTTTCGTTATCCAGCGTCACCTTTTCATCTTCACTTATTCCTATCCTTAGTGACTTAGTCTTCTTAACATTAATCTTCAGACCAATTCTAGCACCCTAAACTCGCAAAACCTCTAAAAGTTCATTCATTTTTCTCACACTTTCATTTAGGATGCTTAAATCATCAGCATAATCTAAGTCAAGGAGAATATTTCCTTCCTATTTGATTCCGTGATCTTCTATCAACAGAATCGAACACTTGCTGATAATCTATAAAACTGAGGACCAAAGGTGTTTGATAACTCAGGCACTTCAGAATTATTAACCTAAGAGTAAAAATTTGGTCGAAACGTTCTCTACCTTTTATAGAACCGCACTGTTTTCCTCTTAAAACTTTGTGTACAGCATCTCTCAGTCTAAAAATTACCATATTACTAAATAATTTGCTACCCACAGATTCCAGACTAATGGCTCGGTAATTACGACACTCACTCTTATTACCCTTCTCATACAGCGATTTAATTAAGGTTTACCTAAAATTGTTAGGTATTTACCTTCCCCTTTTTCAAGAATCATATTCATAATCTTCAGTAATTCCTTTTCAACCTCTCAACCTTTTCAACCTTTTCATATTTAAGAAGCTCATTTACTCACTATCAGCACCTGCAGCCTTATTATTTTTTAAGCATTTTAATACCGTCGCTAGTTCTTCCTCACGAAATAAATCTTATCACAAACTTTTTCATTTTCCTCTATATCAGAAAATGAGACACTATATATAAGACACTATCATCAACTTCATAAAATCATTCCAATCATCTTCCACATTGTCAAATTTTAATCTCTCAAGTTTAGTATTCAACTGTTCCTGGAAAGTTTCTCTCAAATTCTCATCCTGGAGCCTACCTCCACCATAACTTCCCAGGAGGTAGTTGCCCTTCCGAAATTTCAGCTTTAAATTAACCCTAGACACTATTAGATTTACTTTAGTATTTACTTTTAACATCAATAACAGCACTCCTATATACCTTAGTATCTTATATTGATGCTGCACTCTTCGGTTTACAATAACATAATCAACAAGGTTTGCTGTCTTACCATCGTGTGAGTACCATGTCAACTTATGGGCCATTTTATGACCAAACACCGTATTGATTATACCTAGATTGCTATATTTACAAATTTGCAAAAGTCTATAGCCATTACTGTTTTCTTTTCCTACACCAAATTTACCTAGGCTAGGATACCATTTATCCGTATTTATACCAACCTTGGCGTTGAAATCTTCTAGTAAAAACACCATATTTCTTCTTGGGACCCTGTCTATTTGTTCCTGTAACTGTGAGTAAAATTCATCTAAGTCAATGGCATCTCCTTCAGTTGGTTCAACAGGGGCATATACTATTATGACTGATATTCTGAAATTTTTAGTGATAAAATGAGCAATTAGTATTCTTTTGTTAATACCTTCCCAGTCTACAAAAGACTTGGCTGCTTCCTTGTTCATTAGAGTCCTACTCCCTGTCTATGTATCTGATCCTTCCTGACTGAGTAAACAAATTCTACGCCACCTAGTTTCATGCTTCCTACCCATGGGATATAAGTTTCTGATACTCCTAGTAAGTCCAGTTCGAATCGTCTGAATTCGTCAGTCAAAATGTCAATTAGATAGTCATTTTTTAACGTTGTAACATTCCAAGATCCAGTTTTAATGTTCTTTAAATCATTGAAATTATTTTGGCCCCAGGAAAAGTAATGATCCCGTATACCAGTGCAGGACCTGGATCAGCATATCTTCTCAAGTCAACACCGAAGCGCTTAAGCCGGCTTAGAACCGGACAGCAAGAAGTCTCTGGAACCTCCAGTATAAATGGAGGCTTTGTGCAATCCTGGGCCCGTCCTGGTCACAGTATGGTTTTCAGCACTTGGCGACACTCTTCCATCAACAAGAATCGAAATCCTGCACAGACAGTCCCAAGTCTACTACCTCCGAATTATTATATATCCATGCCTAAAAATATTTCGCTACTACGGGGAGGCAGCTCATAGTAGATAAATTAGCTAGGAAAAGGTTTTTCAGCCCGAAAACACTCGTCAAAACAGACTAAACTCAGAAGAATTATCCATTAATCACCAAAAGTCAATACGTGTACAATACTGCGAATCCTACTATTATTGCTGCATTTACTTCTGTTACTACTACTTCTGTTGATACAACTTGTAAGGCTAAGAGCACTGAGGGGAAAATTTTATAACATACAGGTTATTAAAAGAACATATCAACCATGTCATAACAACAGCTAAACACTGGAATATGTAAATATTTGAGAATTAGGACGCAAGGGAGTTCAAGGGGACTCTGGTCATTGCGTGTCCTTAAATCATCTGCATTGAAATTCTTGCATGAGTTTGATTTTTTTTTTAAGATTTAACCTCTTTATTGAAATCTGGCAATGAATTATGTGCATTTACCAAATAGACCATTTGTGCGATTTGGATAGGTAAGCTCCCCGATTGGGGAGGATTACTCTTTTGTTTTGACCCCGCTGGACATATTTTGGGAGCCTTTGACCATTTACGTCAAAATAGCCTTCTGTAAATTGGACCAAATGCCATAATTAGGAATACAGGATGCCCAGGGGTATATACGGTGTGTAAGCGGTTGCAAGTTGTGCCCTCATCAGATTCATTAGAAAAAAGATTCATTAGAAAAAGAGTTTTAAAACTCAAAATTCGTTAATAAATGACCACATTGATTGAATTGAAGGAAGATGTTCCCTCCCCGTCCCCCAGTCTTAGTGCAAAGTTCAAACATGCTCCATATAGTTACAAGAAGCTATAGAGAGAGCCAGAATTTATTTATAAAAACACAAAAAAATACGAAAAAGAAAAATTTACCAAAAAGCCTTATCGTTTTTGCGGCCATTCTCGAAACTAAAAAACAAATTAATTAGCAATGGATTCCCCAAAAAAGCAAAAAAACAAAACAAAACAAAATTAAGCAAAAAAAAAGTGTCATCACTCGAGACCCTGTACTACACTAATCTAATATAACAACACTTTTATGCACTATTTCCCTACTTTATCTATATATAAAGAAAAAAAGAATCATAAATCATAAATACCAAAACAATGGTCCCTAAGCAACCCACGAAAAGTCGGCCTATCAGTCTCTTGAACTATATCATAAGGAAGGGACTCCCATATAGAAGGAAGAACGTGGCGAATCGAAAATGCGGACCTTGTAGACCTTTTAATCGGTTTCCTAATCGCTGACAAATTCCTTGTCTATTATTCATGCCCATCTCTCTCAAACACACTAGCCAAACATTCAGGTGCATTTTTATGCAATATATCAAACATAAATAGAGCCTTCTATAAATTAAAAAAACCTGAATAGAAACTCCGAACTACAGTAAATCAATAGGTCATGACTTAAAAGGGCAAATGATCGCTAGTGAATTGTGAAACATTTCACAATCCACCCCTTGAATTGTGAAACCCCTTAAAATCGTACCCCTTAAAACTTGATGCGTTACAATGGAAAAGGTTTCCGTTAACAGTCCAGTTCCCAAGAATGCGAACACACCATCAAGTAAGTGGTTTTGTCACTAACATTGGAAAAAAAAACTTTTTTTTAATCAACAATTTTCAGAGATAAATCAACTTTTATCAACAATTTGTATTAAGATAAACATGTATTCTTTAACTTTTGGCGGCATCAGGCAACTTTCTAGTAGCATTAAACTTCTGTCCACCTTTTTTACCACTCTATTTTCAATGATCTTTAGTGGAGGAAACTGTTAATTTTTTTACTATTCTTTAAGCCTTTCTTTGTCAATTTCCTACTTATCGTAAGCAACATTCCTAATTTGTCTATTTCATACGCTGGATTATATTTCAGTGGACGTTTCTGTTCTTTTCTTTTCCATTTTTCATACCAAACTCTTGTTGGTGTTTCTTTTTTCCTTATCATTTGGTGAACCATTTGACACTTCTTGTAAAAAATGTACCTTATAGGTTTTATCTTGAATAGCCATATTTTATCTTAATATTTTTTTTTATGATTAAAATTTAACTATTTTAAACCATTGTCTTAAAAACCCTACATGGGCATGTACCACAAACACTGGAATATGCAAATATTTGAGAATTTGGATGCAAGAGACTTCAAGGGGACTCTAATCATTGCGTGTCCTTAAATCATATACATTGAAAATTCTTGCATGACTTTGATTTTTTTTTTTTTTTTTATTCAACCTCTATTGAAATCTAGCAATTAATAATGTGTATTTACCATATAGACCTTTTGTGTGATTTGGATAGTTAAGCTCCCCGATTGGGGAGGATTACTCTTTATTTTACCCCGCCGGATATTTTTTGGGAGCTTTTGATCATTTACGTCAAAATAGCCTTTTTTAAATTTGAACCAAATACTATTATTAGGAATACATGATGCCCAGGGGTATATACGGTGCGTAAGAGGTTACAAGTTGTGCCCTCATCAGATTCAGTCCTAGAAAAAGAGTTTTAAAACTCAGAATTCGTGATTGAATGACCACATTGATTGAATTGAAGGAAGATGATCCCTTCCCGTCCCCCAGTCTTAGTACTAAGTTCACATATGCTCCATGTAGTTAAAAGAAGCTATAGAGAGAGAGAAAATTTATTTATAAAAACACAAAAAAATACAAGAAAGAAAAATTTACCAAAAATTCTTATGGCTTGTGCCGCCATTCTCGAAACTACAAAACAATTAATTAGGAATGGATTCCCCTAAAAAGCAAAAAAAAAAACAAAACAAAATCAAGCAAAAAATCACTTAATACCCTATACTACACTAACCTAATATAACAACACTTTTATGCACTATTTCCCTACTTTATCTATATATATATATATATATATATATATATATATATATATATATATATATATATATATATATATATATATATATAATTATAAATCATAAATACCAAAACAATGGTCCGTAAGCAACCCTCGAAAAGTCGGCCTATCAGTCTCTTGAACTACATTAAATAAATAAAAAACAAGTTTTTTTTAACTGAAAGTAAGGAGCGACATTAAAACTTTAAACGAACAAAATTACTCCGTGTATGAAAGGGGCTGTTCCTCCTCAACGCCCCGCTCTTTATGCTAAAGTTTGACTCTTTCTCTTAACTCTACTTTTTAAAACAGTAAAAAACTTTAGCGTAAAGAGCGGGGCGTTGAGGAGGAATAGCTCTGTTCGTTTTAAGTTTTAATGTCGCTCCTTACTTTCATTTAAAAAAACTTTTTTTTTATTATTTAATTTCTGAACGTTTTTGAATTAATGCGCTTTCCGCATTTATGTGCTTTCCGCACATAAATATTTAAAACGAAATTTGCATATTAGTTTTTTTGGCTATATGGGTTTCTCATAGTTTTAATTGGAAGATTTTGAGAAAAAAGGAGCAGCGGAGGAAGCCTAGTTGCCCTCCAATTTTTTGATTACTTAAAAAGGCAACTAGAACTTTTAATTTTCTTACGAACGTTTTCATTAGTAAAAAATATACGTAACTTGCGAATTAACTTACGTAACAAACTTCTATATTCGTAGGTTTTTATTACGTATATGAGGGGGTTCAGCCCCTGGTCAATACCTTGCTCTTTACATTAAAGCCTAAATTTTGTCCCAGTTCCTTAAGTATGACCCCTGAATAACAAAGGCCTTAGAATAAATAGTTGAAATTACTGAAAATACTTTGGCCTAAAGAGCGATGTGTTACGAGGAGGTGAACCCCTCATATGCGTAATAATTTCTGTTCGTTTTTTAATGATGCTCCTTATTTTCAGTTGAAAAAACTTTTCATATTTATTTTTTCATTGTTTTTTAAATAATGCTAGAAAATTCTGCGCACCCTTCATTGAAATTCTGTTCTCCCATGAAAAATTCCTCCATGGAAAGATCCTCACACGTAACCCCCCTCTCAACTTATACCCCCCCCCCCCGCCCTCAAACCAAAAAAAAAAATTCCCTTGGAAACGTCTGTACACTTCCCAATAACCATATATGTAAACAATGGCCAAAGTTTGAAACTTGCAGCCCCTCCCACGGGGACTGTGGAAGAGTAAGTCATCCTCAAAGACTTACTAGGTTTTTCGACTATGGTAAATAAATATCTCAGAATTTTGATCTGGTAACTTTGGGGGAAAATTGAGCGTGGGAGGGGTCCTAGGTGCCCTCCAATATTTTGGTCACTTAAAAAAGGCGCTAGAATTTTTAATTTTCGTTAGAATGAGCCCTCTCGCAACATTCTAGGACCACTGAATCGGTACGATCACCCCTGGGAAAAGAAAAAAACAAATAAACACGTATCCGTGATCTGTCTTCTTGTAAAAAATGCGAAATTCCACATTTTTGTAAATAGGAGCTTGAAACTTCTATATCAGGGTTATCTGATACGCTGAATCTTATTGTGTGATTTCTGCTAAAATTGTATGACTCTTAGGGGGTGTTTCTCCCTATTTTCTAAAATAAGGCAAATTTTCTCAGGCTCGTAACTTTTGATGAGTAAGACTAAACTTGATGAATCTTGTATATTTAAAATCAGCATTAAAACGCGATTCTTTTGATGCAACTATTGGCATCAAAATTCTATTTTTTAGAGTTTCGGTTACTATTGAGCCGGGTGACTGCTTACTACAGTTCGTTACCACGAACTGTTTGATCGTAAGGAAGGGACTCCCATATAGAAGGAAGAACGTGGCAAATAGAAAATGCAGACCTTGTAGACCTTTTAATCGGTTTTCTAATTGCTGATGAATTCCTTGTCTCATATTCAGGCTCATCTCTCTCAAACACACCAACCAAACATTCAGGTGGATTTTTATGCAATATATCAAACATAAATAGAGCCTTCTATAAATTAAAAAGACCTGAATAGAAACTCCGAACTACAGATAAATCAGCAGGTCATGCTTTAAAAGGGTAAATGATTGCTAGTGAATTGTGAAACATTTCACAATCCACCCCTTGAATTGTGAAACCCCTTAAAATCGTACCCCTTAAAACTTGATGCGTTACAGTTCCCAAGAATGACAACACACCATCAAGTAAGTGGTTTTGTCACTAACATTGAAAAAAAAAACACTTTTTTTTAAATCAACAATTTTCAGAGAACTATTTAACATCAAGCGGAATTACCTACCTACTTATGAACTAAAGGGTGTGGAAAATCATATTACAAAATTTCAAGGTGCAGCTATGCAGTCAAATTAAAACTAGAATACACAGTTAAGATCAAATTGAACTTTTCAATAATATAAAAATATGCGAATTGGACTTACTTTTCCAAGTTTTAGAGATTAACTCAAATAATGTTGCTAATTATTGCTAAGAATAAATTGGCAGACATTCAGTTAGGTTGTTTCCATCTCAATCGTCTGGGACACAAAATTGTAAGTTTTTGTAATCAAGTGTTTGAAACTGGTTTCGACCTTTTTACATATCATATCAATAGCCCCTACAATATCTAATATTATGTACTGCCATATAATGATAGACATTGGAGGTCATATTTCTAATTACTGTCTTATACATTGTGTCTCTATTTATAACCAAGCTCAACTAAAACAATAGCTAAGCGAAAGCTACGGTTGGAATTTGGATGGTTGGTGCAATCGAGGGCACCAATTTGGGAGGAGAATGCACAGGCCAAGTTCCACCTATAGTATGAAAAACAACTTTTTTTATAATTTCTTTAAATGGAATCAAAAATCCCTTAGATTTTTTAGTTCGTTTTTTCTTATATCCCTTAAAGTAAAAAAGAAAAAAGCCTTGCCTCTGTAATTTTCATAAATTGGCACCACTTTCTACAGCCTAATAATGATGAGAGGCTTCCCGCTTTCAAGTATCGCGCTTACCGCATACGTGTCAATTATTGTATAATTGTGCCAAATATGACAGGAAGTGTGCCGTTGTGGCACGACCAAGTTTGGAATATTTACCGCATGCTATGTTATAGGTGGTACGCCAATATATTCATTAGGTGGTAGGGGTGTACACAGGTGGGGTACAAGAGTCAGGAAACCCTTTCGGTTTTGAAAAATAGTAATTTTAAAAACTAAAATGACAAAATATCCCCACAAAAAACTGAGTGTGCCTGAAGGGGTTCAAAACAAAACAAACATTTCATTAATTCTTTTTATAACTAAATCTATTAATTTTCCCTTTTCAAACATAACTTAAGCTTATTTTGTCTTTTGAATCTCCTTTTGAAATAAAGGACCGAATAAGACTCTCAATAATATACATTAGTAAGTAATTGCATCAAATGTCTCAAATAATCAAAGACTCTTTGGTTTGTAAATTTTTTTACTTTAACTCCTTAATAATAGAAACATTAATAAATTTATCTACAGCATCCCTAAGCCTAAATACATCATCATACTAAGAAATTTGCTTCCTAGAGAAACCAGATTAATGCCTCTATAATTAACACACTCACTCTTGTCACCTTTTTATGAAGAGGTTTAATTAGGGTTTTTCGCCAAATCGCTAGGTGTTTCTCCTTTTTAGAAATCATATAAATATTCTTCAGCAAGATATATCTAACCTCAAAATCAGCGTGTTAAAATAGAAATATATATTTCCCGAACTATCAGCACCTGGGGCATTTTTAATCCAATAGTACTCTCTCAAATTCTTCGTCACAAAATAAATGTTTCTTTGCATCCAATGCGTCATAAAGATTTTTTTCTTTTCTTCATCTTTTCCTGTAATTCTGTCACGGTACAGCACATTCTAGAAATGTTCTACCCACCTCTCTTTAACTCTTTCCTTTTCACTAATGGTGGTCCTGTTTTTACTTTAACTGGGACAAGTCCAGATTGACTATTCACTCTCAATTTACTAACACACTAGTACAATATTTTACTATTATGCATTTTCCATATCCTCGAAAATTTTCTTCATGGCCTCCCCTTCATAGTTGTTTAATCTATGTTTAGTGATTTCTCCACTTTCTTTACTTTCCTCTTGCCTTCAAATGGTCCATCACTCAAATAAATCTTGTATGGGGCTCTCCTTCTTTATATTAAACATAAAGCGTTTTCACTAATATTTCTAGCTATTTTTCTAACTTTCTTCCCTAAGACACACTTCACAAACGATTTTACTAAAATTATTCCATTCATCTTCTATGTTGTCAGATTTTACTCTCCAGTTTAGTATTCAAATCTTCCTGGAAAGTTTCTCTCAAATTCACATCCTGGAGTCTACAAACGTCATAACCTCCTGAAAGTTAGTGGTGAAAGCTTTACAAAAGTTAGCTAAAATTCATTGAAAGTTTAGCTTTCTTTATCATAGGCAGCGCCATTGCGCTGCCTAAATAAAGCACGATGTGGGAACAATGTACTATTTGGGGGGGGGGGTGACCTTAGACCAGGGCACTTCGTATCGAAGGACTTGTCATAGAAAGTGCAAAAATAGCTCATTCGATTGGAAATTTAAACAGTAAGGGCCCTTTTTAATAGTCATAAGCGATTGGAGGGCAACTAGCCCCCTCACAAGCCCACCAATCCCCAAACACATCCAACAAAAATTTGGTGATAATCATTTTGTTCAAAGTAGGTGAAAGGTCTGGGAATTATATATCTGAAGATGACCCCCCACCACAGTCCTCGGGGCAAGGGTTGTAAGTTATGTCCTGGGGCATGTAGAGTTTATATCGAAAGGGTGATCGTATAGACTTTGGAGGGGGCTCATTGGATTGGTAATCAGAAGTTCTAGTGCCTCTTTTAAGATTCAGAGTAATTGGAGGGTGGATATCTCTGCCACACACTTCATATTTTCCTGGAATGCATCTGATAGAAATTTTGAGATGGCCATTTGTTATTGTAGAAACTTCGATAAAGGCTCCTTCGATTGAAAATCGAAGGAGCTAGTTCCCTTTTTAATAGTTAAAAGTGATTAGAGGGCAGCTACCCCCGTCCTCACGTCTACCATTTCCTCAAACGTATCTAATTAAAATTTTGAGATAGTCATTTTTTGAAGTGTTGTAAAAATATTTTGAAAACTACCTCTTTGAAGATTATGACCCTCCCCCAAAGCCCTCGGGGCAAGGGTTGTAGTTATGCCCTGGGGGCATACAAGGTTTTTATAGAAGTGGCGGTCGTATAAACTTTGGAGGGGCTCATTGAATTGGTATTCAGATTTTCTAATACCCTTTTTAAGAATCAACGTGATTAGAGAGAAGATACTCCTCCCCCACACACACCCCGTATATTCCCAAAATGCATCCGATCGAAATTTTGAGATGGTCATTTTTTGGTTGTAGAAACTTCAAAAATAATTCATGCGATTGGAAACGAAATTTACCCCCCCCCCCCCCCTTCAAGAGTCAAAAGTGATCGGAGGGCAGCAAGGCTTCCTCCTTACATCCATCAAGCCCAAACCATTTCTAATCAAAGTTTTGAGATATCCATTCTGTTCATCGCAGTTGAAAGGTCATGAAATTATATCTTTGAGAATAACAAACCACTCCACCCTCCCACAGCCCTCAGCGCAAGGGTTGAAATTCTGCCCTGAGGGCATATAAGGCTATGGCAAGGGTTGTCGTAAAAATTCTGGAGGGGCCTCATTGGATTGGAAATTATATTTCCATACTACCAATATCACTGCTACTACCACCACTACTGCTACCAGACTACTTTACTTACAATATTGAGGGGACATCCAAGTTAAAGCAAAAGACCTCAGCGCAAGGGCCTCATTAGATTGGAAATTGAGCAATTAGTGCTCTATTATTAATACCTTACTAGCCTAAATAAGACTTAACAGCTTCCTTATTTATCATGAGCCCTACTCCCTGTCTTTGTATCCCATCCTTTCTGCCTGAGTAAACAAGTTCTATATCACCTAATTTCATGCTTCCTATCCTTGGGATATGAGTTTCTGAAACCCCTAATAAGTCCAGTTCAAATCGTCTGAATTCGTCAGTCAAAATGTCGATACAAAAGTCATTTCTTAACGTCGTAACATTCCAAGATCAAATTTTAATGTTCTTTAAATCATTGAAATTAAATGGCACCAGCAAAAGTAATGATCTCGGATACCTGTGCAGGACATGGATCAGCATATCGTCTCAAGTCTACACCGAAGCCCTTGATCTCGCTTAGAACCGGACAGCAAGAAGTCCCTGGGACCTCCAGTATAAAGGGATCCTGGGTTCCTTTGTGCAATACTGGGTCCATCCTGGTTACAATATGGTTTTTGGCACTTGGCGACGCTCTTCTATCAACAAGAATCAAAATCCTGCACAGACAGTCCCAAGCCTACTACCTACGACTTATTGTATAATCATGCCTACACACATTAAGCTACTACGGGGAGGCAACTCATAGTAGATAAATTAGCTAGGCAAAGGTTTTTCAGCCCGAAAACACCCGTCAAAACAAACCAAGCCCAGAATAATTATCAATTAACCATTAAATAAAGAGGAAGGTCACCTCACCAAAAGGCAATACGTGCACAATACTGTTAATACTGTAATTACTGCTGCATCTACTTCCATTACTACTACATCTGATGTTACAACGAGGACTGAGAGGAAAATTTTATAACATACAAATTATCAAAAGCACATATCAACCATGTCATAAAAAAGCTAATTGTATTAAGCTGAAACTTCTAGGATATGATGAAAGAGATGTTCTACTGATGAAAATGCAATATGTTAATGCTAATACTGGCAATATCAATACTGCTGCTGTGACTGCTATTACAACTGTGCCTAAGGGTATGAAGGTGAAATTTTCAAGGACTTTTGAGGGGGAAGGTGAACTGAATCACCCCACCCATTGTGTATGCAGTTTGTCAAAAGGGTATAACAGCAATATCTTTGGAACAGTTTGGTTTGGAAGTTGATACGAACAGGGCTTGTTGTGAGGGATTTGAACTAACCAAAAAAAATTTTTTTCATTCTAATGCTGCTGCTTCTTTCCCCCTACTACTACTGTCACTATTATTAATACTTCTATTACTACTACTATCACTAAATCTTACGCTACTACAATTAATTATATTGCTAATACTACTTCTACTGCTATTAAAGGTAAGGTTATCAAGGCAAAAATTTTGGGACATACAGAAACTAAATAGAACCAATTTGAAACACACTATGCTCACACAGGTTGTCAAGCGGGCGCATCATAAATGCTTCAGAAACGGTTGATGGTATTTAGCTGAAACTTTCAGAGTGTATTAAGGGGGATGTTGAAGAAACCAAAGGTGCTATACACATAGTGCTGCTAATGCTGCTACAGCTATTGTTACTGTACAATCTAAGGGTATTAAGGTGAAGGTTTTAAGGAATATTTAGATGTTGAACTAAATCAAAACAAACTATGATGATTTGGACTTTCAAAGAGGTAACAAAGCAATATCTGAAGAACAAATAATATTAATAAGCTAGACCTTTAAGGGTTATGTTGTGAGGGATTTTAAACTGACCAAAAGGCACTATGTATATACTTTAATACTACCATTACAGTTACTGTAACTAATGACCGTAAAGGTATTACAGTAAAACTCTTAGGGAAAGTTTAGGAAATATTAAAATTAGAAGAAAAAACTGTATGCATGCAGGCTTTCAAAAGGACATATAAGAAATATCAAAGGCAGTATCACTCTATAATTGCTAGAAATGTCATTGAAAATTTTAAAGGAGCTAATTCGCCTGGAAATTAAAAGTTCTGGTGGCCTTTTTAAGAGTAAAAAGAGATTGGAGTGCAAGCAGCCCTTCTCTCAAGCCCATTCATTTTCCGGACCCATCCAGTCAAAATTTTGAGACAACCATTTTGTTCATTATAGTAAAACAGTCCAAGACAAAACTGTGTCTTTAGGGATCCTGGGTATTTCAGCCCCCTACAATCATGCAATGGGCCCAGTATCCCTTAAAACCAAACGTTGCTTTAAACTAAATCAAAAGACATCGTATTTATGGCACCTCAGCAATGTATAAGACACTTCAATAAGACACCACAGCGATGTATCGAGAGCGAGTAGGGGTATAAAGTTGAAACTGTTGGGGATACTACGATTACTACTTCTGTCCTTGTCAAACTTGTCCTACTTGTCAAAGAGCATAGATAGAATCTTTTGGAAATAATCATGTTTTATTTTCAGGTCAACTTCAGGAGTTGTAAAATTATATTAAAAAGTACTGTTTTTGTCAAAATGGAAAAATGTAGAAAAAGCTTCTCCAACATTCGAATAGCAGCCCAAAATATGTCCATGAAAAAGACAATGTCAGTATAAAAGAACAGAAATTACCTTAAAAAACTCATTCCAAAAACAATTTTTTCAAAGAAAAGTAAAGAGCTCCATTAAGTCAAAAAGGAGCGGGAATAAAGTCAAATAATCTTCTAATTGTAAAACTACCACAAATCACTACCAATAAATAAATAAAACTCAAAACGAATGGAAATTAAAATAAATAGCAGAGTCAAACTGAGAATGAGTGAAAATTAACATTAGTACGGCTGTTAACCCACTTGCCTTCTCAAGACCAGCACATAATTTGCGCCTCACTGAAAATGTTTTAAATGTTTTCACTTTTTTTAATAGGCATATGTCGAATAAAATGACAATCCACGGTCATTTGTTTGTTTTTTGTTTTTTGTTTCTTTCAGTAATGCTTAAGTTATGTTCTGGTCTTCAGAAGGCATGGGGCTTATCAGCCGTACTGATGTTAATTTTTGCTCATTTTGACTTTGACTCTGCTATTTATTGTAACTTCTGTTCGTTATGAGTTTCATTTATCTATTAATAATGATTTGTGGTACTTCTACACATGGAAATTTACTTGACTTTATTTCTGCTCATTTCAGGTTTGACAAAGCTCTTTAGTTTCCTTTGAAAAACTTGTTTTCGGGAAAAAGTTTTTTACAAAAGTTTTTTATAATTTCCAAATTATATCCGTATGCATATAAAATTAAAAAAGGTGTTGGACAAGGATTTTTATGTTACAAACAGACACAAAAACCGGAATCGGATGGTTTTAGCCTCTATACGGGGTAATTGCAACATCTACGTCAAGTCAACTTCTGAACTAAATACTGAATCTCCAGAGACAGCAGTGCTTAAGAAGATAAAAGGTGAATTACGGCATATACTCTTTCTTAACAAAGCCGGTGCTACCCCTCGTGGCAGCTGCCATGATCTGTTAGGTCTTAATAATAAGAATAATAATTTATTTATAACCCACATCATAACAAGTTATGGCACTTATGGAGTAACACAAACAAAGGAAAAAAAAAGAAAATGAAATACACTGCAAATGAAAATGAAATACTTTTGATGAGGTTAAAGTACATTTTAGTCCCAAGGAGGTATTAAAGCCTCAGTTCTTCCTCCCTTATTTGAAATATAAGTTACACGGCGCATAAGATCAAAAACTTTAACACCAGAACACGGCCATGGAGAAGGAATATTCGTTCCATTTTTTCAATTGAGAGAGATGCAAACATCCCCCTTTTAAAAGCTTTAATTTCTTAGTATATATGAATTTAGATTAGGTTTACAAACAAATCATATTTGGAACAAGTGATTTTTATTCTAAAACATCGAGAAACTCACGATCTGGGGTTGATCAATATGACAGTTGAAAAGCTTGTTTCGTCTGTTTGTATACTGAACTCCTTTGCACTCAAGTGTGATATGGAATTTGAATGCACTCTGGTGTATTTTAGTTGTAGACAAAAGTAAATCCTAATACAGTTCCTATATAATGATGTTTTCAAATAAAATCAAAATGATAATTGGTTTTTAATCCAAAATAAATTATCCATATACCCATAAAATTGGCAAAAGTTTACTTAGACTTGTTTAAAGACAAACAGTGATTATGCTATTATTGATTGTCTTATATATATTATCATATATTTATGGATTGTTTAACAATATATTATTGATCTACCGTTGTTGTAATGTTATTTTTGAGAAAACTAGTTTTTTTTATACTACTCGGTGAGCATTGACCGTATGAATATTCTTTATACACAGTACACAACATTAATGATTTTGAATAGGTTTCGTCTCGTCATTCAAGGGTCAGTCACATGTTAACTATTCGAGGCTACGTTGAGCACGTTTAGAAGACAAACAAAGGAGAAAATTCTAGAAAAGTATTTGACGCCTGTTTTAATTTTATAGTATCATCCAATTTCTGGGAAGTAGCAACAGGTACTTTCTGTTTATTTAAAGGATTATTTAGGGTATTTTGGGGCTTATCAATAGCAAGTTTTATTCGATGCTACATTTCTGCATGTTAAGGTTTTGTTATTCATAAAATCACCTTGAGCTTTTGGGGGACGATTTTTTCTCATAGAACAGCGCCATCTAGAATGTGACCATATTTATCAATATTACTAGATGATAACCATTATTGAAATTTTTGATTATTTCCAGGTATAAACAGTTTCAGGTGATATACAATAAAACTTTAATAAACGAAATTCGCAATAATAAAGCATGGTATGATAGACGATTATTATATATGATGAAATAATCAGGACATGATAAACGTGACTATAATAATGCCATTAAAAATAAAAACAATATCATCTAATACTGAACATGCTAATTACTTTAGCCTTGTTTGAAGCAACACCATTGGGTGAGAAGATAGTAAAAACTTTAAAAAAAAAAGTTGCTGAATTATCCTTATAATTAGTATTGAAGTCACAGCATATCAATATGGTTATTCAACCCCACAATTATTCGGCCGGTTTGAGGGTTTATTTGGCCTATGTATATAAATTAACATTAAATCAGCTAAATCAGCAAAACCAGTAAATTTAATTGCAGCACAGTAAGCATGCACTGAAATAACAAAGCCCTCTGACGAGCTATCTAAGGAATCTTAGAAGGTCAGAGGCAACGCCAAAGCGTTTTTTAATTAGGGGTGATTATACGAACTTTGGAGAGGTTTTATTCGATTGGAAATCGAAAGTTCTGAGGGTTAAAAGTCACTGGGGGGCAACTAGGACCCAACCCCGTTTTTGCCCAAATGCTTCCGATAAAAATTTAGAGATAACCACTATGTTAAAAATGCTTCAAAGAAAAGATGAAAAAACTCAAGAGTCGACGAAATCCCCCAGAACCCGGGGGTAAGTTTTGTAAGTTATATCGTGGGGGATATAAGGTTGTTATGGAAGGGGTGGCCATATAAACTTCAGAGTAGGCTCATTTGATGGGAAATTGAAAGCTGCAGCTTCATTTTGAAAATTCGAAGGTAATCGAAGGGTATTTAAACCCCAACCACGTCTTTTTCCCAAAGGTATCCGAGTAGAATTTCGAGATAGCTGTTTTTTTTTCAAAATAGTCCAAAGATAAGATATCAAAGACTTTGGGATCAAAGCAACCCCAACAGCCTGTAAGAACGTTGTAAGTTGTTCCCCAAGGGCATGTAAGGTTCTTATAGAAGAGTTGATTGCTTAAATTTTGGAGGGGGCCGAAATGATCTGAAATTAGAAGTTCTAGTTTCTTTTAAAAGTCAAAAGTGATCAGAGGACGACAAACCCCTGGACGCCCTATTTTCCAAAATACATCTGGTTACATTTAGAAATAGTTATTTTGTTCAAAATAGACAATAGACCATATAACAAAACCTCTGGGTTTACATAACCCAAGGAGGCTAAGGGGGAGTAATGTATGCTGTGGCTCAAAGGCACGTAAGGTTTTTGTGGAAGCGTTGTCGCATAAACTTCGGAGGGAGCACTTTATATTAGAAGTTGAAAGTTTTAGTTCTATTCAAAAAGTCAAAAGTGATCAGAGGGCAGCTAGCGTCCCCTTTCACAGCCCTTTTTCCCAAATGAATTCGATAGGTTTTTAAGAAAATGGTGGTCAATGAAACTTCCAGTTCATTTTTAAGATTAAAACTGGATCAGAGGTTAACTAGTCGACCTCCATCCTTTTTCTCCAATGTGTCGATTCGAAATTTTGAAACACCTATTTTGTTCAGAATAGTCCAAATGTAACTTGTAAATTTTTAACATATAATGTTTTAGTGGGAGAAATGGTCGTACTAACTCTGGAGGAGACTCCTTCGGTTGGAAGTTGAAACTTCTAGTTCTTTTTTTTTAGAATCAAAAGTGACCAAATGACAACCAATCTTTCCCTATCCCTAGAATTTGGTCTAAGTTTTGAGATAGCCAATTTGTTCAAATTGTCCCAAGCTCAAATAACTATACTTCTGATATGGAAATCCCACCCCAAGTCCTGAGGAAAAGGGCTGTAAGCTCTGCAAGTTGTTGATTGTTACTTTGATACATTGTTTGCTTCGATACTTGAATATACTTATTTACAGGGCAACTTTTATCTACGGGGTAAGGACCGTAAGTTATACAAGTTACTTTGATGTATTGTTTACTTTGACACTTTGTTTACTTTGATCCTTTGTTTCTTTCATGTTATTACTTCGATAATAGTTTCGATGCCTCGGTGAAACATTGACGTTGTAAAAAATTTGATTTTAAAATAGGGAATTCTGAAACACTTCTAACTTTGGTAATCAAAACAAAAACAAATTAATTAAAAAAAAATTCTGAAAAAGAACTTTTTCGAGGAAAAGTAAAGACCATGTTAAACTTAAGATCAGTAAAAATGAGAATCTACAATAATTCAAGCTCAAAACGACCAGAAATTGTCATTAAAGAATAAACAAAAGCAGGAACGAGCAAAAATTAAATAAACAAGCAAACATACAAGAAGTACCATATAAATGAATAAATAAATAAATGTACTTACCAAAAAATAAATTTTAAACGACACTAGCTCAGCATGTCAAAATTTTCCACCTGAAAATAAATTATATAAAGAAGAAGCTTTGAAAATTACTGAACTGGGGAATACATGTCTGAAAATTACAGAACTGGAACTGGAATTATAGAGCTTAAAATAAGCATTCACACATTTCCTACCGCAGCCACAAACTAAATCATACAGTATACTTATTCTAGCAAATGAGCAATTTTCTGTACAGCGCTTGCACGAGTAGTAATCTGGGGCTACATTTTCTGGGAGTGCCTTAAGAGTGGTCACAGTGGTTTTCAAGAAACTGTGATTTTGTTCAGTTGTCTTGTATGAAAATGTCCGACTGGAGGTTAAAACACTTAGCATGACACTCAAAGGTAGCGTCTGATGATGGCAGATATTTGAACTCCCTCTTTCGAAGGGATGAATTAACTCAACAAATTCAGGAGAGGTAAGGAGGTGTGTATCTATTCCATATATGGTGACAGCTACATTCCTGAGAATAAAAAGATTGGTTTCTTGCACAGAAGAATAAAGCTTTGACCTTTGAAAAGCAACGCGATATGTTCCTGCAATTCCCATTTCTCGACAGCCTTAGACACCGTTATTTTTCCTTTAGAGAGCATCAAACCAACCTTACGACAGCCAGAAAGTGCATGAAGAAGGCAGACAAGAAAAACTAGATCGTTAGGTATATTCCTGCAAAGTGATGGACAGGCAGTGAATATTCATAGAATCGGACAAAAAAACTCTGTTCTCACAATTTGAGCGGTGTCTAAGGAGTAGCTTATAACGGTGTAGCAAAAGAACAACAAATATCTCTATCATTCCCATAACCATATACAATACCAATACCTCTCATCAAGCAATCTATCTGCAATACAATTCTAATATCTGCTTCTTTATAGGTACAACTCAGACGTTGTTCAAAGTATCCATACTTCCAATTCTGCTAAGCACAGCTATTAACATCTTGCCTTGAAAGCCTCCAGAGAGGTTGACACTGAAAGGTGTTTGGATTGGCACATGGAGTAATTTTTCAAATTATCTTCAGCTCTGAAGGATAACATTACCTTCATTGTTCAAATATCCAAATAATCAATCATATCTATCTGCAAGGACATGCATTTCTTCAATTCCATCGTTAAAAGACTCAAAAGAAGACATTTTTGCTATGGGTATCTTTGATTAGTTACCGATACAATAAGTGTATGCCTTCTGAGTATGGCATCAAGTCTATCTTTCCTTAAGTAAGTCGAGTCACTGCTAATCTTGAAGTCAATGGGCCGCTTATTCAAATTACTATTGTTTTTTAAATATTCTAGAATAGCTTACATGATTCCTACCCAGAAATGGTCCTTGTCTCAAATACAGAAGGTGCATGTGAGATAGAAAGATAATTCTTCAGATGCTGAAAACTTGTATTACCAGTAATGTCAACATACCAGTACGCATAGTAACCGCATGCAACTAAAGAAAGAAATATTTAACCCCTTCTGGCAAGCAGGCTATCCCAGTCACCCTATCTTTTACCAAGCAAAAACTACAAAAAAATTAGTATCATTTCTTTGGACTATTTCCAGAACTTGCGGGCTTCTGAGCATGCGCTAACATAATCAAATATTCCCTATCAAGTTCATTGAAACCCAAAAAGTTCATTGAAATAGCAAAAATACCCATGCTGAGGACAAGTTCAGAATATGTTGCCGGATTTTTCACTTTTACGGCATGTGCGATTTCATATAAAGCCTGGTCACATGTAACAGTGGTATTATTCCACGCCTCTTCCAGGATTGCTGGATTAGAGGGAGAGTGAGGAGCCTCTGAACGGTGCTCAGGGGTGTAGCTACAGAATTTTCATTGGGGGGGGGGGGGGGGCGGGAAGAAGTGCTTTCGACTCAGGTGCTTTTTCAGTGGTAGTGAAGAAAAGTAACTATTTAAAAACACGCTACTTGGTAAATTTAAAAGCATTACACAATACATTATAAACAATAAACACACATTGAACAATTATATATATAAGTGCTGGTGCTTGGCTTTTACTAAAATTGTCAGCAATGAGCTGCTGCAGACGACAGTAGTATAGCGTGAACAAGCTTTTTGGGTGGGCAAAGCTAAATATCGCATACACTTGGTTTTTTTGAGCCAGATCCACCACTAATGCTGCAGTATATAACCTCCCTTCAATTCTCCCTGCCCTAAAGCCCAACACAGGATACTCAATCTCATAATTGGACCAAACTCTATTCTAGTAGCCCTGGGTATTGCGCTGTTTATTTGCTCGTAATTTTGAACGGATTTTGACTCAGTAAGACTTAATATGTTGTAGTAAACTTTTAACATACGAGATTTGTTGAAATTTTATTTTGTATTGAGCGCTGTCTAAACAAAGATACAGGATAAGTCAAAGCATTAGTATAGTTTGTGTAATATTATATTGCGACATATTCACCATATTAAAATAGCGAACGTCTTTAAAGCTGAAGAGTATCCTAAAAATAAAGTTAGAATTATTAGCTTATCCGTTTGGCATTCTTTGACAAAGAATGTCCAGAAAATCTTAACAATTCTTGCCATCATTACGGTAGAAGCCTTAAGCTAAGTAAAAATGCCCAGGATGCTAATTGGAAGAGAAAATTGACTTCTAGAGTTTGAAATTTTCCTTACTCTTTGTATCGTTTCTTAACGATACATTTAATATCGTTCTTATGTCTATAATTCCCTTCACAAGCTAAGTTCGGTCTTTTAGTGCTGTGTAATAAAACTGATCAAACAGTTCGTGGCAACGAACTGTAGTAGGGAGTGACCCGGCTCAATAGTAAACGAAACTCTAAAAAACGGAATTTTGATACTAACAGATACATCAAAAGAATCAGATTTTTATGCTGATTAAATATATAAGTTTCATTAGATTTAATCTTACTCATCAAAAGTTACAAGCCTGAAGCCAAGACAGATTGTCCAGGTTTTAATTTTTAAAGAATTTAATTTTTGAATTTAAAAGAAAGGGAATAGTTGTGGGAAAAGTGGAAGTCATGGCCAATTGTAGAAAAAAGCCAAGACAGATTGTCCAGGTTTTAATTTTTAAAGAATTTAATTTTTGAATTTAAAAGAAAGGGAATAGTTGTGGGAAAAGTGGCCAATCATGGCCAATTGTAGAAAAAAAGTCATGGCCAATTGTAGAAAAAAGCCAAGACAGATTATCCAGGTTAGTGCAGGATTTTCTAGCACTATTTCAAAAAAAAAAAAAAACAATGAAAAATAAATATGAATAAGTTTTTTCCACAGAAAGTAAGGACCAGCATCAAAACTTAAAACGAACAGAGATCATTAGGCATATGGGGGGCTCATATCTTCCTAAATACCTCGCGCTTTACACTAAAGTATTTTTAGTAATTTCAACTATTTATTCTATATCCTTTGTGATTCAGGGGGTTAATCTTAAAGAATTGGGACAAAATTAAAGCTTTAGTGTAAAGAGCGAGGTATTAATGAGGGGATAAACCCCCTCATATACATAATATGAGGCTGTTCCCTCCTCAACGTCTCGCTCTTTACGCTAAAGTTATTTACTGTATTATAAATTAGAATTGAGAGAAAGAGTCAAACTTTAGCGTAAAGAGTGGGACGTTGAGAAGGAAACAGCCCCTTTCATACACAGAGCAATTTCTGTTCCTTTTAAGTTTTAATGTCGCTCCTTACTTTCAGTTAAAAGAAAACTAGTTTTTTTTTTGTTTATTTAATAGCAATAGAAAAAGATAATGCGTTCGCACTGCTTATATGTGAGCATAAAATTTCGTTTAAATTTACTTTATTTTATTCTCATAAGACATTTCGTACAGCATGATCATGTAGAGTCCCACAAAAGTGGGACTCTCCTACATGATAATGTAGAAGGTCCCACAAATAGTGCTGGTGTTGTGTGAAATGGTGTTGTGTTGTGTGACTAATATCAGTAGTAATTCTTAGCACATGACAATTTTTCTTCTTTTTTTGAGCTGGTTAAAAGAAATATTAAGATAAATGAAAATAGCAAGAAGTCAGTATGGTATTATACACAGAGGCAGTTCTACATATATGGGTCAGTATTTAAATCTGAAACGTAAAGAACAGGACGTTATTAGCGCTTATAAGGCATTTCAATGACAAATAATAGAATCCGAGTTTCAATTAAATATTAGAAATTAAAATTAAAATAATTAAATGATTCCAGAAGCGGAGCCCTCTTTACCAAATTCTATGTTCAAACTACAACCAATCTGACCTATTTAGTTATCGATTAAAAAAAATTCCACAAAATAAGTTTTTCAAAGAAAAGTGGTGAACTATGAGCAGAAATAGAATTTAATAATCTACCAAGCGTAAAACTACCATAAATCAGCGTTTATAAGTAAATGAAACCAAAAACAAACAGAAATTAAAATAAATAACCGATTCAAACTCAAAACAAGCGGAAAGTAACATGATTAGGGTTCACAACCCCTGTGCCTTTTCAAGGGTAGAACATAATTTGCACATTACTGAAAAAAAAAAATACAAATTAACATGCATTTTCAGTTTAATATACGTATGCTGATATTTCTTCCTTAAAATCTTGCTTTTTACGCTAAAGTTTGATAACTCTATTTTTTAAAACAATAATAAAAAACTTTAGCGCAAAAAGCAAGATGTTGAGGAGGGGACAACCCCTTTCATATACGGAATAGTTTCTGTTCGTTTTAAGTTTTAAAAGGACACGAACCCGCTCTTTACGCTAAAGTTTGACTCTTTCTCTTAACTCCACTTTTTAAAACAGTAAAAAACTTTAGCATAAAGAGCGGGGCGTTGAGGAGGAAAACCCCTTTCATATACGGAATAATTTCTGTTCGTTTTAAGTTTTAATGTCGCTCCTTACTTTCAGGTATAAAAACTTGTTTTTTATTTAATTTCTGAGCGTTTTTGAATTAATGCATGTTTTGATTTCGGCTCTCCACAGATTAATAATTAAAGCGAAGTTTGCATATTAATATATTTTTTTTTTTGCTAAATGGCTTTCTCATAGTTTTAATCGGAAGATTTTGAGAGAAAAGGAGCGGGGGAGGAGACCTAGCTGCTCTCCAATTTTTTGATTACTTAAAAAGGTAACTAGAACTTTTAATTTTTTTACGAACGTTTTCATTGGTGAACAATGTACGTAAATTACGAATTAACTTATGTAACAAACTTCTATATTCGTATGTTTTTATTACGTATATGAGGGGATTCACCCCCTCAGCAATATCTCGCTCTTTAAACTAATGCTTAAATTTTGTCCCACTTCCTCAAGAATGACCCCTGAATCACAAAGGCCGTAGAATAAATAGTCAAAATTACTAAAAATACTTTAGCGTAAAGAGCGAGTTATTACGAGGAGGTGTACCCCTTATATGCGTAATAATTTTGGTTCGTTTTAAGTTTTATTGCTGCTCCTTACTTTCAGCTGAAAAAAACTTTTCATATTTATTTTTTCATTGTTTTTTTAAATAATGCTAGAAAATCCAGCGCCCCCTTCATTGATCTTCTCTTCCCCCATGACAAATTCCTCCATGGAAAGATCCTCCCACGTAACCCCCCTCAACTTCTCCCCCCCCCCCAGAAAAAACAAACAAAAAATACCCCTGAGTACGTCTGTACACTTCTCAATAACCGTTACTATATGTAAACACTGGTCAAAGTTTGTACTTGCAAGCCCTCCCACGGGGACTGTAGGGGAGTAAGTCGTCCTCAGAGACATAGTTATTAGGGTTTTCGACTACGGTGAATAAAATAGCTATCTGAAAATTTTGATCCGTTGACTTTTTGTTGAATTTTCATTTTCCGTTGAATTTGGACCTGGTGACTCTGAAAAAAATGAGCGTGGTAGGGGGCCTAGGTGCCCTTCAATTTTTTGGTCACTTAAAAAGGGCACTAGAACTTTTATTTTCCGTTAGAATGAGCCCTTTTGCGAAATTCTGGGACCACTGAGTCGATACGATCACCCCTGAAAAAAAAACAAAAAAAACAAATAAACACGCATCCGTGATCTTTCTTCTGGGAAAAAAAATGCGAAATTCCGCTTTTTTGTAGATAGGAGCTTGAAACTTCTATAATAGGGTTCTCTGATACGCTGAATCTGATGGTGAGATTTTCTTTAAGATTGTAAGAGTTTTAGGGGATGTTTCTCCCTATTTTCTAAAATAAGGCAAATTTTCTCAGGCTCGTAACTTTTGATGGGTTAAACTAAACTTGATGAAACTTATATATTTAAAACCAGCATTAAAGTGTGATTCTTTTGATGTTACTATTGATCCGGGTCGCTCCTTACTACGGTTCGTTACCACACACTGTTTGATTTCTGAACGTTTTTGAGTTAATACATGTTTTGATTTTGGCCCACGGCACATAAATAGTTAAAACAAAATAAGCATATTGAATATTTTTAGTAATTGACTTTCTCAAAGTTTTAATCAGACGATTTTGATATAAAAAAGGGGTGGGGGCAGGAGGCCTAGTTACTCTTTAATTATTGGTTACTTAAAAAGCAGCGAGGACTTTTTATTTTTTTTCAGCGAACGTTTTTATTAGTAATAAATATACGTAACTTACGAATTAAGTTACATAACGAACTTCTATATTTGTACATTTTCATTACGTATATAAGGGTGTTTTCACCCCTCTTCAATACCTCGCTCTTTACACTAAAGTTTGAATTTTGTCCCAATTCTTCAAGAATGACCACTGAATCATAAAGGCCGTATAATAAATATTTGAAATTACTAAAAATACTTTAACGTAAAGAGCGAGGTATTGTGGAGGAGAAGGACCCCCTTATGTTCGTAATAATTTCCGTTCGTTTTATGTTTTAATGCTGCTCCTTACTTCCAGCTGAAAAAAAAACTCTTTTTATTTATTTTCTCACAGTCCCATTCCTGGAAATTCTCTTCCCTCATGAGAAGTTCCACCATGGAAAGATCCTCTTAGGTAACCCCCTCCCCCCGACCACCTCTCCCCCCTCAATCTGAAAAAATCCCCCTGAAATGAGCGTTGGAGGGGAATTTTTTGTCACTTAAAAAGGGCACATAATTTTTAATTTACGTTAGAGTGAGCCCTCTTGCGACATTTTAGGACCACTTTATCGATACGATCACCCCTGGGGAAAAAAATTAAACACGTATCAGTGATCTATTCCGGCAAAAATACAAAATTCCACATTTTTATAGATAGGAAGTTGAAATTTCTGCAATGGGGTTCTCTGAGACGCTGAATCTGATGGTGTGATTTTCGTTAAGTTTATATGACTTTTAGGGAATGTTTCCCCCTATTTTCTAAAAAAGGTGAATTTTTTATGCTTGTAACTTTTTGATGAGTAAGATTATACTTGAAGTAACTTATATATTTTGATGTAATTATATATTTATATATATGTATATATTTTTATGTTATTTTGATGTAACTATTGGTATCAAAATTTAATTTTTTAGAGTTTCGGTTATTATTGAGCCGGGTCTCTCCTTACTACGGTTCGTTACCACAAACTGTTTGAGACCTTCTATAGGGTATAAATTACAACTCTTGCCCTTAGGGCTGTAGGGGATTGTCACCGTTATATACATACTTTCCGGACTTTTCAACTACGCTGAACAAAATGGCAATCTAAAAATTTTTATTGGACGTTTGGGAAAAGAGTAGGCGTGGAAGGGGTGTTAGTTGCCCTCCAATCACTTTCGACTATTAAAAATGCCACTAGCCCTTCCAATTTCCAACCGAATAAGCGCTTTTTGAAGTTTCTTCGACAACAAATGACCATCTCAAAATTTCAGTCAGATGCATTTCATGATAATACGAGGCGGGGTATCCACCCTCCGATCGCTCTGAATCTTAAGAAGGGCATTATAAATTCTAATGATTAATCCAATGAGCCCCTTCTTAAGTTTATACAAGCCAGCTTTCTGTATACATTATATGTCCCCAGAGAATAACTTACAACACTTGTCCTGAGAGGTCAAGGGGGGGGGTGTCATCCTCAAAGACGCAATTTACGGACATTTTTTTATATTGAAGAAAATAACTATCTCTAAATTTTGATTGGATTTTTTCATTGAAATGGCTGGAGTGCGAGGGGGGTTAGTTGCCCTGCAGTCAATTTCGACTATTGAAAATTGGGACTAGCACATTCAATTTTAAATCGAATGAGCCTTTTTGGAAGTTTCTACGACAACAAATAGCCATTTCAAAATTTCTATCAGATGCATTTTCGTAAAATTAGAGGTGTTGGGGGTCATTTTCTGATTGCTCTGAATCTTAAAAAGGGCATTTGAACTTGTGATTACCAATCCAGTGAGCCCCCTTCGAAGTTTATACGATTATCCTTTCTTTATATATATATATATATATATATATATATATATATATATATATATATATATATATATATATATATATATATATATATATATATATATATATATATATATATATCTTATAAACCTACAGGACATATCTTACAACCTTTGCCCTGATGGCTCTATGGGGTCTTCATCCTGAAAAAGAGAATTTCCAGACCTTCCAATTATCAATTAAGTTGAACGAAATGAATATCTAAAAAAATTTATTAGATACGTTTGGGGAAATCATGGGCGTGGGGGGGGTTAGTTACCCTCCAATAGCTTTCGACAATTAAAAAGGTCATTAGCCTTTCAGTTTTCAATCGATTGATCCATTTTCAAAATTTCTACGACAATAAATGGCCATCTCAAAGTTTCT
Source organism: Artemia franciscana (assembly GCF_032884065.1). Lineage (NCBI taxonomy): Eukaryota > Metazoa > Arthropoda > Branchiopoda > Anostraca > Artemiidae > Artemia > Artemia franciscana. Next base: position 56,563,927 of record NC_088866.1, on the reverse strand, counting down.
ATCAGACGCATTTCAGTAAAATACGAGGTTTGGTGGGTACGTTTTCAGGGCATAACTTAAAATACTTGCCCCGAGGGTTGTTGGGGGCTGTCCTCCTAAAAGACATAATTTCCAGACCTTTCAATTATGTTGAACAAAATAACTATCTCAAAATTTTTATTGGATGTGTTTGGGGAAATGGTGGGTGTTGGAGGATGGTTAATTTCCCTCCAATCACTTTCGACTATTAAACAAGGCACTAACTTATGGAATGGTTATTCAACCACAAAATAGCTTATAACCCTTTCCCTGAGGGCTCTGGAGGGTTTTTATCCTCAAAGACATAATTTCTGGATATGTCCATTATTAATGTCGTTGAAAAAATGGCTATCTCAAAATGTTGATGGGATATTTTTGGGAAATGATGGGTGTAGGAGGGGGTTTAGTTGCCCTTCAATCAATTTGCACTATCAAAAAGGACACTAGCCCTTTCAATTTTTAATTGAATAAGCCCTTTTCGAAGTTTCTGCGACAACCATAGCTATCTCAAAATTTCTATCGGATGAATTTCAGAAAAATAAGAGCTCTGGGGGGGTATACACCCTCCCATCACTTTGAATCTCCAAATTTTGCTTTATGTTGGTCAAGATACTCTGGTATCAATTGTGAAGTCGTTATAAGAATATAGGTAGATAGTTTTTAAATTTAGCTGGGATAGCTACAAAGCCCAACAGTCACAAAGGGGAAAATTAGTGTTCGTTCTCCTTCAAATTTCACTAAAATTCGACAACCAACTCTGGAAAATTTCGCGAATTATAAAAGCTAGGTACTTCCCCCCATTTCCCCATGAAGGAAAAAATCGAGTGTAGACCCTAAAAATGTTAAAAGTAAGGTATTGGCTATTGCTTCCAAGACTGAGAAAATAAAACGTTCTGGCAGATATTTTGACAATAATAGCCCCTGGACATCTCCCACCAGATGGGCAAAATCATGCATGGGTCCCAGAAGGTTCAGATTGAACACTTACTTTTTCTTCCCACAGCCTATCTAGAGATCTTACAGCTTTCTATGGTAGATTTTCTGATGACTTGAATCACTAAATCCACTCTATCCTTGCATCAGGGTCACATCAGATAAGGTCACCAAAAAGAACAGCCAGGACACTCACTTTTATTATACCAGCTTTGAATGAGATCTGACATACTTTTCTTCTAGTTGTCCAAAAAATATTCAGTTCCCTTCCCCTCTCCTTAAGATGTCAGTTCAATTTTTAATTCTCAGAAGGAATTACTGGTAGTAGCTCTTGCGTCCCATCAGTTTGACCAGAATCCAACAGACACTTAAGATAGACGTCCCTATGGCATAGATTTGGGGCTGGATTGGGTTTGATCACAAAAAGGGACAGTAGCAACACTCACTTTTTCTTTCTTCCAGATTTAGCCAAGATTTGACAACCCATTGGAGTATATTTACAAACTACAAAATTCTAGAAACTCCCTTTACTTCCCCTGCCTATGAGTTAGACTGCAGACTAACCTGTCTTAGCCTAGTTTGTGGCTCGTGATTCAGATGTTAAAATTTTTTTTAAAACATCGATAATATTTCAGATTTTGATATTGTCCTTTCTAGAAATATTTTCTGGAAATCTATAAGTGATACAAAATTATGACTTCCGTTTTTGCGGAAGGATAAATCCATATTTTGAACGGGCCTCATACAAAATTCCTAAGAGGTATACTTTTGGAGCTAAGAGCGTTTCTTTTAATTTCTGTTTTATACTTTTTAGAAGGTTCTAGCTTCACGAAACGTATTGGAACCTTTTTCATTTCCCAACTATGTTAAAAATAAGGCCAATCACAAGGAGAAAAAAATCTATGAAAGTAGTAGTGCTGCTCCACAATGTAGTGGCTCCTTTATCATAATATTTTTGTCTTTTCCACAAAGGGTTACCCTGGCGTTAAGATTTAATAATCCTTTTTCCCAAAATAGAACTTGAAAGCAATGCATATTGACCATTTTAAAATATACAAATAGTTCAAATAAATCACTAGAACATTTTCCAGGGGATATACAACTGGAAGATTTGTCCCTACTAGGATAAATTAGGAACATTTCTTATTTTTCCTATTTTTAACCTATCTAAAATGCTTTCTTGTTTACCAGGTGAAGAGGGGGCATTGCCTCCTGCCTCCCTTCCAATGTCTTTAATCATCATAATTGTGTTTGAAATTTGCTTATTGGTTAATTATAATTATTTCTGACGTAAACTCTTTAGAAAAAAATATGGAGCTATCCCGGAATTAATCATATCTTACTATTGTTCAACATTTAGAGATTATACTAATCAGTAACTGAAATAAGGTTCTATGACTCTAAGAAACTTTAAATATTATAAATTGTTGCTAAGTATTTGTAAAAATTTTGGCAGTAGTATTATTTGGGTGTGTTGCTATACTATGCAAAGTTGTAAATTTATTTTTATCATATAATCGACGGTTCTTGGCAACAATTCTATTACTTTTTTGATGGCTATACCAATAACCCCTACATACCATATAATACATAAATTAATAATTTATGGCTGGAATTCAATTGGTTTCCGAAGGTTAGTCACATTACTTCCATTGCAGATAAAAACTAGTCATATAACAAATCATATAAAAAGATGTAATAAAAACGTTTTAACTTTGCTTTACTTTAATTGAGAATAAAAATTCCACATTTTTTGTAGAGAGTCAGTAGTCACTAATATAATATTTGAAATTCGTTCCGATGTTCAGACAATAGTAATTTAATTATATCTCTCCCTTAATCAAATCTTTTCTCCCGTCCTATTTCAATCCATCAATCAATCAGTTTATTAATACTAAAAGAAAAACTATTACAGAGTAAAGCGGTTACTAGGCCCAAGAAGCTTTGCTTGTAATCGACCACATGGAATAACAGGAATAACATGGAAAAACATAGAATAACATGGAATAATTCAAAAATGGAATAACTAGTAATGACTCTCATTTTTAAGTAGGCTTCTTTAATATCCAAAAATCTCTAGTAGTAGAAATCCTGATTGACAAGAATCTGGGACTGAATAAAAATTTGGTCTTTGTTTCTCGGATTTATGATTTGGTCCAATAAAATTTGGTGCATAAGTCTATTACACGGGTATCTTTTGGGATAAAGCCGTAAGTCACAAGTGTGGCGTCCAAGAGATATTCGAATTTGAAATGGCCACAATATATTCATTTTTTCTTACTGTGGTTTTTTCAAACCACTCTACATGAGCTGTCGGACATGAGCAAGGAGCTGTCGTAAAAGCTTACATTTTTCATTCCGCCTTGGCTCAACATTTGTACGACAATCCACTCCATGTTAAATTATTTGACAACACCTTCATTATTGCCCCCGTTAAACGTATCCTACAAGTTTTCAGGGAGGCAGCTGAGATAAAAAAAAGCATATACACCGAAAGGTATAAGTCCCATTCATGATGAAATTATTAATTCTGAAAGTGATCTGGAAAGCGATTAGCCTTTAAGAGTGCTTTACGTAAAATGAAATTGTGAAATGCCATGTAGACTTGTTACCCTTTTATTATTACTTTTTTTTATAATTTTTTTTACCCTTTTACCCTTTTATTTTTACCCTTTATTAAAAAAGAGTCATCCTGTTTTAGTTTTGTGGATTGTTTTAAGGTTTGGTATTTATATTTTTCTCAGTTTTATTCTACACTGAGGACGGTCAAGTGGAGGTTTTGTCCGAAATATTTGATATATTTTTCAACTTTTTTCACTTGCTGTTTATAGTCCTCGTTCTCTTCCTTTTCTAGTGATTTTATGTTTTTACCTTGATTAGCCAGTGTGGTCTCAGAAGTTATTTAAAAGCAGAAACTGGATGGCAAATCAAAATCCCAAGCCACTTTAGGCTAGGAACACAGGTACTAACATAAGGAGAGCAATTTAAATCACCTAATAAACGACATATATTCACATTTAATAACACGACAAATGTTCACATTTACTAATATTGTCCTAATTTTAATCCCTAAAAATAAATATAAACCAATTGTTCAAGAGAGGAACGCACCTTAATAAAACTTTGTGTTAAACTGACTTTAAGCGAACGAATAAGTAGCACGTCGTTGGCGTATTCTAAGCAAGACACGTACGAAAATCCACTAGCAGAGGTAAAACCTTTGAAGCAACACATAGATAAGAAAGCATTGAAAATACATAGAGAGAGCCCCCCTCCCTGTCTAACTTTATGACAAACAGGGATATTCCCAGGAAATTGGACTATCTGATTTCAATCTTACACAATAACTATGAATTCTGACTACCAAAAGAATATAGGTGCTGATCAATATAACGGCTCACATAATAAATAATGGGCCTGCGAATGAACTACACGGTCAAACGATTTGGGCACACCACTTGCACATATATGAAGAAATTGTCTCTTAGCGCTAGCTTTTCTTAAAAGTGCTGATCAATATAATGGCTCACATAATGAATAATGGGCCTGCGAATGAACCACACGGTCAAACGCTTTTCGTGCACCCCTCCCTGTCTAACACTGTGACAAACAGAGATATCTCCTATAAATTCTAACTACCAAAAGAATAGAAGTGCTGATCAATATAATGGCTCACATGATGAATAATGGGCCTGCGAATGAACAGCACGGTCAAACACTTTCGGTGAACCCCTCCCTGTCTAACACCGTGACAAACAAAGATATTCCCAGGAAAATGGACCATTTGATTTCAATCTTACACAATAACTATAAATTCTAACTACCAAGAGAATAGAGGTGCTGATCAATATAATGGCTCACATAATGAATAATGGGCCTGCGAATGAACAACACGGTAAACACTTTGGGCACACCACTTGCAAATATATGAGGAATTATCTCTTAGCGCTAGCTTTTCTTAAAAGTGCACCCCTTCCTGTCTAACACTGTGACAAACAGAGATATTCCCAGGAAAATGGACCATTTGATTTCAATCTTACACAATAACTATGAATTCTAACTACCAAAAGAATAGATGCGCTGATCAATATAATGGCTCACATAATAAATAATGGGCCTGCGAATGAACAGCACGGTCAAACGCTTTCAGTGCACCCCTCCCTGTCTAACACTGTGACAAACAGAGATATTCCCGGGAAATTGGACCATCTTGCACAATACCCATGAACTCTAACTACCAAGAGAATAGAGGTGCTGATCAATATAATGGCTCACATAATGAATAATAGGCCTGCGAATGAACAACACGGTCGAACGCTTTGGGCACACCACTTGCACATATATGAGGAATTATCTCTTAGCGCTAGCTTTTCTTAAAAGTGTACCCCTCCCTGTCTAACACTGTGACAAACAGAGATATTCCCAGGAAATTGGATTATTTGATTTCAATCTTACACAATACCTATGATGCCTAATTACCAAAAGAATAGAGGTGCTGATCAATATAATGGCTCATACAATGAATAATGGGCCTATGAATGAACAACACGGTCAAACGCTGTGGATGCACCACTTGAACATATATGAAGAAATTGTCTCTTAGCGCTAGCTTTTCTTAAAAGTGCACCCTCCCTGTCTACAACTGTGACAAACAGAGATATTCATAGGAAATTGGACCTTTTGATTTCAAACTTACACAATACCTATGATGCCTAATTACCAAAAGAATAGAGGTGCTGATCAATATAATGGCTCATATAATGAATAATGGGCCTACGAATGAACAACACGGTCAACTAGTTTGGATGCACCACTTACACATATATGAAGAAATTGTCCCTTAGCACTAGTTTTTCTTAAGAGTACTGAGAGTGTTCGATGTGGAAGCTGGCAGAAAACACATTTTGATTCAAAACTTATTTGCATCATAATTAACTAGATCAGTAACATGAACATGAGGTAATAAGACATACTCAAATGTTTTATTAGTATTACACACCAAAGTTACAGTAACTTATAATAATCAGCCTGAATAATGCTGAATCCATGATCTTTCCGGCGTAATGTCAACATGTGAATTATCAAGTTTCCAAGAATTAACAACACGCCCCCACTCATTGGAACTTTTTGGAAATTAATAGTGACGGCACTTTACCTCCCAGGACGCCCATAGGGGGTATACTATTGGAGCTACTAACCTCTAGACGCTATTATGTGCACCTAGATCTTACGCAATATTATAATGCAGATGTAACGGTACAGTTAATCCTTTTTTAACATAATAGGAGTGTGCTTGCTTACTTATGTAAATGTTTTCTTTGGTTATTATATAATAGGACTTGCTAGACTCTACTAGTCAAGCGGTGATGTCCTGGTTCTAAATAAGTTGATCACGGTTTAATATTTACAGGTGAAAATGAAGTAATCTTACGTGACTTGTTTTGGTTCCAGTGGACCTTTATAATTCGGAAAAAAACTGCAAGATTCAAGTGTAGACGTTACTTCATAGCGTTTCTTTTATTGTTTAAGAACCTGCGAGATGACAGTAAAAGAAAACCTTCAGGGACCCCGCCAAATCAAGATGCAAACGTAGGCGTTACATCATTGTTTTTTCTTTAGCTAATTAAAAAGAAACATGAGCGGCCAGGACAAAACCTTTAGGTACACGTACACGCTACATCATAACTTTTTCCTTGATTGTTTAAAAACCTAAAGGTGTAGGAAAAGCGTTCAGGGGACCCTCCATCAGTAAGGGCATGATCCGAATTGACCATAACCCATATTTTTCTCCTTCACACACAGTTTTTTCTTCCTTTGTTCTTTGTAAACAAAGAATTTTTCAACTGTTTCCTGGAACAAAGAGTGAATCGTTAGGTGATCCTGTATCCAGCGTAATATTCCAATTTATAGACTGAATGTTCAAAGGAGAGTGACCCATGGTTTCCCTATAGACAATCGCTTTAGCTTTTCTGTGTTGTAACATCAGTGTTGGAAGTTTGTTTATAATATTCCTGTTTGTACACTGAATGTTGAGAGGAGAGTGACCCATGGTTCCACAATAGACATTCGATTTGGTGTTTATCTTTTGTTGTAGCACCAGTTCTGGAAGTTTATAATGTGAGTTTCTAGAAGCCATTCTAGTTTCAATAAAGAAGAAAAACCAACTTTATGTGAATTATTTAATGGATCGTTCAAATGATAATTTTATAAAATTCAAAAAGTTTCGGAATATTTTAATTCAGTAAAACGGAAAGCTCAGAAACTTCATTTCCAAAATGAATTTCATGAAAATCAAGGTAATATGAAAAATACATGGAAAACAATAAATAAACTTTTGGGTAATTTTCACAGTAGGGAGGAGGTGAGAGCCATGGAGACGACGGAAGGTCGTCTTACTGATTCTCAACACATAGCGGAATTTCTGTGTGATTATTTTGCAAATGACGAAAAAAGACTTTGCGATCAAGCGCGGGCTAGCTTACGCACATCTGTGAGTTTTGGATCTGTTATTGAAAGACAGCCTGCAAGTGAGAATTCCTTTGAATTTGCAAGATGTTTAGAACTGGAAGTGGCACAATTCCTGGATGCAATGAAATCGAGTTCTAGTGGGATGGATGAGTTTTCGCTGAAACTCATAAAAGCCGCAAAAACGAGTGTCTTACCTGTCTTGACGCACCTCATCAACCTTTATCTGGATCATGAAGTCTTCCCGAAAGCACTAAAAATTGCAAGAGTGGTTCCTCTTCATAAAGGAGGGAAAAAAGATGACCCAAACCCAAAACTTTTCTAAAACTGTTTTCATGATATTCTCAAGACTTTCGTCAAGTGTTGGTAATGATCAAATCATGTTTCGAGGAAATGTGATAAAAAGAGTAGCAACAACAAAATATTTGGGGTTTTTAATTGATGAAAACCTGTCGTGGAAAAACCATTCAAATGCTATAGCTGAAAAAATTAAGCAGAGGTCTTGGGGTGATGCGAAGAATTAAAAATCTAGTCCCAAAAAAGTTTCTAAATATGATTTATTTGTCTATATTTTATCCATATATTAGCTAGGGATGCTCTATATGGGCAAGTAATTTTGTAACATGTTTCAAAAGGGTACAAAAACTTCAGAATAGAGCTGTAAAATTATTATCGGAATTTTATGATTCTGATAATGTTCCTGATCATGAGCATTTTAAAAAGAATAAGTTAATGGATGTATCTCAAATTCGTGATTACCAGGTTGCGATTTTCTCGTATAAATATTTGAATCACCTGCTCACCCCTGCTTTTGAAAATCTTTTTACTTGTAATAGAGACCATCATGATCATAATACAAGAAAAGCTGATAACTTAACTCATGAGTTTAGGAGTACTACTCGGGCATCTTTTGTGATTCGCCATTATGGTCCCCATGTTTGGAATATTTTGCCCGAGGGTGTGAAAAATATGCCTAGTCTTCTAGCTTTCAAGTCACGGGTAAAGAAGTTTCTTTTATCTCGTGAATAATTTTGATGTAAGCCCTGTTCCAGGTTGTCATTCTATTCAAGGCATTTCCCTGATTTACTTGCTGTTAATTTTTTTTATCTGTCTTCTTCTTGTCTTTTTCCTCTTTCTCTTTTTCTCCTTTCTTCCTTCATCAGTTGAGTTTCTTTTGTATTGAGTAGCGTGATATGAATGTGTTTTTAATTAGCTGAGGGTGATAACCTCGCTTGCCTTTACAAGCTTATTGCCTTTCTTGGCAGGCGAATGGCGAATAGTGTTTGTTTTCTTTTCTGAATAAATGTATACCTATAGTTGTTTTTTATTTGTTTCCTTCGTGTGTTTATTTGCCGTATTTTTTATGTTTACTATTTTTAAAACCAGTTTTTTTTATCAGTTAAGAAAGGCTCCCAGATGTAGGGCCAAAATATTCGGAACATTATTTAATTAAAGCGTTGTTTTGTTTTTATTTTTTGTTCACAGTATTTCGTGAATGACTGCTTATATCCTGGTAAGCCCCTGTGTATATTAAGGATCCCCCTACCACCGAAAAGGCATGATTTTGATCAAATAAGAGTTAGTTTAGTTCAATATATCAAATTTCCAAATAAAAACTTTCCCCCTCCCGCTATTTTATGGCTCCATCGCTGATAATTTTATCTAATTTATCTTGATTCTTCACTTTAAAAATTTTGCCCATTTTAGACCACTTTTTCCATTGCTCGTTGCATATTCCGACAGTTGCTATAGGATAGCCATCTGTCTCCCTCTTTGCAATAGCTCTTAATCATCATGAATAGCGCAAAACAACCTGGATTGAATATTTACATAAGCAGGTGTATTGGGTTAAAGCTTAATTATTGCATGCACTATAAGTTCACCCTAGGGCTGCTCAATTAGATAGAGAACCACCCCTTTGTCTGCTACATTATTGACTAACTTCCATTAAAAGTAATTATGAAAAAAGGGGTAAATGTTCAGGGAAATAGTACATTATTCCTTGTTAAAATTAAGAAATGATGGCTAAACTGATCTAGAAGGGCTGAGGGCCTTAGCCCCACCCCCGATATTTTTCTGGCACCCTGATTTGCATTCCACTCTTTTTTTCTTTTTTTACTCTGTGTTTAAATATACTTGTCAATCTGATCAATTATTCGTAGGTGATTTACCCAATTAACAACAAAGAGCAAAGCTTTCCTAATAATGTAAAGAACAAAGTTGAAACTTGACACAAACAAAAATTATTTATCCTCAGCTGGTTTAGTATATATCTGCAAAATTGGCATAAAAATCATTGATTGCTGCAAACATTTTTCTACGAACATGGAACCTTCCCCTATTTCGCGAAAATGGAAAAATCTGTTGAAGATAAAAGAGGTATCTTCAACACGTTTCACACTATTTGTCTATTCACAATGACACATTGAAAAGTAGCTTTGTAGCTAGAAGTTCAAAATGGATAAAAATAAAAAATCTGGACACGAGCATAGAATGGATAAGAGACGAAGACTTATGGCTGATGTGCAAAGGGATCGAAGGATATTTCCAGATATTTTGATAAAATATCTCAAAATACCCGGAAATCGAAAGATAATTTTTTACTAATACTAAACCCCCTTCATCCTCAAAAAATCCTTAATTTTAGTTTAGTAACTAATTAAATAGCAAATGGCCCAATAGAGCTTTCGTGTGAATAAATATATCTATCTATTTATTTTAACTATATAGCTAATTTAGATGAAATTAGATAAATGAATGAATTACAAGCAATTTAGGCCAGGAACAGGAACATGAGGTCGGAGGGGACGACCCTCCTCCTAAAACACTTCTGGCAGACTTATTTCGTTCTTTTTCAAAATAAAATTTTTAATTTGGTGCCCACCTCGAGTCACATTGGCACCAAAGTTTCAGCATCCCCCTTACCCAAGATTTTGCCCTTGATCTGTTAGAGATTCAGACATGAAACGCCTTGCACGATCAGTTTACGAATCATTTCGTCATAAAATTATAAGATAAACCTCGTTTTCATGAAAAATTATTCATATAATTAATCTTGCTTGCTAGACCTTCATCTTCAGAATGTGCTTTTTTATTTTTTTTGAAGATTTGTTTTATTCTCTTTCTTATGAGCCCGTTAATTTAGGGTATGTTGTCTGGGCTGAAATGATGGGGATATTACAAGGCAACTTACAACATTAATTTATGTTAAGGAGTAATTTTTAGAACTGCCCCTGGCCACTCCCACTCCAAAAAATTCTTAATTAGTTTTGTGACAAATTAATATTTTTCTTCCCCCTCCCACCTCTTAAAACAAATTCTTTTTTAAAGTTTGTTTCATTTGCATCTAGATTTTTGATAAATAAAAATAGTGCCCTGCTCCCATTTTCATTATAGTTTTCTACCCTATTAAAAATACTAGCCATCCAAACCGATAAAACACCCTCAAAATTACGCTAGTCTGGGAAAAGTTTCCACATCTTCGTTTGCGGGTAATGCAAGTACACATCACTTGTCAATTCATTAAAAGCGGACACTGTTCTTCCAGCACCTTCTCGACCTCGCTTGTTAGCACTTGGTTTAATAAATTGTCTAAAGACTCCGCGTTGAGACCATGATCCCTCATGATAGGGTCTAAATCAAAATTCGGGGAAATTATACTATTAGGGCTCATCCCCATACTTAAACCTCCCTTACGTTCACTTTCCCTTGGTTGCGCATATGAATTGTTACGAAATTGTGGCGATAACGCTGGAATGTGAACCTAGAAAATAATAAGAGCTTATCAGCTCATTGAAACATTTTTGATTTCATCCTGTGAAAGAATTTATATTTGACTGAAAAGATAGTGCATTATACTTAAGAGTGACCCTTCGGATGCACTGAGACCACATTACTACCTATAAGTGTAATGACCAGAAAATATTCAATACATGGATACTTCGCACTCATAGCCCCCCCCCCGCTACGAGCTATAAATTTAGTATCGAAAGTTACCCCATACATGGAGGGAGGGTAGAGTGCGTCCTCTTTACGTTTCAAGTACTATAATGTTCAAAAGACTCTTAAAAATTTACTGAGGGGGAGGTTGTTTCCATTGTCGGGTGACTAAAGAAATCCGTCAACAGACCCTTGATCCATTTTTGTTCTTCAAATAGATGCCTTCCTGCAGAAGAATAAACAATTTGTTATTCCCGGAAACAATTATTGTTTTAAGCTGTGATAGGAGTATTAATCTAAGGACCAGCAACATCGGTCTGGGGGCACATTATTAACCTGACAAAAATGTGTTATTTTACTTATTTCTTTTAGCACTGCCAAGATCCTAGTTATTTTCCCTTTTGTAATCTGTAAAGAAATTGTGTATTGGTATTGTCATGAAAAACCTATCGGGTAATGAATTCAAAGCCCCCTTCTAAGAACGCAAAGTTTTCAAGACTAGAATACATTATTTATAAAAGCAGGAAGGTCTTAGTTATTCCCCCTTTCATTTTGACGAAAAAAAGTGTTATTTAGCAATTTCTTTTAAGACCGAGGGGCTCCTCATTTTCCTCTTCTTTGAGGAAACAGTAAAACGGTACTAAAATATTTTTCATATTCTTGGACTATCTTGAAAAAACCCTATTGGGCAACACCCCTCACCCCTTCTTTCAACAGTCTAAATTTTCAAAATTAGATGCACCATCTTGAAAAGACTTATTTTCAATACATTACTAATAGCTAAAAATATGGCAAAAAGTCCATTTTCTTTAGGATCGAGGGGCCTCAAAACTATCGAAAGGATTCATATGATAAACTAAAAGGAATTACTTTTATCTTTAAAAAGATAAAATTTAAAAAAGATTTATCTTTTTTTTTATCTTTAAAAAGTTACTTTTTAAAGATAGGGGATAGCATCAGTGTTCTTAATAGTTTAGTAATTTTACGAAAAATTTAGTTTTTAGCGGAAGGTCCTTCGAAGTGGATTGTTTTTAGGGTAGGGCAATACCATTAAACCGCCCTCACAGAGGTAGCAAACAAGTTATTAGGCCTACAGCCTAGTTATTTCCCCCATGTCGTAAGAAAATTAAGTTTTTACCGCTAATAAATACAAAGAATTTGCACTCACATCAAGATTGACAGCTACATCTAGGTTGGGAGTAAAAGGCTCAGCAACTGTACTGCCATGGAGGATGCCTCATTTGTTCTCTGTAATTTAGTGAAGGGACAGTGACTCCACAGCCTTGTATGGGGAGCGTTGGTCTCGATGGGCTGGCATATGCAAAGACCGAATGTCTTGAGGGGGCTACGGAGGGACCACCAATGTCACCATGTATAGAAACCGACTCCCGACTGTGCAAAGCGGTTTTTGTTGCTGATCCTACCTTTGCCCTTTTTGGAGGAGTGGGATGTTGCTCTGAATTTTCCTTAAAAAGAAATAAAATTTCAGTTTTTCATGAAGTGAAATTACACATCTTAATTTCAACATATAACTACTTAAATTTAACTCATTGCACCCCTACCCATCTTTAAAGTGGGAGGTGGTCTCCCAAAAAAATGCCATGATGATGCGGGATTATGGATTGATATTTAAACTGTCTTCACCTTAGTAAGACAGAAAAATTTGAATTAGTGAATATCACAGTCTGTAAACTTGTGTTTTTATGGCACTTGGTATTAACCAAGTGACATATAGCAATCGCAAATTCTGTCGGTCTGTCGGTCTGTCTGTCGGTCCCAGTTTTGCTACGTTAGGCACTTCTAGGTAAGCTAGGACGAAGAAATTTGGCAAGCGTATCAGGGACCAGACCAGATTAAATTAGAAATAGTCGCTTTCCCGATTTGGCCATCTAGGGGGAGTGGGGGGCCGGTTAATTCGGAAAATATAGAAAAAATGAAGTATTTTTAACTTATGAGTGGGTGATGGGATCCTAATGAAATTTGATGTAAGGAATGATATTGTGTCTCAGAGCTTTTATTTTAAATCCCGACCAGATCTGGTGACATTGGGGGGAGCTGGAGGGGGGAAACCTAAAATCTTGGAAAACACTTAGAGTGGAGGGATCGGGATGAAACTTGATGGGAAAAATAATCACAAGTCCCAGATACATGATTGACATAATCGAATGGATCCAGTCTCTTTGGAACAGTGGGGGGGGGGTAATTCTGAAAAATTAGAAAAAATGAGGTATTTTTAACTTACGAACGGCTGATCGGATCTCAATGAAATTTGATGTTTAGAAGGTTATCGTGTTTTAGAGTTCTTATTTAAATCCCGACTGGATCTGGTGACATTGGGGGAGATTTGGGAGGGGGAAACCTAAAACTTGGATAACACTTAGAGTGGAGGGATCGGGATGAAATTTGGTGGTAAAAATAAACACAAGTCCTAGATACATGATTGACATAAATGGAACGGATCCGCTCTCTTTGGGGTAGTTGGGGTAGTTGGGGTGGGGGGTTATTTCTGAAAAATTAGAAAAAATGAGGTATTTTTAACTTACGAACAGGTGATCGGATCTCAATGAAATATGATATTTAGAAGGATATCGTGTCTCAGAGCTCTTATTTTAAAACCAACCGGATCTGGTGACATTGGGGGGGGGGGGGGGTGGGAGGGGGAAACCTAGAACTTGGAAAAAACTTAGAGCGGAGGGATTGGGATGAAACTTGGTGAGAAAAATAAGCACAAGTCCTAGATACATGATTGACATAACCGGAACGGATCCACTCTCTTTGGGGTAGTTGTGGGAGGGGTTAATTCTGAAAAATTCGAAAAATGAAGTATTTTTAACTTATGAACGGGTAATCGGATCTCAAAGAAATTTGATATTTAGAAAGATATTGTGTCTCAAAGCTCTTATTTTGAATCCTGACCAGATCTGGTGACGTTGGGTGAAGCTTGGGGTGGGGGAACCTAAAATCATGGAAAACACTTAGATTGGAGGGATCGGGATGAAACTTGGTGGGAAAAATAAGCAGAAGTCTTACATACGTGATTTACATAATTGGAACGGATCCGCTCTATTGGGGGGGGAGGGGTTAATTCTGAAAAATAAGGAAAAATGACGTATTTTTAACTTACGAAGGAGTGATCGGATCTTCATGAAACTTCATATTTAGAAGGACCTCGTAACTCAGATCTCTTATTTTAAATCTCACCGGATCAAGCGTAATTGGGAGGGAGGCAGTTGGGGGGGGGGACTGGAAATCTAGAAAATACTTAAAGCGGTGAGATCGGGATGAAACTGGATGGGAAGAATAGAAACCTGTCTAAGATACATGACTGACATAACCGGACCAGATCTCTTCTCTTTGTTGGAATTGGGGGGGGGGGGGTAATTTTGAAAATTGAGGTATTTGTAACTTACGAAAGGGTGACCAGATCTTAATGAAATTTGATATTTAGAAGAATCTTGTGCTTTAAAGTTGTAATTTTAAATTCCGACCAGATCCTGTGACATTGGGGGGAGTTGGAGGGGGAAATCGGAATTCTTGGGAAACGAGAAAATTGGGGTATTTTTATCTTACGAATATATGATCAAATCTTAATGATTTTGATTTTTAGAAGGAATTCATGTCTCAGAGCTCTTTTTTCAAATTCCGACCAGATCTTTTGACATTGGGGGGAGTTGGAGGGGGAAATCTTGGAAAAGCACTTGGAGTGGAGGAATCGGCATGAAGCTTGGTGGATAGAATAAACAAATGTCCTTGATACGTGATTGACAGAATCGTACTGGATTCGCTCTCTTTGGGGGATTTGGGGGGAGGGGTTCATTGATTTCGCGGGTTTGGTGCTTCTGGACGTGCTAGGACGATGAAAATTGGTAGGCGTGTCAGGGAGCTGCACAATTTGACTTGGCTATGATCTCTTGGCTCTTAGCTCTTCTCGCCTCGTCACAAGTGCCATATGAGCTCTTAGCCCTTGTTATTCATGCTATAGTATAGCAAAGGAAATCTATTCTTCACTTGAGCTTCTAGCAGCTCACGCATAGGTTCTCATGTCTCCTAAGCATATCATCAAAATTCTTGTAATAAAAAATATAATTTTTAGTTTTTCAAAAATCTTGAGCCTTAAAAATTCCAATTCCTTAACATTCGCAAAATTCCTGGGACGAAATGGTGGAGAAGCATGAAAACATTGAGATGATGTAAGGAGCATGCCCTTAATTGAGGGAGGACTCTAAAGGTCTTTAAGGCAATCTCTATTTGGTGGGGTCTGAAGATTTTTTTAACACTCTCTATTAGGTAATATTTGCATCTTGACTAGTGGGACCTGAAGTTTTTCCCTAGCCCTTGAAGGATTTGAAACACACTCTATTATGTAACAAGCAAAAGTAAACATTCCATATGACGTAACATGTACCTGCGTCTTGAAGAAGTTTAAAAAAGTGACCCCCTTTCTACTCCCCCTCCCTCCTCCCCCCACTAAAATTTTCATGAATTAGTACCACTGAGTTCAATCGTTTAAAGAATAACCACTAATACCCAAATCGAAATTAATTTTCTCCTTGGAACTAGAAATATTGGCAATCATTATAATGACAAGTCTTGTATATTGAGTACTAAAAATACAATTGCCGTAAACATAATATATAACTGACGAAAATATTCCCCACCCCCCAAAATAAATTTTTAAAATATACTTTGAACCCCCATCCCCCTCATACAATCTCGTGAATTAGCAACACTGGGTATAGTCGTGTTAAGACTAACAGCAAATACATAGTTTGGTATTAATATTCCTCTTAAAACTTGAAATATTGACAATCCTTTTAATTGGGTATCAAAAATACAATTCTCATAAAATCTAACAGACAATACACAAAAGAAGAAAACAATCCAAGTTCAACCATTTTAAACCTCAAAGCGTAACTGTATCCATCATTATATAGTGAGACATTTTCTGTATTAGGTACATAGACTCTTAAAAGATCGGTTAAGGTTACATTATACAAGTAGTATCTACATTTTTATACATACTCGACGATGCCAAAACATTTTATATAAATTTAAGTACTAATTTCCTACTTTTTCAATCTAGACAGTAAACCAAACACCTTTAACTAGTTTTTTCTTTCAATTCTTATCTAAACATTAACCGTTAAAAGGTCAAGTTGGCCAAGTCCATAAAACAAGTAATGAAGAAAGTGGAAAAGTATTCATTACTAGTAGGCCTTTAGCTTGTATCTACCAATCATCTGATGCAAACGTTTTCGAATTACTGAAGATTACTAAATTGCTTGGTTGCTTCAGCCATAACTACTTGTCCAACATTAATTCGTTTGATGCATGACATCAATAAAATAAAAAAAAAGTAGATCAACGATGACAATGGAGGATCATCCAGAATCATCGGTATTGAAGTCGAGAATCACCCAATGTTGCTTAAAATAGATTTTGTTGTCTTATTTTATTAATTTGTGTAATTCGTAGGATAACAAATTAGAACATTCGCGAGAAGACCTCTTGCAACAAATTTCATGTGAGTTTGCTCACAGAGGAATTTAGGTCATTTTGTAATAACAGGTGACCATAGAGTCTCAAGCACGACAATTATGTTAGAAATCAGACTTGCTTCAATAATAAAATGTCTTTGAAAAGACTACAAGATGATATAAAATACCAAGTGTAGTTAGTCTATTTACACAAGTTGTTTTAAGCAATTTCATAATGTCTGGAGTAAGTAGAGAAAGCAAAGAGAATAATTATAATGCCTAGAGGACGTAGTTTGGGATAGGGTTGACGTGAATTGCCACATCATACCATTTTCATATCATGTTCCTTGAAAAAATTTCTAAGTTAAAAAAACGTCTACAAATTTTGCCATTCTAAAGACAAAAATCTCGAGCAGCATATATGTATCATTTTCATTTCACATTCCAAAAACATCATTACTGAACATATTTTGTATATGCAATGTCTTTTTAAGACATAAAAAGAAACTTAAATTTTTTTTAATCGATCGAGTTATTATGTAAACTGCAAAAATATTTATGATGCCTGAGAAATAATTTTAATGTTTTAATTCAAACTTGAAAAACATCTGAAAATATAAAAATTAGTTTTTTTTTTTTTTTTAGATAAAATCAACTGGCTACGTGATTAAGATTACAGGTTTGAGCGCAACCAGTTATATGATGTCAGTAGGAACGATCAAAAAACAAATATTTGCAACCATCAACAAACCATCTGAACCATCAAACGTGATAAGACCGAAAGAACAGCCTGAACAAATTAAATTTACAATAGGTGAAAATCAACAACATGTACCATCAAACGAGACTAGACCAACACGGGCAGCTAAATCAAGGGGCATTGCTAAATTTTCTGAAGTAATCAAAATTCATAATGAAGAAGAAAGACAAAGGCGAAGATATGCAACAGCGAGTATCAAAACGTGTTAAACATGAAAATGAAGAGCAACAAAACATTCGGTTAGAAGATATGCGAAAACGAGAATTAAAGCGTGTCGGAAATGAAAATGAAGAGCAAAGACACGGGTGGTTACAAGACAGTCGAATACGAGAATTAGAGCATTTCAGGTCACAACAACAATTTAAATAGGTCAGGACTTTAAAGAAAGTCCGTATTTTTCCCAGGGTGGTTGTAACGAACCTTTGAAGACGTCATGACCCCAAGAAGAGCTGCCGGCACAAAATCAAGAAACGGCTCAAATGGTCTGAGGTTAGAAGACAAACAATCATGAGAATCATGGTTGTAGTGGGAGCTGCAACCTTGTAAAGGCTGAACCACAACCCATAGTAACTAAAAGTTAAGAAAAACGTTTAGAAAGACCCTATTTATTGAAAAAATTGCCACCTGACACTGATTCAGGAAAGGTAACTATTATTTCGGTTCGTCCTAAAAGTAAAAGTTTATTTCGAAAAGAAATTTATGGTGATGTCAAAAAAAGCATGAAACCCCTCAAAAATGGTTTCAGATCAAAATGAAATTTGTACCATTAGAAGTAGGATGGTCGAAAACCTTAGAAAGGAAAATTACAGCCCCCTTTCTCGAACAACAAGGAAAATTACTTTTTGCGTGGGTAGCACTGATCTGTCTCAGTTTTTTTTCCTTTTTTTCTAGCAAGGCTGGGGGGTGACCAGAACATCATGGAGAGATTTGTAACAGCTCATTTAACTGAATTTAAATTTAATAGTGCCCTTTTTAAGTGAACAAAAATATCGGAGGACAGCTAGCCCCCCCTCCTCAATGCTCCCTTCCCTCAAAGTTAACCAATCAAAATTTCGAGATAGCTATTTTGTTCAACAATTTCAAAGGTCCAATGTATATGGGCTTGGTGATGATATGCTCCTCCATAGTCCCTCGGGAGAGAGTTTTACACTGTATCGGTACCAGACGTGTCAATATCACGCGTATCGGTGCGGGCGTATTGTTATTCGGTGTGTTGGTTTTGCAGGTATTTTAGACAAATTTTTAATATTAAGATATTGCACGTATTTACGTCCTTCCTAAGAATTCCGCCATCGGCAAGTTCCAAATGGCACTAAAAACAGGACTTTTGGGGTCTTGTCTCAAGTAGAAAAGCTGGGGCTAGTGGGCTACCAAAACATTTAGAGTGACTTTTAATGGCTCTTTTAAAAGCTATACGTAATTTTTTATTAATTCTACCATCCGTAAGTGTGATATAGCAATAAAAACACGGGCGTAATTTCATCAAAATCCTAAGGGAGGGGGCAAAAGTAGGCCAACTTTTCCCAGGTTAAGTGAAAATGACTATTAGAAATGGAAAATAAACTTTATAGTACCATACATATAAAGAAATACTGAAGAAAACCGATTTGTTTCTCTGAATTATGCAGGCTTATCTTAATTTTGGCAAGATTTCTTAAGAAACTGAATTTCAGCTTGAGGGACAAAGTGGGGTATGGGAGGAGGCAAACTGGGATCTGAAGGGCAAGTTTTCCCCCCTTCCCCAGAGCAAATTACGCCCTTGACTAAAAATAGCAATTTTGGCTAGGGGCAGGTCTCAAGCCTTTCATTGGGGGTGGGGACACGAGGGGTTCATATCCGGATAGTCATGGAAAATAGGCTATATAATAATTGTTCTGCAAATTATTTGGGGTACAACGGCCCTCTTTATACGCCTCAAATGACGCCCCTGCTTTTTATGTCACTTCTTAAGTAGAAAAGCTTGAAAGTACAACACGATATCATCAGTGTAACAATTATGGTCCAAAACCCATAACTGGGGTTGGCAAAAACACTTCCCATATGTTCCTCCTCCAAGCCCTTTAATAACTATGCAATTAAGGTGCAAACACCAATACATCAAATTAGATTATTAGAGGCGTGGTTTTGTTAGTGCTGAATTAGACTTCAAATTAGAGTTCAAATCAGAGGAATCTGGCGTTCGATTCCTTATTGTTTTTGTTTTTTTTCAATTACTGTTTTGTTCCCTTCTATATGAAATCTTCAGATAATTTCAATTTTTTTGTAAATGTGATAAACTTAATTTTTAAATCATGTCCTGGGAGGTTTTTTGTCAAGCATTTTGATTCAAAACAGAATAAAGGTAATTCATGGTTTGCAATAACATTCTTAGTAGATAACTAAATCCATAGCCCCAACGAATGGCGTAATTTTGTCAAAATCCTTTGGGGGGGGGGGTTAAAGTTGGAGCCAATTTTCCAAAATCAAGTGAAAATGACAGAGAAAACTGAAAAACAAGTTATAAAGTAAAATCAAAGGTAAAGATATACTAAAGAAAATTGACCTGCTTCAGTTGATGCTTGAATTATCCAGGCTTACCTTAATTTTTGTTTTTGGAGAAACTAAGTTTCAGCAGGGGATAGGGGAGCTAGGGTCTGGGGAAAACTGTGGCCCCTTGCAACTTAGTAGTTGGAGAAGTGTAGGCATGTGGTTCTGGAACCACTCAAAAGTGTATATCAAAAGAATGATTACTTATTGTTATATTTACTTATTCAAATTATTTACTAAACATATACACCGCAATATTCTCTCTGTACGTAAAATATTGCATCCACAGAAAAAAAAAGACAAATGAAAACAGTCCTGTAGGAGAGTTCAGGTAATTATTCCCAATTTTTTTTTTTTTTTAATGAAAACAAACTTAGTTTACAATACCATTTATTGTACCTGCACAAGAAATGATCTCTTTCAAAATTTTGATTCAATTCCAAGTAATGAGTGGCTTTTCTATTTAGGGTCGCCTGTAGCTACTTTCTTATATGCTACTAAATTTGATATTTTTTTTATTTTTATTAAAGAATTAAAGATATATTTCTTCTTCTAAAAAAATCACAAAAAAATGACTCGATCTTTCTCTAGATTAAAGGTGATTGGAAACTATATATAAAAAAAAACGTTTTGAACTGAAACTAAGGAGCAACATTAAAACTTAAAACGAACAGAAATTATTCCTTTAAAAAAAAAATCATGGCAGTGTTGTTTCTAAATTAAATTTTAATTAATAATGAACAGATTAATCTAGAAAACAGAAGTTTTTCCGAGGGAAGTAAAAAGTGAGGTTGAAAATTAAACTGACAAAAATTATCACTTCACAGCCTATCCAACACATTTCAATAAAACTAGTATAAATAAGTCAATTGGTGATATTTCCCTATGTTTGTAGGATTACAGAAAATTAGCACTTTACTGAAAACACAAAGCAATATAGGAATTTTTGTACGGTAAAATTAAACCTTAGAAAAAAGTAAACTATATAAAAATTCACAAAGGAATTTTTGTACGGTAAAAGTAAACCTTAGGAAAAAGTAAACTATATATCTCATAATAATTTAAAGATCTTCTCTTCAGTAAAACTTGAAGTCCGTTTTCTAAGAGGAGATTAATTTTTTTTTTTTACATTCGGGCCAAAAATTTAACAAAACCTAGTCTTTAGTATGAAATATCCTAAAGGAAGAATGAATCTGAAATATTCTTGGAGAAATATAGTCCAAAAGTAATTTTCCAAAAAAAAAAGCAAATTTTTGCCACAGAAATGTTTTAAAAGGAATTTACTTCAGTACCAACTATTATATTTGGAATGAACCTTAAATAGTGAACAGAATGTCTGTTCAACTTGCGAAATAACCAACGGTTTAAAATATTTATTGGCTTTTTTTGAAAGTGAAGTGAAGTTGAAGATTAATGAAACTATCAGGAAGAATTATACAGAATATTTCTAAGATTTTTTTGATTTTGTTTTTTCTAACTTGATTAGCATTTTGACTTTTTTTTCCTTGTTATCGATATGTGAAAAATAAAAACGCACTGTTCAAAAGACATAACTCTTAGAGAAGATTGTAAATGAAATTTAGGCTTTTGAGAGTTATAAGAACCGTAAGGACCGGTGTCCCCACTATTATTTGTGGCAATATCCTCTCGTTCAAACGTTCAAAAATCCTCAGCAGTTAATATTTGTACCAGTTCTAAAATTTTCGTTCACTTAGTTTCACTAGGGTCCACACTCTCCCCTCCTAAAATCAAGTATCGTTTTCATCAAAATTTCCTTTTTTTTCTCATGGATTCTACGTAGGATCCTTCCAGACTAGGCGGTACCAGGGGGTTAGCGAGGTTGAACCCCCTCCCCCCTGAAATATTTGTCCGACTCGTAAAAACGTAACAAAATGAATATAAACAAATTTTTCTACGCGTTTTTAGTCTTTTTTGTGCAACCCTTTTTTGTATCATTACTTTCACAAAAACAACTTTTTTGTTTCATTACTTTTTTTGGCATATAGAAGTAATTTGTCTAAAAACCCATTGCTTAAATAAGGGACAAATACCATGCGTTAGTGTAGATAATTTTTTTTTGCATTTGCTGTTTTTATAGACTATGCCTGTTCTTGCTATAATTGGTGTTTTTTTATACCAAATTTGTCTGATGCTATGTACTAAGTGAGTGAAGCTTATGCTTTAGTATAAACAGAAAGTAATTGAAGCAAGACTTGTCATAAATAATTAAATTTCCTATTGGTTGGGACTTCTCAATGTTAATGCTGATAATACATCCCTCAGAATTTTTAATTATATGACAAATTAAAGATTTCTGTGGAAAACATCCACAGAAGTACAATGTATTTTGTGCTCTATTTTAGCAAATCAGACGTTAAATTGTTTTGTGTCACCCCTTACATTTGAAAAAAGTCTTTTGGTTTCGTTTGTTTTCCATACTTGAAAAAAATAAAAACAAAATGGCAAAAATTAGTTTTAAATTTTTTTTAGTTAATCTCTTTCATGGATGACTGTTTTGAATAATTGTAAACGTAAAAGTTGGGAAGGGCTAATAGAAATGATACATCTGTTATAGCCCCTTGTTGATTATCAAAGTAATCCCGACTACATCTGCCAGTCTACTACGCAGGGCGGCATTTTCAAGAATACAGTTATGACTAGACTAGAATTAGGGTGGAGACTAAAAAAAGGGTTATGACTTAGAGAACCGTTTGAAGATAACTATAAGTCTCATAAAATCTACCGTTTTTTCAAGGGTCCACGCCCACATAATTAAATGCTTTGTTCATTAACAAATTATTATGTAGTCTATACAGTCTACTGAATATGCCTCTTCGCGCATTGCGTAGCACACTCTGCGCCGGAACACGGCATACTTTCGCCACTTATTTCGTGCGCCACGGAAACATGAATTTTAAAAGTAGTCAACTTTTCGAAGTTTCATTCGATAAAGAAAAATAGGACCAAAGAGGTCATACATCTTTACATGAAGAAAAGCAAAATAATCAATGCACAGTTTTTCAATGCTTTTTTTGTTATCATGAACCGCCAGTGCAGTTAAAGAAGAAGGGGAAAATGGTGTCAGTGATAAGAAACATGTTCCGATTCAGCCGTATGTTTTTAATATTTAGTGCTACGGTACTATTTATTCTCGCCAGTATCAAAAGACACTGACACCATATATCAAAAGACCATCATACAAATCTTCCATTTCGTCGATAACATTTTGACGAAGTTCAAATTTGTTGTTTATTAGTAACTATAATGCGTTCATGCCATCTATTTTATCACGTTTAAAGCACTTGTGGCCACCGAATAGGTCTATAGAGATTCTAAAGATAGTATAAACCTCAAATAAACGCTATATATTCGTTCTTGAGCAAGAATGTTTAGAAAAAAAACTTTCTAAAAAAAAAACTTTCTAAAATTGTTTGGAGTCGGAAAATATAAAAGAAACCGCTTACATACATAGTGTCAGGAAAATAAGGTGATACGCCCTCTCTCTCTCTCTCTCTCTCTCTCTCTCTCTCTCTCTCTCTTCTCCTCTCTCTCTCCTCTCTCTCTCTCTCTCTCTCTCTCTCTCTCTCTCTCTCTCTCTCTCTCTCCTCTCTCTCTCTCTCTCTCTCTCTCTCTCTCTCTCTCTCTCTCTCCCTCTCTCTCTCTCTCACTCGCTCTCTGTGTATCTCTGTCTCTTTTTGTTAGTATGTGTAAGCCTGCCCTATCTATCTGCATCCTGCTATAAGATAAAATTAATCTCTAGAATTCAATGTTATGGTGGCCCTCATGATTGCCCCATAGCTCCTTCCCGTGTTAAAATAGAGGGATGTTACCAAAATAAAAAGAAAGTACACAAGAACGCCTGTCGGTTTTACGGTGTTTACTCGTGCATATTGCTTTATTCTCAAAAATAAGGAGTAATCTGTCTACTTTTTTCTTCCACTTTTCATTCAAAAACAATGATCTCGGAAGAGGGTTCTTATGATTAATATGCATTCGAGGTGCATCCAACCATATTGAGACACCTCTTTTGCTTGTTGCTGGCACTGCTACCTCATATAGCTGCCAAACAAAATTTCTAGATATCTCTTTCAACCAAAACAGTCGAAACTTCTAAAAGTTAACTTCGGTGGCAAAAAAATCCAAGCGGTCCCATGAGCTAGAATCCTGAATTATGAAAATCGTCCATTGGAAAAAGAATTTTCACAGATATGTTTAGTGAAAAGCTGTATTTGTCTGAAGAACCCAAAGGGGATCTATTGGTCTTGTGCAATCTCTAGTGTTCTCTATTCCTCAATTTTCAAAATATTAAGATATTTTGCCAATTTCGATTCACTGGTAATAACCCTGAGCTTCTTAAGCATATATTTATCTTAAATCAAAACACTTTAAATATATACTTCAGGAGTCCCCCTATTTCTCTTTTTTCGCGATGAGTGCTCAAAATGAGAGCATGCTAGTTGATTTGACATTATTATATCAGTATTTCGCGACTAGCACAGTATGATGGAAACCGTAGGTTGTGAATCGGCTCAAAGACAA